>NC_133621.1:175826207-176145582 GCF_048593235.1 Sminthopsis crassicaudata
AGTATATCATTCTTTCCCTAAATCTCACTTCTAATACCTTTCTTATCTCTCTAAAGAATAATGCAACCATCTGAGGCCCTCTAGCTTACAAACTGTCATCCTAGGCACCTCGCTATCTTACAACCTAAGTGTCATCCTTAGACAACTCATTGTCCCTTAACCCCATATCCAATCTGTTGGCACTATTTGTCTATTTTACCTTTGCAACATCTCTCAAATCTATCTTTCTCTCTAGAACAACTATCACTCTGATACAGACTCTTCACTTTATACCTAGACTATTACAATAGCCTACTGATAGGTCCATTTGTCTCAATTCTCTCCTCATTTCAACTCACCCTCCATTCAGCTACTAAAATGATTTTACTGAAATAAAGATCATGTCACCCTACTTAATAAAGTGGTGCTTCCTCCAAGAGCAAATACAAAATTCCCTGTTTGGCATTCAGAGTTCTTCATAAACTAGTTTTCTTCTACTTTGTAGTCTTCTTATACCTTCCTTTCCATATATTTTTCAATCCATGATAGTTGTATTGAAGTGCTTGAAAGATTGTCATGAAAAAGATTTTATTTGTTTTGAATTTCAAAGCCCCAATTTTTTCCTTATATTCGCTAATTATTAGAACTATCTGTAATGTTCTCTGGTTTGGTTTTTTGAGGGTCTGTGGGAGCAGCCTTTGTTTTAGTCAAGTAATCACCATGGGAGTATAGCCAAGTGTTGAAGTCCAAATCCTTTATTATCTCTTGCCTGGGGCTGAGCAACTTTCTTAAAGGCCTTCCAGAGTCTTGGTTTCAGTGGAGAAGCTAAGGAGGACAGCCCTGCCACCAAGGTGGTGTGAGATGGGATGAATCTGAGTCCAAAGGCTTGTGTTCCAGCCTCCACCCTTCTGTCCGCTTGTCTTCTCTGTCTCTTTGAATCTGAAGGCTTTCTGAGTCCCAGCTTATATGCTCCACACTGAGCATAAACCAATCATTATATAACTAGGAAACCATTATTTGTTGTAAGATTAAATCAATCATACTGAACCATACTAAACTAGATAATCATTGTCTCATCAATTCCACTTATTACCTTCTAAGCATGCTTGTTTCAAGTTCAGAGTTCTGGCCCATAACAACTATCCAAAAGTGAAGGAAGTCCTCTAGAACTAGTGGGTTCCCTTTAATTGAACATAGAGACTGGCCTTCTACTAGTTAAATGTCTTATGGGAAAGACTTTTTTTTTTGGGGGGGGGGATATGGATTATATTCATATAGCCATTGGCTTCCTTCAAAATATGAAATTTCTGTTTCTATGGGTTTTTAAAAATTATTTAATATCAAAGCTAAAACATTTTGATAATATCTACCTATACATTCTAAAGTACTTTGTTCAAGCATCACTTAAAAAAAGAAACATCATACAATTAATCTTATTTTATAGGTCAGGATACTGAGAGAACAGTTAATATAAAAGTTTTACAATAAATGTAGAACTTAGGATGTATTATGCAGTCTTAAGGCATAACCAGTGTCATAACCAGAGGAATTTGTGAATGAGCCAAATATGAAGTTGGGTATTCATTAATATAGACATATAGTCAAATGCAATTTAATACCAATATATCACACAAGAATTGGATATCACTAGAATTTCTGAACTAGTCATGCTCAATTTTCTATTGCCAACGTGTAATACATCATACACAATTGAAAAACCTTTGCTACCCTTAAGTAATTCTATTGGTTTTCATATATTTTATATCAGCTATTACTTTTATTCAGAACTTCTCTAATTCATGCTATACTATATCATATGTAAACAGACTGTCTAATATTTTAGAAAATGAAAAGGTTTTCAGTCTCTGAAAGGACCAATAATGTAATAAAAATATAATTTCCTTTATGACATTTAGTTGGTTTTTGTCTGGGTCAAATGCAGAGACATTTCTTTGAAGTCTAGGGGTGGGAAAGAGGAATTGCCTCATATTTTTAAACCTTGGGAAGTTTCCTTCTGTTCATAATATAGGGGACTCAGAACAATGATTTTTATGTGAATATATACAAGAATGATTAAGATATCTACATTACATAATTTGTCTCATGCCAAGTTTTTATACATTGAAAGGCAGCAACGGACAGTGGAAAGAATTAGACTGGCTGGAAGTCTGTATTTCAGTTTTAGTTACAGCTCTGCAACTTTCTCTATTAGGCAGTGATTTCACACGTATGATCAATATTCTGTTGCTTGCATTCTTAAGAGGTTGGGGAGGAGCAGGAACAAGAAAAAGAAAATTTAAAACTCAATAATTTTTTAATTATTTTGAAGAAATTTACAAGTAATTGGGAAATATTTAATGAAATAAAAATATAGTAAAAAAACATTAGGCAAGTAAACCTACAAGTCTCAATTTGCTTATTTGTAAATGAGGATAATGAAACCTTCCCTAAATACTTTACAGGGTTGTGGTATGGTTCAAATGACATAATGTCTGTCAACATATTATGAGGGGCTATATAAATGAAAAGTATTATTATCATTAGAATATGTTGTAACAGTAAAATATAATAAGCTCCTTGAGTACTGTGGCTATATTACTTGGATTTTTATAGTCAGCACCTAATCTCAATATGTAGCAAGTGGTAGTTTAACAAATTATTATTTATTGATTACTGTTACTAAAGATAACAGTAATTATAATGTCACAAAATAGGTTGTTAATATCATATTGATATTCTACTGATAATATTGTTAATGATACCAAACAAATTCCATGTGATATAGAAGCAATAAATACCACTAATTGATAGATATGTGATGAGACAATAATATTAGACTACATACCTGTATTTCTCTAGACGCTTGAGATCTTATGATAGTTTATGTTCTGTCAATTATTTCAGGATGAAGTGGCACAACCACTGAACTTGTCTGCTAAACCCAAGACCTCTGATGGGAAATCACCCACATCACCCACCTCTCCCCATATGCCAGCTCTGAGAATAAACAGTGGGGCAAGCTCTCTCAAAGCCTCTGTCCCAGCAGCATTAGCCAGTCCTTCAGCTAGAGTTAGCACAATAGGTAAGTTAATCTTTTTATTTTAAAAAACAATTTACAGCTGGTGTTCTAAAATGTTCTTAAAAATGGCCACTGGTGTTCTACATATGGTTCTGGTTCAACACAATGCAAATTCAGTGCAGTTCAATGAACTGTGTAGTCAGTGAAAACTATATAAACTCATTTTGAGCTGAAACTAAAGATATGATGCCTCCTTAAAAATCTGTGTTTATTAATTACTCCTACTCATGAAAATTAGATTGATTACATATTCTCTTTTTATAGTAGAGAACAGGATTTTAAAGTCAGCAGGACTTAAGTTCAAACCCTACCTCAGTAATGTGATCCTGGGCCAGTCATTTAATCTGGTCAGTTTTGATTTTCTCATTTGCAAAATAGAGATAATAATAGCACCTAATTCATAAGGTTTTCATGATAATCAAATAAGAAAACAGATGCATGTAGTAAAATCTCTAATGCATTACATAACTGTTCATTATTAGAAGTGGTGGCCTTAATGTATGAATTATTTATGGGCCAAAACAGCAGAGATCTAGGCCCAACTAATCCTTCCAGAAAACTCAGTGCATAGCCTGTTCCATTAGTATCTTCCTGGGTAAATTCACCCAATTACCAATTTTGGAAATATCCATATTTGCCTACAAGAAATTATATGCAAAAATAAAATCTATCAGCCATGTTAAAAACATCACCAGATGATATCATTGATGTTCAGTCCCATCCTGCTTGGACGCACATCCAAGTTAGAAGCATACATAGTTCTTATGTTCCAGACTTAACAATTGTCATTCTAGTGTAGTGATTTCAGGCATACAATATCAGACTTTTAAAATGCTCCAGACAATGTCATTGCTGCTGCCTTTTGGGGAGAATGGGAGAGGAATCTGGACCTGTAATTTAGTCATTTTGAGGAAGTACAGAAACTCCCTCCAAAGACTAGCTCATCTATAATTTACAGTCTTAAAGAGTTGCCTGAGACAGGGAAAAGTTAAACAAATAGCTTATCACCACCTGTATCATAAGTCAGAGGCAGAACTTGAAATAAGGTCTTTATCCATCCACTCCTTCCTCCAGACTTTTTTTCCCCATCATATTGTATTGTATAATAAAATATCATTCAATTAAAACAAAGTATACATTTACATATAGTGCTTAATAATTGTATATTTTTACTATTATGTATTCTTTTGTTTGGGAGCAGCAAAGTAGTAGAGTGGATAGAATGCTGGACCTAAGTCAGGAAGATTCTCTTTTTCACTTCAAATCTGGTCCCTGGCACTTACATATGTTACCCTGGATAAGTCACTTAACCCAACTTGCTCAATTTCTTCATTTGTAAGTGAACTGAAAAAGGAAATGGCAAACTACTTCAGTATCTCTGCCAAAAACAAAAACAAAACAAAACAAAAGAAACAAACAAACAAAAAATCACTCCAAGTTACAGAGAATGACACAGCTGAAAAATGAGTGAACAACAAAAATTATTTTTTTAAGATCAAACAATAAGTAGTGAATATTCATTCTAATTGGTAATGAGGAAAAACATTATTATATAGGGAGAAAATATTTTATTTGCAATACATAAAATACTTAAGTCCATCAGCTTTGTAATTGAGTTATACATGTACCATTGTTTAATGTGTAACTACATTATTTAATTAAATGAATAAATAATCTATTTGCATTCTTATTAATTCTTTTTCTTTAACTATCTGTCATGTTTAAAAATTGTTCCTGGAAATAATGAATAGTGTCTATTACTATATGTTTAGCATTTAACTAGTATTTTTCAGTAGTAAAATTCCTCTTGGTTTTCTATGAAAAATCTTTTCCATACCTACATCTCATTTTTTCATAGATTTTAGACCTCTACAATTTGCTTTTCTCCTTTCAACAAAAAGCAGATGTTGAAAAGCTGTATGTACCTGTAATGAGTAATAATGTAGCTGGATAAAAGCTGTGAGGATTAATGGAGCTGTAAAGGTCACTCTTGAAAGAAGAATTAATGTGTTAGACCATTAATAAACCATGGAAAACTGTGGACCAAAAGATAACATACTTAAGTTATCATTAATGGCATGGGGCTCTTTGCTATATATCTGCTAACTAGAAATAAAGAAAGTGGCTTTTTTTTTTTGATGTTGCAGAACAATGTTACTGTGTAAAATATAAGAAATAGTGGTTTAAAATGGTGCATAAATGGATAAAGCTGCCCAAAAGTAGAGTTCTTAAAAAATATGAATTTCCTAGAAGAGTGAGAGAGCAGGTTTCTGAATCTGTGACCAAGATGTTGATCTTTGAGAAGTGTTAGAGTTAGGTCTTTAAGTCTCCAGTTTCTCAAGTTTATTATTCTGGCTACAGAATCTGAATTAATTCATCCCATTCCTAGTTATATTGTCTACAACAATTTTATAGTAGAGAATTTCAAAGAATCTAGAACAATGTGGTAGAGACACACTGACAAAATGGTATGTAAAGACAGCTTGATGTATAGAAGAGTACATTCTTAAGAAAATCTTGGCTGAGGTACCAAATGTTTCCCTGGAAAAATTGCCTTCACTGTGTTTTGGTTTCCTCACCTGAGAGGGTTGGTTAACTAAGCAGCCTCTCAGCTTTAAATCCATGATTCCATAATGTGATGTTATTGTTCATTTGTTTCAGTTGTATCTGACTTTTTATGAACCCATTTGGGGTTTTCTTGGCAAAGCTTCTGCAGAGGTTTGCCATTTACTTCTCCAGCTTATTTTACATTTAAGGAAACTGAGGCAAAAAGAGTTAAGTGACTTACTAAGGGTAATATAGCTAATAAGCATCTGAGGCCAGATTTGAACTTATGAAGATGAATTTTCCTAACTTCAGGCCTGGCATTCTATCCACTGAGTGACCTAGCTACTCTCTATGTGATAAACCTGTTTTACTTTCAAGTCCAACAATTTAGTGCTTTTAACAAGTTTTAAAACAAATAAACATATTGCTATGAAGCAAGGGGGGGAGAAGAGAAGTTAACTGTGCCTGAGAAATTATGTTTCTCATTTTTTTCACAATTTGACTTAAGAAGATATATAATGTTCAGATGCTAACATGGGAAAGAATACAGTAAAATTTCTTCATTGTACTAAAGATTTTGGAATTCAAATATAGTTTGTACCTTTGAGTACAACTACCTAAAGATTTTGTGAAAATTAATGTTTATTGCAAATCATTTGCAATATTGGTATCTGTTACTTACATGGAGTGCCAGCTGATCAACCTCATTTTTAAAAACATATTGAAACATATTTTTACAAACTATATCAATTACCTTAATAGTAATCACAATATCCATTTATTGCTACATTAGTTATATAAATACATCTGTTGGAATAAATGTGTGTGTGTGTGTGTATGTGTGTGTGTGTGTGCGTAGACTGTATATAATAAGAAAATATAACTATATCATTGGTCAATAAGTCTTCAACAAAGCACAAATAGTTTATTTCATCACAGAAATATCATAGTGACAGGCAAACATAATAACTAAAAAAGCTGAATAAAGTCTTATTTAGATTCAACTGCCCAATATAGAAATAATTCTCCAATTTAACTCAGAAAGTCACAAATGTCAGGGTTTCATATAATATATTAATTAAAATCTATGTCTCCAAACCCAAGAATGTTTATTTTAAAATGGAAACTTATTTTTTTCGTCTTTCACACACCAAATTAGAAATATATACACATATATTTCAGATTGCATTTTATTCATTTGAGTTCTACTTTCTGTCAATAGTTCACCCACCCCCTCCATAATAATCTAAACTCTCTTTGCATCTATATTAATCATTTTTTCTCTTGCACACTAGTATCTTGGCAGCCAGTGAAAAACATAAGGAGTTCATGCTTTTATTCACTGCTATGTGCCAAACCTTTTCAAGTATATTTGTATTCTGTAAAAACCAAATAGTTCACAGAATACCATTCTTTCAAGTTGGTAGGCAAACTCAAGTTAATAGGTAAAATTATGAGGTAAAACTTCTTAGGACTTATTAATTGAACTGTTTTCTAAGACTATCACTGACTTTTATGAACTATAGTATTTATCTTTTTTCAAGTATATTGCCTAGTCATATGTTTTAGGAATGTTACTTAAACTGTTCATAAGGAAAAAGATGGATAAGAGTAATAAAATATTAAATAGAACTATTTTTAATAGTAGATTTAAACTTAAAAGATTATTTTTAAACCTACTTAAAGTCTAATTGCTAGTTCTTTTTTTTTTTAATTACAAGGAGTTGGAATCACATTGTTTGCAGAAATAATGTCATTGTTTTCAGCAAGATACTTATTAGACCTGCCAGACCTCCTCCTCCCCACCCCAACCATTCTCCCAACAGGAACGTTTCTCTCAACCTTCTTAAGGAAGATCAGAACACCAGGTCCAATCTATGCATAATAATAATATTTTTTAAAAAAATGGATCATTTAGAAACCTAGTTATAAAGCAGTGAACTAATCTGACATCAGTTTCTTCAATAGAAATGTTTTAAGCAGCAAGATAATATTCTGCATTTTTTGGCAATCAGCAGATCAGATAGAAGAGTCTCTAGCAATACAACGAGGATGTGTATTGTAATCTGACATGATTAGATGAGGCTCTTTAGGAACAGAACATTCATAATTGAGACAAAGAAAGAGTATTAATAACACTTTCCTAACACGGCAGTTAGCCATTTTATATTTCCTTTCTTTAATCTTAGTGTTTTTCAACAAATCATGGGATTTAATAGCGTGTTTTGGCAGATTAGAGGATTTATGGCCCAGATGTTTTTTGTTCTAAAAATGGATTAGGGTGTAAAGTTTGCTGGAATCCATGGAACATGTTGAGGCAAGCCGGTCATTTTATGTGTGATTAGTGCCTGCCTTCTGTCTCACAGTCCCTCCATCTGTCACAATTCACCAATGGATCTGGTTAGATTTAGCCTCATGTCACAAACAAGTCCCTTTTCTGGGCAATTTCATATTATAGATTCATTTTATGCCATTTTTTATGCCCTAGTTAAAAGAGAGAGAGAGAGAGAGAGAGAGAGAGAGAGAGAGAGAGAGAGAGAGAGAGAGAGAGAGAGAGAGAGAGAGAGAGAGAGAGAGAGATGATAGATATTAGCTTCCCTTAAAATATTTGAAAAATAGACAAGGACTTAAAGTCTCCTATCAGCATTCCATCCTATGAATCATTTGCAGATTATAATAAGTATAATCTACACTAAAGAAAAAGATGACAAAGTGTCACATTTTAAATTAAGTAGTATTAGTAGATGTGCTTCCGATGTCTATGGTTTAAAAGAAATAATTCAGCAATATATTGTCTAAATTTTAGACTGTGGAGCAGCAACCTCAAATTAGACATCTGACCTTTTATTAGCAGCATGAATTAAGTGTAACATAGTTATGATAGCCACAATTTCTTACTAAACACTTAATGACAATCACTTGGTAACATTCATAGCATGAGATTTATTATCTCAACCATTATGAGTTTCATATCTATAACAAACCACATGCCACCTGTGGTTTATTTTAATATATCTGGGTTTAGGGGAGAAATGACCTTTTTTCAACGGGTTCAAGATCTATTCTCTCTGTCCATAGAAAAATTCAGTCCTGCTGTCCCAAAAGCCCACAAGTTGTCTGTCTAATATTAAACTAAATGTTGAAAATTAAATCAGGTATTGGAGTGTTTTCACTACGTGTTTCCTAGGGTTTCTCATCCAACTGTCAATTTCATTAGAAAAGTTTAATTGCAAAGCAAAGGCTATGTCAAACATTCAGATAAAAATGTAACTCAAAAGCTGTTTTTGATGCCAAGCATCTAGACACTTAGAAACAACCTTTTAAAAATCAACTGATTTTTCCCCCCAGTTTCATTCAGATGTTCTGTCATCATTGCCATTGCTGATATGTGTGATATTTTCACTGTCTCTTTCATTTAATTAAATGCTTAAATAAAATATGAAGGAGTTTTACAGAGCAGACAATTTTATTCTTAACTACATAAAATGATACACTTCCTTCTATCACATCAGGTTATTTAAATGACCATGATGCTGTTACCAAGGCAATCCAAGAAGCTCGACAGATGAAGGAGCAACTTCGGCGGGAACAACAGGTGCTTGATGGGAAGGTGGCTGTTGTGAATAGTCTGGGGCTCAATAACTGCAGAACAGAAAAGGTTAGTTCTTTAAACTAATATGTTACATGAATGTGACAGATATGTTCATATATACATACATATTTATTTTTTTCTTAGTATCGCTTTACACTTTCTTCATAGTATTCCTACTCTTTCTTTCCCTCCATCTTTATGGAACTGCTCCAATCCTATACTCACAAAAATTAAATTTACCAAGACTCAATTAAGAATTAAATTATACTTAAATCCTTCTCTAAATGCTTGACAATTGGTGACAACTAATTCTCTGTTTCATGTGTCAATATGAATTACAATAAAATTAAATTGTCTTTGAAATATGTGGGCCTGAGTAAGAACGTTACTTTATGGAAATGCTCGCATGGTTTGTGCAATGAGCTGGATTTGAAAATTCTGAAGCTTCTATAAGTAGCATAAGCTGGGAGCCGATGCTACATGAGCTCATCTCCTAGGTATCTAGGCTTGTGAGGTTGTCATATATGATGCTCCGTTTCTAATACAGAGATCTGTCAAGTTATATTAGACAAATATGAAACTGGAAAGACATAATCATTTGCAAAAAACACCATGAACTTTTTGTAGAACTTCAAAACTAGAGTTGTTGATTCTAATTTTATAACTCTGTCCGAATTAGCTGTAGGATATTATAAGGCCATTGTCTAGGGAGAGAGTTGCTTTTCTTCATAAGTAATACAATAAGATATTACTCCAAAATGTTCAAAATGATATATGTTTATATTCAGCATTATTTGACTTATATTGAATTGAATT
The DNA here is from genome assembly GCF_048593235.1 of Sminthopsis crassicaudata. Lineage (NCBI taxonomy): Eukaryota > Metazoa > Chordata > Mammalia > Dasyuromorphia > Dasyuridae > Sminthopsis > Sminthopsis crassicaudata. Next base: position 175,836,221 of record NC_133621.1, read on the forward strand.
TTTTTTTAAATTCTAGAATCCCATTTTTATAGAGGCAGATAGGGGACTAAGTCAATAAAAGTAAAAAATGATCAGCTACTTAGCACTAACTTGAAAGTTAATCATCATGGGAAGCTTATGAATCAAACAATATTGTCCAGAATGAGCAGATTGCTAATTTGGATAGCTTTCCAGTTTCCCTAGGTTTTATGTGGAGTTTGATCAATAAGCTCTGAGAAGCCAGCAGACTGCATTAAGAATGTGAAATGTATGTATGATTTTATCACCAATGTATTTTTTCCACCAATTATAACAGGGGCGTCAAGGATGTAGAAGCAGTTCCAATTTTATTCACTCCTTAGGGAAAAGACCAAAGAAGGGGTCACTGTTCTACTCCCTGTGTGGCAGTAACTAAAATACAAAGAGGTGGGGCATAGAGACTTTAGGCTGCTTAAAAAGGAGAATACCAGAAGGGAAGGGGAAGAGGAAAGTGTCAGCTATAAGAAGAAATGATCACAAGCATAAAGGAATTTATATTCAAATATTTAAACATTCTTGAAAGGATGCTTGAGCAGAAATTCCTTTTCTCTGCTCCCCATGTAGAAATGAGTTTAACACTCAGCCAGATGCTAATGCAAAGTGACTCAAGCTATTCCTCGCAAGCATAGCTAAATTGCCATTATTTGTTAAGCGCATTGAATTCAGCTGTGGATACAGCAGTTGGTTGCATTCACAAAGCATCTGTACCCTTTTTTTTTTTTAATCCTCCAAAGCAGAGACAACTCTACCTATCTCCCCCCTTCTCTTCCCCTGTGCTGGCTGGGAATTGTCAAGTGACAACCGACCAAATCCTTTTGGACAGGAAGCCTTCATCCTGAGTTCTATATACTTGCAAAGCAGGCCTTGTGGTTGGATCAGGGAGCCCATTAAAAGCACTTTGATGGTATGGAAATTCATCTTCGTGAAGCGCCTAGGCCCCTAAGCAACATGCTGTTTAACTGTGGTTACAGATCAGTCATTCACATCGGAGGGCAGTAATTGTGTTGACGGCTTGTAAGGCAATGGAAGTACATAAAATAATCCTGGGCCCTCCACCATGGCACTGCAAGTTAATCTTCTTTAATACAAATCAGCTGTTGTTCTAACACATGACTTTATGCCGGCTCCAGTGACTCTGCACAGCCTTTTGATTAAGTAACAGGAGTGAAACCATCTGCATTCATTTTATTCTGTTATTTGCCCATTATGGGGGTAAACTCATTTCTTCTTTCCCCCATCTCCATCTAAAGTAATAGCTTATCCCCCCCCCATTAGCACTTTATTTTAGTAAAAACAGTATAAGTGATTTTCCCTTCCTCTTTTGTCAATGGCAACTTTAAATCTCCTTTTTGAAATATTTAAAAAAAAAAAACAAAAAAAAACAACTGGCTGACTGGATTTCATTCTTATTCATGTTTCCATCCTCACTTCTCTTCCTTATGGGTGTTAAATGTGATTAAAAGTTACACTATATTTTCAAGCATGTTTGAGTTCAAGTTTCTTTGGCCTATCCTCAATAGCCTTCAGTAACATTGGAAGAGCTGATGCTCTTCCTTGTAAAGAAGCTTTTATAACTCTTCCTTGAGTTGTCATTCAGTTCTTTTTCTATAGACTCAGTTATCAAGCTGTTACTAGCCTGTCCTTGAGAATAAGCTATACCTGTTTAATTCACAATGTTATCACAAATTATCATTGAGACTTTTTCAGAGAGTTTAAAAATAATTGGAATTCTGGGTGAAAGTCCACATATGCTTATATATACAAAAGAATTTAATAGAGAATGCCCATCTTACTTATCATAGCAAAATAGCAATATTTCTGGAAAGAAGTAGGTTAGTGTGCTAATGCTTCCATACATAGAAACATCAACATGCAGGCTCTGAATCATATGAGGTCTCTTCCTAAATTCTTCCATTTAGAGTTTAATAGTCAGCTACTTGAATCCTTAGCCACATTATGAACATGATAGTTTTTGTCTCTGGCAAATTTTAATTTAATTTTATCTACTGATTGAAGCACAGTACTGAAGAAGATAGATTTTTCTTAGGGGGCAGTAAGGACTTGAGACATGGAACCTGAATCTGTGATTTTATGAGTGCAGTGATCAAAGTGCAGCAATATCTTCATTGCATTCAAACCGGTGATTTGTCTATAATTTAGGGTCTTAGAAAATTGCCTGGGTCAATGAGATGTTAAATGATTTGTCCATTGTCAAAGAGCTTGTATGTGTGAAAAACAGGATTTGAATCCAGATCTTCCTAATTGCAAGGTTGGCCATAATGCTCTATGATACTATAATTACTGTTACTCATTTAATTTTCCTTGCTCATAGATCTTTTATCTTCTGAAGACAACCTTTGACTTCTTAAACCAAAACAATTGATTTCTCCAACCTAGGAAACTGCTGAGATAAGAGAGAAAAATTGTTCAGTTCAGAATAATTTGTAAAAATATAAAAGGTGATATTGGATATTTCCACACTAAACTAGAAAACTCAGTCATAGAAAAATGAGAAACTGGATCATTTTTAGTTTTCTTAGATCTTCATAGAATGTTTTCACCATTCTGCTTGAAATGTGAATTCCCAGAACACTAGCTACATCCATGTTAAATTATAAATGATTTATGAATTATCACTATGCTATATTATCCATATCATTCACACAGATAATGTAGGGAATGTTTTCTTATTCCCGCTAGTTTCATATATCCTCATGTGCTAAGCTGCATGTATTCTTCTGTGCTTCTTGCTAACTGGATGAGGTTCTAGAAGTCTGTAGACTTTTTTTTTTTATTGTAATAACAATAGTTGATGACAAAGGAAGTACTTTGTCCAGTTACTCTGAAATGGAAGAGTTAATAAGAAATCAAAGATTAAACCACCAAGATGAACATATTACAAATGCTACACTTCACATAAATGTTGTCCCAAGTTAAGAGGGTTTAGTTTCAAAAGTAGTAATTGGGCTGAACAAACACAATCAGAGGTATGAATACAGACAACTATGCTTTTCAATGATATAGATCAAAATACATAATGAAATTCATTTTTACTAAAATACATTTTGATTGTGGATTCAAAGATTCCTTCTTCTTATTTTTTTCTAGAAAGTGTTTCCACATACCTTAAAACAGTGTATATCAGATTTCTTGGAAAATTCTGGGACACAGTCTAATTTATAATTGTCATATATAGTTAATTGTAGCTTGATTGTGCATTCAAATATTGTTACCTTTTACCACATTGCTCTGAGATTGCAGCTTTGTATCTAGAGGGAATAAATAAGTACCTCAATCAGGAAAAAAAAAAAAAAAAGGCTCTTTTATTTCTTCTGAAAAAAAAAAAAAAATACTGCCCTACCCGATATATTGGTACAGATTTAATTGTGCATGTAGCCCCATAGCATGAGTTGGAAGTGATCTCAGCATCGGCCTAGTTCAACGCCATACACCAAGGAATTCCCCACTATAACATGCTTTAAAAATTATTATCTAGTCTCTGCTTTAAAACTTTCAATGAAAGTGAACCAAACATCATTCAACTTGTGAACAGCTCTAATTATTAGGGAACTTTTTCAGACAACAAATTTAAACTTGCTTCTTGATTTGCAACTCATTGCTCCTGATTTGACCTTTTGTGGCCAAACAAAAAAAGTCCAATCCCTTCTTCCCATGCTTGAAGGCAGTTATCAGGCCCTGGCCTACCTCTAATTCTTCTCTCCTCCAGGTTAAACAAGCCTAGTTTCTTCAATAATTCTTCATATGATATGGATTCATTGTTCATGATCCTCATGGAACGCCTGGACACTTCAGTTTGGCAGTGTTCTTAAATTATTGTGCTTAAAACTGAACACAATACAACAGACGAGGTCTATATTTATTTGTATATACGGAACTATCACCTTTTTGTTCCTGTAAGCAATGCCTCTTACTGGAACCAAATTGAACTTGCTGCTAATTCAGAACAAGTGTTGCATGTCACCATGTCTTATCTTTCTTATACTTATAAAATTAATTCATTAATTCATTAATACTTACCAATTGTGTATATGCACACAAACTCATACTCACATATCTGATCTTTTATATATTTCCAAATTCCTCAGGGGGTGCAGGTCCAGAACACAGAGTCACTGGGATAAAAGAAACTTTCAGAAACTTCTATTTCTCCCAAATATGACTACCTCAGTCAGATTTGCAACTAACCAATTTTAGAAGAGTTTCCAAAATATTTTAAATATTCTTCTACTTTTAAATAAAAAAATGCTTGTACTATTTTGCTATATTATAAATGATTGTAAAAGTAAGGATTATATAAGTGAAGAATTATATTATACAAGCATCTACATGCAAATTGATTTTATGTATGTCTACATATGCTAAGGTAAGAACTACTTACAAATTTATTACTGAAAAAAAATTGTGTATGTATATTTTGATATACATAATTCTTATATCAATTTATAGATTCACACAATAAACTCATTCATCCATAACTTTAGATAGCAACATTGGAGTAAAAATTCTTTACCTTATTTTAATGTTCTATATTATTCCATCAGTTCCTCAAAAATTAGTAGAAATTGTCCATAGAGACAAATAGCAGTTTGGTGAGTGAACACCAGTGCCTATTGGGTGCCTTAAACAACAGTGTCCTTAAGAGGTTTTGAAAGAGATTCTGCTAAACTATAAGCTCTATCTTATTTTATTTATTTATTATTTATAAATTTATAAATATATTTATTTATGATTTATAAAAACATGAGCTTCTTTCCCAGCACTACTTTTTCTGTCCTGCCACCTGCAAACCTAGTGTTGATTTAAGGTGCATACTTGGTAATGAAGATAAAAAGTATGTCTGTTCCAAAGTTAGTTACAAATGGCCATAAGTGTACTGGGTGGTAGCCCTGTAATAATTTTACATCAGTCATTCTCTCCTGATGCTTCACTGGTCACCTGATGGATTGGATTTGGACTAGCTGTATTAACTCTTCAAAATCTGAAGCGATATATCTACTCAGCTACGGACTTCATACCCATGCTTTCCTTTCCAGATGAGTGGTTGGCCTGTAAAGAATTTTGAATTCAAATTGTTTTGGAATAGTCAGATATGAAAATTGAAATCATTGAATTTAGTGAAGGATATTGTAAACATTGATTTGTTTATTTTGGGTGGTGATTCTTTTAGTTAAAAAGAATCTGTAATTAAATTCAGCTTTAAAGGTTGAATAAGCAGATTTTGAAGAGGGGAATGAGGAAGGGAGGGGCTAAAACATCAGTCTTTGAGCTTACAAAAGTGAGGTCATTGTGGTATCTGGCAATGGCTTTATGCAAAAGTGTTTTAAAAGAGCTAAACTGTGCCCCCTTCAAAATGTTACTGAAACTTGACTAGAAAAATTGCAATAGCATTAATGATGAATATTTTCTCTTTTCAAACTATATATGTATATGCTTTTCATTTAAAATACATTAATTTATACATGATAGCTAATCTTTATTTTTTGGAATAAAAGACATACTTAAAGCCTAAATTGCAGTGTTTTACCTTTTGAGTCCGGGCTTCTCTCTGCTTTTAAGAATTATTTTACAGTATAAAAAAGGTATGTTTTCCAGACAATTGATTATTAGACAATTCAGATCAGCCTTTTATACAATAGTTGGCATTTGATCCTTAGGTTTTCTTTTGTTTTTCCATTCATAAAACCTTAATTCTGTTCAGCTGAGTATCTAGGCTGGGGAACACTTCTTGTGGGACAGGGAGGAGGGGAAAGCCCCTTAGTGAATATTATCAGCAGAGAGCAGCCAGTTTTCAAAGACCGGAACAAAAAAGCAAATAGGTATTATGTCATCACACATCCGTCACTCTATGTGTCAGCCTTTTCAATAATTCCAGTTCATGTTCTCCATGGGATTTTGCAAGTTAAAGGGGCTGTTTGTTTCCAGAAAACAAGTACAGACTGATTCTAGCCTCTTGTTTCAAGGGGGCTCTTTTCTTTTTTTTTTTTCTTCTCTTTTCTTTTCTCTCTTTTTCCCCCTTTCCTTTCCTTTCCCTTTTCCTCTTCTCTTTTATTCTTTTTTTTTTTTGCATTTAATTGAAATACATGCCGAGTTTGCAGACTGCAAAGATCAGAGCTGTTTTCATCCAGCAGTGCTAACTATACATTAAACATTTTGAATTGTTTGAGCTTTAAGTTTCGTCCTTTTTTGCCATTTGCTTCATGTAGTTTGTGTATATTTACAGCCTCTGCATTTAATGGCTACATGCCTTATTTTCACAGATGGCCAGTAGAAGACTTTTTCTTTCTCTTAGTATAGTCTGCTTTCTGTTTTGCTACATTTGTCACAGTGCCACTACTTGCAGCTAGCAAGTGCCCACGCTTGGTGGGGAGCATTTATGGTGTGAGCTTTTTGTAGAGCTTTTTAAAGGTGTTTTTTTTTTTTTTTTTTTTTTTTTAGTAAACTTTTTATGGTTTAATTTCTAAGCCTGGAAAAGCTGTGCATGTTTTCAAACAGAGAGTCTTGTGTTCTTTACATCGTTCTAGTAGGGAGGCTTGTTCAGGATTGTCCAATAAAACAAGATGCATGGAACATGCCAAATTGCCTTTTCAGATAGATTTCCATAGGCCTAAAGATAATTAAAAGGAGGAAAATTTCCCTCATGAGATCTATGACCTTCTCATCCTCTGTGTGGTTTCTTCTGATTTAAAGGGAATTTCTTCAAAACCAGTCAGTGAGGTGACTAGATTTAGAATTATGAAGACCTGAGGTCACATACAGCTTTAGACACTTGCAGGCTGTGTGACATGGAGCAAGCCACTTAACTTCTGGGGCTTCAGTTTCCTCATCTGTAAAATGGGAAGCTATTGTGAGATTAAAATAAGGTATTTGTAAAGCATCCTACAGACTGTATCAATGCTATTATCATTATTATTATTTCCTTAATAATTTAGTCATTTTTCACTTTATAAGTCTATTTCACCAATGCTAAATTTGGGAAATTGTCAGAAAAAGTATTCTGTGTTTTACATTTTTATCTAAAAACGTATTGCTTTACAAATTGATAAATTTTCTCTTTTACAAATAAGGAGAGACAAAAGAGATTTGTTCCTATTGTCCCACATGGTTTGAAAAGGCTCTGCCCCTATTATTTGCCTTTTGAAATCTCCCCTTCCTTTAAGATTCAATTCAAGAATCACCTTCTCCATAAAGCTTCTTCTCATTCCCCACTGATAAAAGTGATCTCTTCAGTCTAAAATTTCTGATGGAATTTCACTCTATAATCTTATTTACATGAATGTTTAACCCTTTATGTGAGATTGAAAACTCATTAGGAGAAATTACTATATATGTCATTTCATCTTTATGGTCTCAGAGCTTAGTACAATGCCTTATACTTTTAAATCGTTTGAATTGAACAGGAAGTAGACTTAAGAATGGAGGCCAGACTATTTGTGTAATCTGACATTAGTCATCTGTCTACTTGATTACAGACCTATACAGCTTTCTTATCCAAAGGAATTTCATTCAAATTACAGCTATCTCAAGGATAAAAACTAGTTTATTTTCTGTCCTTTTCTAAATCCTTGCTTTTACTGCACTTTCTTCAGATTTTATTTATTTACTAGCATCTCTACCAAAGAGGAAAGATAATTTAAAAATGAAACTCAAAAGTCATAGTTTTTCCACTGTTAGCTGTTTTTGGAAAGTTTTGGTAAAGAGATGGAGAGGTGGGAAAGATTGAAAGTCTTGACTAAAATGAAGATTTTGATTATGTGTGGATTAACCCTGTCTCCTGTGGTCATGGATAATCAAGAATTTACTGCAATCTTAATATGCCTTGCAACACACTGAAAGAATTGGCATTATTATAATAGGGCACTTATCTTAAAGAAAACTCAAATATTTTTATTCAGCAGTAAGATCCGCTGGAATTGAATCAAACTTCTAACAACTCTGTACTTCCATTTTGTATAAAAGAAAAAGAGGGGGAAAAAATCATCACTATACTTTGCTGTCTAGTTACTAAGTCCACCAGTGTTTATGAAACAATTGCCAGCAAAATGATATTCTGATTTTTATGTTTACATATGTGCAGACGCTCCCACCCACTAGACATCCTTTGTAGGTTGTGAATTCTTCCCATTATTCTTTGGGGGAAGGGAAGGACTACTAGCCTTTTCTACATGAATCCATATGATTTACCACAAGCTAGTCTTCTACATCCTCCCTTCAATGGTTAATAGATCCTACTTAGAAATTAGCAAAATACTATATGAAATGTCATTGAATTCTGATAGCCTATGAAGAATTCATTTAGGTTATCAAAGAAACAACGAATTTAAGAATTGGTAAGGATCTCAGACATCAAAACATAAAGAACTATAAGCAACAGGATTCCATGATAAAATCCTGGCCAAGTTGGTCAAATGCTAGCCAGATCAGCAACTCTGTCTTCTCTACATTAGAATTATCTAGTCATGTTTCCTAATTTTTCTTCTTTTCACACATTTCCCCCATTCCCAGCATACTATGAACAGTTATTTGTTAATTACAAAAGTAATGCAAATGTACCTTCTCTGTGAATGGTCTGATATGTATTAATTCCTTTGTGAGGTAACCTTATAATTTATATGCTCTTGGTCACAATGACTTCATATTTCATACGTAGATCTTTTGGAAATTTTATATTTTACAAAATTATATTATAGATTTTAGATTTGCTTATCCCACAAGATATATGTTTTAACTTAAAGAAATTAGTGGGGGAAAATATGTGCCATTCCAAAGCATTGGGAAGTAGATTTAAGCCAGAACCAACTATCACTTTATTCCTTGAGTAGGTTAATGTTTTGTGGATAAAAGAAGGTAAAAAGGCAAGTAACCTTATGAAGTTTGTTTGTTTGAAAGACCTTAGCTTTGCTCTCAAGACACAATGAGCTATCAATTAAAAAGGTTTAAGTTTGTTTAGTCTGAAACAGATCTATGTGTTATCAACCACTTAAAGTTACCCTTGAGAAGATTTGGAAGGAAGAGGTAAAACATTTATATTATGTAACTGCTGCCACTGTGTAAAGCATTGTTATCTTATTTGATCCTCACAATAGCCCTGAGAGATCAATGCTATTATAATCTCTATTTTACATTTGAAGAAACAAGGCAAATAGAGCTTAAATAATTTGTCCAGGCTCACACAGATATTATATGACTAAGGATAAATTTAAACTTGGATTTTTCTGATTCTAGGCCCAGTGCTCTGTTCACTGTGCTACCTAGCTACCTCCAAATCTGGACCAGCAAATTGGATGCTATCATGAAATATATATGCACATATGTGTTTATAGTAGTTTTCTAATAGAAATTTATTAAGTGCCAGGCAACATGCTTTGGTAGTGGAGATACCAACAGAAAAACAAAACAAAACAGTTTCTATCTTCAAGGACCATATATACTATTAGAAAGCTGAATATATACAGATCTTGAAAGCCTTTATAGTATATGATTTTGAGAATTGTCCTGTCCCACTGATATATAACTGCTTAAAGTAGGTGGATCAAATAATGAGGCAAAATCCTAGAAGAAACGTTTCCTGTTCTGGACCTTCCCACATTATGACTCCTTTACCATACAAAAAAATTATCTAGAAATCCTTGGGAAATGCTGACAGATAAATGTGTACTTGGGCAGGGTTCACTGGAGCCAAAGCTTCTTTAATAGGAATTAAGTTAATCTCAAGAAAGACAATCTGAATGAGCTTTGTTTTTCATTAAAAAAAAAAAAATTTATATATATATATATATATATATATATATACATTTTGAACTCTATTGAAGATTAAAAAAAAAAAATTGTCCTCCACACTTCATTTGTTCTATTAGATTCCACTACGAGTAGATTGTTATTTCATACCCAGATAAGCAAGACTAAAACTAAAGATTGAGTGGGTAAACAAATTCATTGTTTCTTCATGTTTTACTTACTCTGATACAAAGCAAAATTCCATCTGATAAATCATTATGACTATTAACATATATAATCTTTTATCTTCTTTGGAGGCCTAGGAAGTTCAAATAACTAGAGGGTTAAAAACTTGGTTGTTTTGTTTTTTTTCTGTTCTTTCTTCCCTTATCATTTGTGTAATAGACTATTTTTTTAAAAAAAAATAGTATATCCAAAAGAGGTTTAATAGTTACTTAGTCAACATTTGGTAGACTTATTCTAATATCTCATACATATATTTTTTATGATTTTTACAGCTTTATAAGCATTATTTAAATAGTCTATTATGATAGCTGATCTACCAACCTTTTTTTTTTTTTCCTATGCATGTGTATGTATGTGAGTGCTTGAGGATCAAATATAAAATATTTTATTTGGCATTGAAATCTCTTCACAAGCTAGATCTTTCCTACCTTTCCAGTTTTCTTACACTTTATTTCATTCCCTTCATTTTTATAATGTAGTCATACATATGCCAATGCCTATTTGCCATTTCTTGTACACAAAACTCCTTTCCTGCCATTTCTGAAGTAAGAGATACAGTATTTAATTATACAGTATTTAATTTAGTATTATTTAAGTTTAAAAAAAAAAACAAACTTTGAGTGATCTTTTTTCTTTTTTCTTTTTTTTTTTTTTTTTTGCTGACTTTTTAGAATATTGACACAGGAAGTCTGAGGCTTTCTTATCAATTAGTGCAAATAAATCATTACCACAACTTCAACTCTTGCCATTATATGGAGGCTCAAATTATTTGCAAAAAGTGGGAACAGTGAATATTTATATATTTTGGGAAGAAAAGAAAAAAATAAAATTTCATTTTCTAACTATATATTTTCTTCCCCACAATAATTTTCAAACATAAATTTTTAATGGCATTGGATTTTTTGCTTGGATATCTTGCTACTATTTTCATACTCAATAATCAATTAATCAACAACATTTTTAAGCACTAACTTTATGATAAACATTGTGTTGTGTGTTCACTAAGGCTAAAAAGAAAGGATGTAAAACAATCTTCTCATGGAATTTCACACTCTCTAACAGGGAATATTAAATAGGTACAAAGAGGATATATACAGAAATAGATGGAAGGTCACTTTAATAAGGAAATCACCACACGAGATGATTCATAAAGGGCTCCCAGAGAAAATGATATCTTATCTGAGTCCTGAAAGAAGCCAGATATTCTAAAGGTAAGAGGTATGGAAGAAGAATATTTCAGGCATGAAGAACAGATAGAAACGGTGGCAGGAAGAGAGAAATGTTGTGTGCGAGGAATGGCAAGTAGGCCAGTATGGATAGCTACATTATAAAAATGAAGGGAATGAAATAAAGTGTAAGAAGACTAGAAAGGAAAGATCGAGGTTGTGAAGAGATATCAATGCCAAATAAAATATTTTATATTTCATTCTCAAGGCAGTAGGAGTAGAGGAGTAACATGGTTAGATTTATGTTTTAGGAAAATCACTTTGGCAGATGTAAAGAAGATGAATTGGAGTGAAAGAAACTTGAGAAAATAGGGTACTCCAAATGGAATAAAAGAACTCCATTTCCTACTCAAAACAAACAAGGAAATAGTCAATGTGTGTTCTTAGTTTTTGAATGTTCATTAATGGACTTTTACAGAGCCTTAAAGACATTTCTTTTTTGCTCTCCCTATTCATTCATTACTAAGTCCTAATTTTGTTAATGATGTTATATTTGTCACCCTCTTTTCTATTTATACAGCTACCACCCTAGTCCAAACCCCTGTCATCTCAAAATAGTTATTCTAACAGTATCCTAATAGGGGGCAGCTAGGTGGCGCAATGGATAGAGCACCAGCCCTGAATTCAGGAGGACCCGAATTCAAATGTAGTCTCAGACACTTAATACTTCCTACCTGTGTGACCCTGGGCAACTCACTTAATCCCAGCCTCAGAAAAAAAAAAAAAAAAAAAAAAAAAAAAAAAAAAAAAAAAAAAAAAAAACAACCAAAAAACAAAAAACAGTATCCTAGTTAACAAATTTGTCTCCCCTCTCCAAATCATCCTATTTGCAGCTGTCAGAATAAGTTTCCTTAAATAATGGTTTCTCTCCTCAGGACCTTCATTCTGTATCAACTCAATGCAGCACATTTTTAAACATCTACTAAAAATATCTGTTTCTTTTTTTTTTAAATATACTCCATGATGTTTCCAAACTCTAGCAAAACTTTCTCATCATCCCACGAATCCCTGAACATACCCTTTAGGTCTCTGCCTCCAAGCTCTGTCTCATTAGGAATGTCTACCTTTCCCTATCTAGCTATAAAGGTCCTTACTATCTCTACAATGTTTAGTTCAAATACTACCTTTTCAATGGAGTCTTCTTGGAATATTCCTGCCATCTCTGGCATTCCTTTTCTATAAAATCCTATAACACTTATAGTCAGTCCATGCAAGATTTGTTGATTCATTCCACAAACAAAATTATTAAGTACTACATGAACACTATATTAAATACTGGAAAATAGATAAAAGTCTAACTAAGACATGGAACGTAAAATCTAGTAAAGGGTTAAGAGCAATACAGATAACTTAATGATAGATGCTAATAATCAATATAGTTGCATGCATACTAGTAAGAGGGACCATAATCTTCTAAGGAAGGACAATCCTCAATATTTTTCCCTGTGCATACATCTCCACAAACATATAGATCACTTTGTACTCTTTATGTAAACTGTATTAAACTAACTTCATTTACCAAGGAGTGACTGTTCAAGAAATCAAATGGGAAGCAAAATGTCAACAATGTGCTTCACATAACATATGCATGTTCAACTACTGCTCATAATAAAGTTTTCTTGAGGAAAAAGAGAAAGAGGAAACCAAGAGAACATATAAGTCACAAATGTGATCATAAAACCTCAGGGAAAACTTTGACACATTTGAGAAAATTGTGCTATGGAAAATAAAAATTCCTCTGAACAGTCTTCCACCCTATATTAATTTGAAAAGTTGTAACTATAGACATTAGTAAATAACATGTCATGAAATTATATAGTTCTTTTTTTTTCAAGGATATATGTAGTTTATAATTACCTTTATACATGCACAAATATATTGCATAAGGATTTATAATATAGAGAGAAAATATTAAATATGTAGATATATCTGAATGTAGGGAGACTAATATAGTCATACAAATACAGAACATAGTCTAAAAACATTTAGAAAAGGGACAACGGCAGCATATATTTAAGTATTATTTCTAGGCTTATTTATCTAAGTAAATGTTAAAACCGAGATAGAGACTTGGTTTCTAACACAGAACTTGTTCACTTAGACAATCATGCTTACATTTTCCCCTGAATACACTAGTTCTGTTTTCTGATGAGGGAAACCAACATCCTGATTGGAGGTGATCTTTCAGATCATTTATAATGAACTTGTTTATAGGACAATTATTTTGTAAAAACAAAATTCATATGATGTGCATATACACATTTTGAAAATTTTTTCCTTCAAAAATTTAGTGGCTAAAGTTATCACACTTGATATTATGAAATAGTGATTATCCTTGGCTGTTATTCCCTTGTTTATCAGTAATGTCAGATTCTTTGTGACCCTCATTTGAGGTTTTCTTGGCAAAGATGCTGGAGTGGTTTCCCATTTCCTTCTCCAGCTCATTTTACACATGTGGAAACTGAGGAAACAGGCAAATGACTTGCCTAGGATCACAAAGTTAGCAAGTGTCAGTGTCCAGATGTGAACGTAAGAAAGTAAGTTTTCCTGAGTCCAGGCCCAGAACTTTGTCCACTGAACCACTTACATGGCTAATTTTTCTCAAAACTATTCAGCATAACTGTTGATAGATATTGAGGTTTTAAATAAAACTGATAGACCTGAAGTACTATCTCCTTTGATGCCTTTAAGCTTATCCTGGATATCAGTGCCTAGGAGGAAACTTCCTCTTCCCCTACCTTATCTATAGTATCAGAAGAGGCCAAAGGACCAATCCTACGGTACTATAATTTCAAGTACAGTGACAACTGGTTGGGGGAGAGCAGAAGCCTTCTCAGAATACTTGCATTGCCTACTCATCAAACCAATCCTGGTTTTCATTTGTATTTCACCAAATAACCATAGTTATTTCAGGTGGCAATGTAATCACCTTTCTTCCTTTCCTCTCACTTCATATGTCATATGAATTTAAATCCTTCAGGACTATTGTAAAACCAGGTGTCTCTTCTGGCTGTTCCTACATCACCCAGTCTCTCTCAAATATATAAAACTTTCAGTATACTGACAGTCTTTAGGTGGAATTATATATAATTATTCTCCACTTGGGTTAAGAAACTGTTTCACCCTTATACCAAAACATATTTGCTGTCTTCTTTTAATCTCTGCTGGTGTTTGCTGAAGTCTGGCAACCTTACCATTCAAATTCACGTGTTGTTGTAATGTATCATAATTAAAGGCACATGGCATGTCCTCCACCTCCTCCTCCCTCCATTTCCCTTTCTGTGTGCCCGAGGGTTAACTAAAGTCACAGCGCAAAGGGGCAGAAGAAAAGCACAGCTGACTGTTTTGACATCTACTGTTTCACAGTGACATCCTCTGAGAATTATCTTAACTTCTACTTTACAGGGACTAATTGAATTATTTCATTATACTGCATGTTTTAGTAGTAGTAGGTTAGAGGTCACCTTGTTGCTAAAAACTGAGTGTGACTTTCCCCCTCTGATCACTTGTTCATTCCAGTTTTTTGTTAAGACAGAACAAAACCCATAGAGCTGAGCTCAGAATCTCAGTATTTGCCTGATATTTCTTTCTTTTACTCTTACTTCCTTCATTTTTCTTCAGCGTTCTGAAAAACTGCCCTTCAGAATGAGAAACTCTCTAGAAAATATGTAACATTAACAGCCCTATAGACTGTTAAATCAAAATCTGATAGATGATCCCTACCCAGTGTGTTTCCCATAGATAGTACGGAACAGTATTCATTGACCCAGGGACTATCATATTGTCTTGATGTAATGTGCTTTTGGGTATAGCGGCTTTCTATCTTAAGGGCTACATTTACTGCAAAAAAAGACATCTGTTCAGCTTAGTGGCCTTGGTACTGTTGAACTCAACTCAATAGTATCCAATTCTCCCAACTCAAAAGAAACTTTTAGCATACCCTGAAAACTCCCATTTCAAAAAAAATCTCATTAGATTAGCTCTTTACATTTGAAATGCTTAATCTGTTTTTAACACTGGCAGTTCTAGATCAATCATGTTGAGTTAAAATTCTAGATCAACCAATTTGAGTTAAATTAGGCAGTTCTACATCAATCAAGTTGAGTTAAAGTACTTTCTACTTTCAGTTTTATTATGGCATCTGAAGCTTCTTTGGAATTGTTAAAAATTCCTACTTCATATTATATAAATATCATTGATGAATAGTACATATTGTCATTGTTAAAATATTTTTATTTAGCAACTGTGTAGTTATCATAATGTCATGATTTTTCTTAAGGAAAATTCAACCAATGTTTTTATGAATTCAAAAAACTGTTCTCATTGATTCTCAGAAGAAATTTTGGTTGCATCTGATACATACAAAATAAATAAAGTTAGGAGATTTCTTATAGGACATCTCCATTTGTGATTTTTTTTTTCAAATTGCACAGGCATAGAATATAATTCACATGCACAGACTATACAAATATTCTTCAGAAAATGGAGTTAACCTCAGAAAAAGGGGGGGGGGAAATGCCCCAAATTGAATTAAACTCCTTTTACATCTTAAAATTACAATGGAAACCTACGTCCTTTGAACAATACAATGAAGATAAGAAAAGATTTAAACTGACCACTGCAGGCTTATAGTGTCTTTAAAATGAATCACTTTCCTGATCTGATATAGTACCATGTTCAACATAGATAAAGTTAAGACCTAATATTTTTCTTACCAAAAAAATTAAAAGGATAGCTTGTAGTGGCATGTTCTACATGAATGCAAATCATAATCTGCATGCTTTTAAATGACTTGAAGTTTTTACAGATCTAATTTTTGTATATTTGTGCCTCAAACAATTCGCCAATTCAATATTTTGGCTTAGCAGTCCAAATCAAATTGTGGTCCAAGTACTAGGCATTCACATTTGATGTACAGAGACTTGACAAGCAATTAGCAATGAATATTTAAGCATCTTCATTACCCTTGCATGAAGAATGCAGATGGCATTTAGGGAGATGGCAACAGAGGGCACTACTGTGAATTATGTTTCTATTATTTAGTCACCTGACTATTGGAGGACTCTCTTTGGGCCCAATGCCACATCTATACTTCAACAGTCTGGCTGGAAATGAAGCAGACATTTGAAATGTCAAAAAGCAGGTTGCTTCCATGAGATTTCTATGCGCATTTTGTGATTTTGGAAGTTTGGATCCAAGGAGCCAAACGTTTGTATCCTTAGTCATACCAAACATAAATTTCAAACCTCTATAAGTTTCTAGAACCTGAAATTCCTTGAGAAATTACCTGGATCATTTACCTTTATTCTCCTCATCTGGTAAATGGCCTGATGATTTTGCCTCTGAATATTCTTCATGACTACATTTATCTCATCATTATTGTTTTTCAGGATAAAACAACACTAGAGAGCCTGACTCAGCAACTAGCAGTGAAACAGAATGAAGAAGGAAAATTCAGCCATGCCATGATGGATTTCAATATGAGTGGAGATTCTGATGGTTAGTGAAAATTATTTCTTCCCAGTAATGTGCAGAAAGGTCTACTTGTTGTGATAAAAGGACAAAAAATTAAATAAATCAAGCAACAAGGATTCCTACATTCTTTATTTCTTGTACTTATATTTCCAGAGTTTTATATATTCATGGCTTATTCTTATGCCTTATACCAATTCTATACTTTATACATATCTTTTAACTTAGAACAAGGACTGACCAGGCTATATTTCCAATTATAAAAATGATGAGTAAAAAAGTAATGGAAGGAGCATTAGCATGGAAGTTGAGAAATCTGGTTTCTACCAGCCACTAACTTACTATATGATTTTAAGCAAATTGTTTCACCTTTCTGAACCTATTTCCTCTCCTATAAAGAAAAAAAAATGATACTAGATTCAAGGTCCTCTAACTAAAATATCCACCAGCTCTAAAAGTTATCCATCTATTAAATAAATGGGGTCATACAAATTAATCTTTCCTGTCATGTCATGTACTATCAACATACACTAAGAAAATTCTGTCAGTCATCAAAATTTATCTTCAGGAATTTCTCTTGTTTCCTAATTTTGAATACCCTATTTGCATTTTCACATCATCTTATACTTTCAGTAGTCACCATATTTTCATTTCTTTGCCCAAGCTGTCATAGCAGCTATCCAAATTTAAGTTCCCCATAACCCGTGTTGAAATTCCCCTATCCTCTATCTTCTTCCAAGATCTCTGTACTATTTAAACTATCAAGGTGGTAACCAGTTGAATCAGACACACTTATGAGCTAAGGAAAAGTTAATTCCTTTTAACCTACACTTACACTAGAAATCTTATTTCTATGAAATGTATGTATACTTTACTTTCTTCCTGGACACATTGCCCCATCTCTATTTTCTACCCCAAAAGGATGACTTGGAATAATAGGCCAGATAGCAAGGAAACCAGCACCACAGCAAGCCAATGAGGAACATATTTTAAGTCAGATGAGTTTTGTAATAGCCCTCTGATCATAC
Source organism: Sminthopsis crassicaudata (assembly GCF_048593235.1). Lineage (NCBI taxonomy): Eukaryota > Metazoa > Chordata > Mammalia > Dasyuromorphia > Dasyuridae > Sminthopsis > Sminthopsis crassicaudata. The sequence goes on from NC_133621.1 coordinate 175,853,946, forward strand.
CTTTTTGTCAGTCATCTGTTTTGCTTTTGTCTAATCCTGCTCAAAGATCAAATCTACACTAACTAATTAAAAGTAAAACTCAAGTAATTTTATGGATGAGGAGAAAACTTAACTGTTTTTTTCATACATATGTATGTCTGGGGCTTGAATTCATCCATATAATTTCACTCATTTTTTAAAACTATGTTTGGCTAATGCAAACCTGGCTCAAGTATCAAGGAATTTTTATAGATTTAATGAAACACTGCCAATATTATTTTCTATTTTTATGTGACTATAGAGGTGTAAGAACAAGTAAAGGGAGAAGTTCATAAAATATTTTTCTAGTGAAAGGTCTTTCTTGGTTCCCAGGGTTAATTCCAAGGGTCAGAAAGATGAGTAGGTTTTCTATTCCATTCACTAACATTACTCTAAGAGAATAGTTAGGTGGTAAATGTTACCTCTCTGCCATTAAAAGGTAAAGGTAAAAATCAATGTACAATTAATACATATTCCAGTAGAGATTTTGAAGCAGATTTCATAACTTAACCAGCTTTCAAATTGAAAATGGGTGCAGAGAATGCAGCAGCTGTGGGGGTTACAAGTCCTCAGCAACAATACAGTTTGAGGATGTATTGTTCTTAGAGAAAAAACTCTCCAATTGTGATAAAGATTTCAATAGGTCCTGCCTCATGATTAATCTTGAAAGTTTAGGGGTACTATCTAGCCAAATCACATGTGGTTGAGTTCATGCATACTATTTACTCAGTCCATGATTGTTCTTTTGGGCAATTTGACTTTAATACACATTCAAGATCTTCTTTGACTTCAGATATGAGTCTGTTGTTAGACACAAACCTAAGATAGGCAACTTCTTATAATTAACTTGAGAATGAGATAGCATTCCATGACATTGGGAGGCAGCTATGATATTGAGGTGAGCAGGTTGACCAATTAAGATACTACTAATTTAAGTGGATGAATAACCTTGGAAGAAATTATTGGTATGTTAGAATATTTGGTTTCAGAGAAAGCAAGGGTAGAGGAGATAGAGGCTTGAGTCAAACCTTTTGCAAGTTACAAGGAAAAAAAAAACTGAAATTTTTAGCATATGAAAATACTTAGAATGAAAGAAATATTCCAAAATATAATCACTCTTTCAGTTTCAACATATTGTCAATGATGTTGATGTTGCTGATTGGTCCATCTCTTAGCTTTACTTTTTTAGAAAAAATTAATAAATCAAAAGCACTTAGAATGGTAAGATTTAACAACACACACAAAGGTCACCAGGACATTTTAAAAGATGAACTTATTTTTGTCACTAAAAAAAAAAGATTGCTTATTTTTCATGTATTTTGTAAATTTTAAGTTGTATAACCACTTTGCAATCTACCTCAACAGTCTTCAATTTTAAAACATCAAAAAGATTTTTTTTTAATGTTGTTTTAAAAATTTGCATTCAGGCATACTTATATGCCTTCGAACCTTCATGAAGGCAGAGGTCATGACATGAATATAAACCAGCTATATGTAAAAGAAGATGAAAAATTCCTATTTGATCTAGATTTAGTTGGCAAGGATGAGTCATTTAATCTCAAAAATTCTTATTTCTAGATGTTTTACTGCAATGATCTTCTGGCCTCTGTGAATTGCAATTGTTTCTTTGAGGAAGATATAAAGAAATGCAAGGAGTTAATTTATTATTAACTAAAGTATTATAATCTACCAAATTTCATTCTGTTATTCTCATAGACCAAGGAAGTGGCAGATCTGATGCATCTGTTATAAATGTAGGCATTGAGAACCAGTTGCTTGGTGTTGTTAAGTACTGATTTGTTTTTCATTCTTTATATTTATCACCTAAGTTAGGCACCCTTGGAAGCTATATTAACTTATATAAGGTAATTAGTGTAATAAGATAGTAACTTAATGAGTACTAATATGAAATAATTCTTCAGTACCTAGAGGAATTAATGTGACTTCCAAAGATATCTAACATTATAAGGTTGTAACTGAATACCGGCAAAATCTAGCTTATTGAATCTCTATCAACTGAGTTACTCCAAAGAAATGCTTATTTATATGATTTCTTTGGATTAATTCAGCTGATAGGAGGGAAAACTACTTAAGTGGATAGTTTTTATATATTTTGAGGCTATGGTTATGTGTTTTGCATATGTAACTACATGTTAATGCATTTGCTCTTTTCGCTATCACTTTCAGATGTCTATTTCATTTTATACTCTATCATTACTATGCCATTTTGTACATTTACAAGCATGCTATTTCAATAAATAAATGAAATTCAAACACATACAATACTACATGTTTGTCATTTATTAGGTAGGACCTCTTGGAATTTGTTTTCAAATTTTCATCTAACAGTAACTATATTTTAAGAACCCTTGCCTAGAAACAAGTTATACATATTCTTAGGTATATAGAGCAACCTTTTTTAAATTCCCCTGTAATTTCCTCTCCAATTATTATGTTTCACTCAAAACTGACTAGATTTTGTATTTTTCATTCTAGAAAAAAAGGATTTTTAATTTTTTTCTTTATTTCTACTGCACTAATTATGATTTTCTGGCCCCAATCTAAAGTTACCACATCCAACTCAGAGAAGAAATCATACAACAGACTACTGCTATATGACTATAAAAGTACTAGGTTTATTAAAGGAAGAAGTGTTACAATATTATTAAAAACATAAATCTACTGTTTATTAACATGAGACATAATTAAAACCTATCCCCAAAACCTGAAATATTTTTAATAGAGAAGGGATTCATACTTTTAAAATCTCAAAATTTACTTAAGTAAGTTGACAAAATGTAAATATAAGCCTGTAATTATTTTCATTGTATGTATATGGCTTTGTTTGTTTCTTTTAGGAAGTGCTGGGGTCTCAGAGTCCAGAATTTATCGGGAATCTAGAGGACGTGGGAGCAATGAACCTCACATCAAGCGTCCCATGAATGCTTTCATGGTATGGGCTAAAGATGAACGAAGGAAAATTCTTCAAGCCTTTCCTGACATGCACAATTCCAACATCAGCAAGATACTGGGTAAGAGCTAGATTAGTAATAGACAAAATAAGCATACTTTGAAGTTTCAGTTTTTACAGTTTGTAAAAAGATTTGTAGGGCAAAATAATTCAGGTTATCTGCGAGTATAGAGTATGCATAAATATTGGAATATTTTTTCTGTGATAATATACTAAAATTTGAATAGTGAAATGATATTGTACCTAAAAGTATTTTTACTTCTTTCTAGCCTTGATTTGCAGAACTATTTTAAAAACCAACAACAAAATAACACTGTTTCTGTCTTTGCAGCTTTCAGTGTAACTTGGAAACAATATAAACAAAAGCTACATTCAAACACACAAATGTATATACATACACACACACACACACACACACATATATATATATACATATATATATATATATATATATATATAAAGGAAGAAACAGAAAACCCACCATGTTTACAGAAAGTAAACACCTCAGTTTAAGGCCCAGCAAAACATTTTTTTTTCATTTTCTTTCTTCTTCTTCCTGCATGTCTTCTTTTTCTGTCACTGACATCAATATCACCATAAAATAATATATACTCAACATCGTGAGAAAATTAAATATATTTCTGTAATAGAAGTGTTCATGATGAAAACAGAAAATAAATACTATACTAAACCAATAAATTACTACTTGGAAAATAAATATCAAATGAGTCATTTCTTTCAAGATGTGCAAAGTAGTAAGTAACAAATATGTAACAAATATATTTTTAAAAAGTTCTTGTCAAGGCTTCTGGTTGAGGAAAATATCTGCTGCTAATATAGCTGCCATTTATATATACATATGTATATATGTATATGTATATCAGTTGTTAAGTCATCTTAAAGCCACGTTAAATAAGGTTCCATGCAACAGGTATTGAACAAATCATTTTTGTCTTCCGTGAGTTTATAATCTCTGTTCTCTGCATCTAAGTTTTGGAAGGGTTTATATTTGTATGTAAAATACTTTGAGTTCTTTAAACTACACAAATTTTTCTTTCTAAATAAAAAACTATTCTGTTTCATAAAAAAAGAATTATGGAACAATAAATGAAATTAATACAAACACATAAATTAACATTGTGAAGATGTGTGTATGTATACATATAAATGGCCTATTTGTAAATTTTTATTCATAATGGTTTTATTAAAAGTTTTTGTTGTTGTTGAATAAGATATTATAAATAAGGGAAAAAATATGGGGCTAGAGTAAACCAGATGTTTCAATTTTTTTTTAAGGAAAAGAGAATATATCATGTAAACTATCAGCTAGTGACCTTGACTTCAATTACAGCCAAAATTCTAGAACATATTATTAATGTTAATTAGATTAACATCCAGTATAGAAAACTAAGTGAGCCAGCATGTCTTCATCAAGAACAATCATTCTGAGGTAATTTCATTTTTAAAAAATAGTTACTAGATTGAGGTAATTGTAAATATAATTTGTGTTAATTTTAGCAAAAATTTGACAAAATCCCTCATTCTTTTCCTGTGAAAAAAATATGAAGACATGTGGGATAGAAAATATACACACACACACACACACACACACACACACACACACACACACACACACATATATATATATATATATATATATATATATATATATATATATATATATATATATATGCATTCATAACTGGTTGAATTTGCAGAACCAATTAATTAATTGACATTAATGTTTTAATGTCAGCTTGGAAAGAGGCAGCCAATGGAAGGCCATATAGGGATCTACAGTTGACCTTCTATTGCTTGGAAAAAGGAAGAGATGAAATACTTAACAAGTCTACAATCACATAAAGCTAGGAGGGGTATCTAAGACTATAGATAAGAGTCATTATTCAAAAAAAATCTTATGAGAACAAATATGCAGTAATTAACCTTGGCTCATAAGACCAACTTCACAAGTACCATAAGAGGAAAACATAAAGATAATAAGTTTTGGGGAGTTTACTAGACTGCAAGATCAATGTGAGTCAAAAATACATTTTGGCAGTTAAAGTAGATTGTTTTAAACCACATTGGGAGAGACATACTTTCCAGGCTTAAGGAGGTCCCTAAAATCTACTGTATTACTCTCCAGTCAGATTATATCTGAAATATTATCTTCAGGTTTGGGCATCAAAATTTAGGAAATCCTGTTAAATTGTAGATCATCCACATATAGGCAATCAAGACTGCAAAACGATAGATGAGGATGAATTTATTTCAGTGGAGATACTTATCCTCAAGAAAAAGAGACTTTGTTATGATATTGAATGATATTTTCCAGTATTTGAAGGATAGTTATATATTGAAGAGAATTTATATTTACTATGCTTGACTCAAGACAGAATTAGAGGAATGATTAGAAAGTGCAAGACATAAGCTTATTTTAACGAAAAACTTTATAAGAACTAGAGATGTCTAATTAGATAATGATATTTCATCATTTCAAGGAAAGACTAGATAATCATTTATCAGTTGTATTATAGAGGGAATTCCTTATTCAAGTATAGGTTGTACTTGGTGACATCTGAGATTACATGATGATGAGAATCAGAAATACTACAGTAATAATGAAACAAAATGCTATTTTCTCAAATATTCCTAAATATCTAAATGAAACAAGAAAGATAATACTATTTTTGGTTATTTTTTTAAAGAGCATACTATAATTACATTAGTATAGTTTAGTTATGTTGGGTACCCTTTTATAGAATAAGAAAAAGATATTGCCTAAATTTAGTACTTTTTGAGGTTAGAGAAATATCATTTATACAGAAAGCATATTAAGGGGTTGTATGGAAGATATGCTCTCAAATATCTAGTCCTAAATAAATAAGTCATCTATTGAAATCTACAAGATTATTCTGAGCAAGTTGCCCATTTCATATAGAAAGTACAAAGAGAGCTTGATTGTTTTGGATAACAACCTCCGACAGCACGCTGCTAATTCATTCTGCTTAAAACAGGCGCTTGAGCTGGGTTGACATTTTACGTGGTCTCTGGGGATCCTAGTTGACATTTTAAAGGGCTTCTAAGCATTTTATAATACCCTAAAATCTGGTTTTAATAAGCCATTCTGCTGAAATTGTTAACATAAGGAATCACCTTTTACTGTTTGGCACTAGATCAGGGGGATATGGGGACATCTTTTTTTGATTAGATATACAGTAGTTGGAGTAAAATGTGTAAATTCATTACAGACCCCATAGAGGTGACAGACCGTGTAGTTCAGTCCAAGCTCATCCTTGTTTTGTTGTCAGTTTTAGAAGGAAAGGGGAGCTCTTTAAGACAACGTGAGATGTTTCCTTTATTTTGAACGTCAAATATTATTTTCTGGTTTGAACCTTCTTCTTTTGCAATCAAGAGAAATAGCTGAATGTCCTCCTTAACAAACATATTTGAAAGGTCTCCTTTTGATTGCAAAAGACCAATCTTTTGAAATCAGCAGGTCTCTCTTAACTGGCCCAGGGTGAGTAACTAGAGACTCCCAGATCAAGTAGGCATTTTCATCTCTTTGTGAGGTTATCTAAAATGGCCTTTTCACTCTCCATTCTTGGTTTATTTGGAGGGAATTGTACCACAGCTTTGTGTAGGGGTCACAGGAATTTTGTTTCCACTGAAAATAGCCTAGAATGAGTCAATATTTTTCATGGGATATTTAGAAAATATGAACTATATCATGACAAAAAAAACCCTTAAATAAAACTTACCTAACAAAATATACAATTGGCAGAAAAGTCTGCACTTATTTCAGTTATATTTAAAGTATTTGGGGAGTAATAATATCCCCCAAAATTCCTAGCAATCATTTGCTGACACCAAAACATGTTGTCAATGTGGTTGGTTGCCAAGACCAGATCCTAGAATGCCAAACAAAGGTTGTACTTGTCATTATCAAATAATGTTATTTGTTCTACTAGTTTTTTTCCCCCTCTATACAGATTACATCTAAATGTACATCAATATGCTTTTTATGATATTTCAAAAGTATCTGGCATTGGTTGCATCATTTCTCTCCAATAGTTAATATTGAATATTTTTATTTGTTCTAAAAATTGATATGATTTTAGTTTTCTTTATACAGGAAGTTTGTAAGATAGCAATTGTTTTGTTCTTGATGTCATCACCTCTTTATAAAAAATATTTCTTAGAACTTCATTTATTGATTAATAAAAAAAAGTTTTAATGATCTTACAATATCCTTATGAGATAGAAGAAAAATGAGATTGAACCACACATTTCAGAAATGGCTTGAAGATTAAACAATAAACTTTTAAAAATTTACAATATGTAGTATGGCATTTAAAGTCACCATTAATCACAGTGCTGCTATCATTGTCCATGCATGTGAGAAAGAATAATTTCTTTCCTCTTTAGAAAGTTTTGATGTGAAGACATATTATTGCCATCTTTTATCCCCAAAGGCTCAATCCTTTTTTTATATATTCTTTGCTCCAATATACTATTTCTATACTTTGATCAGCATTTGAAAAAATGGCAAATTTCACTGTAAAAATGCCTAGTGACTCACTCCTGAAGCCAAAAATTATATGCAGTAGATATAGTGAGGTTTCTAGATTAGGAGCCAGAAGAAATATTCTTCAAGCTTCTATTAAAAGTGGTGTTCCTTAGAAAAGTCAAAATTTCTCAAAGTCTGTTTCATCATCTGTATAATAAGTATTATTTACCAAGCTCATTATGAGGATCTCATGAAATTTGGTAGAAATAATAACCAGTTTTTATGATTACAAATCTTTTTACATTATAATTATGTTTCAATATAGTATGATTTTCCTTATGTGTACTTTGTTCCATCTTTATTAGTTGCCATTTTTGCAATTCTTCAGTTATTGGAATAACACTTTCAAGTTTTCTATAGTATTGTATTCTATATAGTATTCTATATAGATGTTATGTAGTATTCTATATAGATGTTTCACTGAAGTAATATATTTGTGAAAGACTCTATTTTTATGGATTAATTTACAAATATATTCCATCAAAGTAATCAAATAAGTTTAGGCTATCATGTAAATAACATGCAAAAAAAATACTAAAATTGGTTAGAATGATTTGGTTTTTTTATATATACAGACTAAGGAAAGCTACTCTGATATGAAAATATCTAAGGAAAAATCTGTCTAGTTATTCAATATTAAATACAAGAAAAGATTAGTTTTTTATTTGATATCTATCATAAAAATAATATTGAAATAGCTATCACAAGAATAATGAACCTTTTTATTTTTATAAGTATTAGGCTTCTGAAGCAAAACACATTTCTTTACAATATGACAAATGCTATTTTTAACAAGAAAAATCAAAGGAAAGAACATGCTGAAATGATGATACTTGTCTTTGCTTCCTTAAAGAACTCAGAATAAAACATTTAGTACCAGTATATTCTAATGGCGTAAACATAGACCAGACTGTCAGAAGATCTTGAATTCTTGCCATTGCATCAACAGTATCTTTTGAAAAAACTATTTCACTTTTATAAAGTGAAAATAATAGGACCACAAGAGTAATCCATGAGAACATACATCCATTCCAGAAAATAAATTAATAAAACTGGTTACTACTGCTAGTAATTTGGTTCAATTCAACAAGAATTTATTGTGCACCTATTATATTAATGGCAATATACTAGGGATACAAGGACAAAAAAACTCACTTAAGGAATTTACATTTAACATATGGATTTATGGAGAAATATAGATATGTATAAAGTATTCAAGGATCAAATACAAAGCAATTTCTTTTGAAGAAATGTGGAGAAAACACTATTATAGAAGTTAAAGACCTCCTCTAGGATTTGATCCTTGAGTTTAAAATGTTAGGGAAAATAACTTATACAGAAGGACAGAATCAGGAAACAAAGTAAGAAGATGACTATGGCTGGAAAAGACAATAGTTAAAGTGGAATAAAGTGAAATAATAATAAAAAATAATTACTGCATCATTCTTCTGGGAGACAACACAAAAATCATTGGGGATTTTTGTATGGAAAACTATGGAATTAGAAATACAATTATATGTGTAATGTTAACAGTAGTTAACAGTGGGGCAGCTAGGTGGCACAGTGGATAGAGCACCAGCCTTGTTCAAATCTGGTCTCAGACACTTAACACTTCCTAGCTGTGTGACCCTGGGCAAGTCACTTAACCCCAGCCTCAGAAAAAGGGGAAAAAAAAAAAAACAGTAGTTAACAGTAATGCTAAACTTAAGTATTTTAAGTTTATAAAATTTTCTTTATATCAACCCTGGGAGGCAGATAGTGGCGGTATTGCTACCCTTATTTTTGAAGAAGAGGACACTGAAGTTAGGAAGGCTTAACTGATTCTTCCATGATGATACAACTAGCAAATTATTAGAGTCAGACTTTGAATACAATTCTGATTCCAGGTCAAGAAGTTCTATGATCTCTTTGTTTAATTTTTATTAATTTCATTAATTGTAATTTCTCTAGCACTAAAAAATACTTTTTGGAAGTCATGTCTACTTTAGTGAAGTTTGTTTTTTTTGTTTGTTTGTTTGTTTGTTTTCCAAAATGTACTTTGAATTAAAAATATAAAATTCCTTGGGTAAGAATATCAAATATATTCATATTTATAATGGATATTTTTATTTGTTATGCTATGTGACTAAGATGTGCATAGAACATAGGATAAATAATGTGCATTTTATTTACTAGTCTATCATTCTTGAGCCACATACCATTGACTAACATTATGTTAAAAAAAAAAAAAAATGTCTGCACTTGAAAAATTCGCAGTGGATTGTAAACATCTCCAATTGGGTTATGCAGGAAGAATGAGAGCTTGAAATTTCTGTATCAGATATTTAGGCACAAAAATCCTAAGAAATAATAGCACTCTGCAATTGGAAGTAGTCTAACTTTACAAAAACTAGAACTATGAGAAAATGAATTTATAAGTGGGAAGTTTCTACCCTAGTAGTCCTTTTTATCTCTGCAGTGGAGGCAGAAAAAGGTTTTGTTATTTGTTCTCTTGAACCATAAATGGTTTTTCAATTATTAAAGCTTCCCTTTAGTTATCTTTTCATTTTCATTATTGTAGTCATTATGTGTATATTCTTATAGTTCTATTTATTTTTTATTCAAAGTTCATACAAATCTTCCTGTTCTAAAAAAATTATTATAGTAATCAAAAAAAAACAATTTTGAATTATTCAGTTATTGGTCATGGCCAAGACTATATGCCACATTTTTTTTTTTTTGAAGTGAATAGACTTGCTTCTGATACAGGTACTGACTTCATTAAAAAAAAAAAAAGGATAAAATCAAGGATTCATTTTTGGGATTTAAACTTAACAAAGATTTTAGTACATTCCAAGGAAAGCTAAATTAATAGAAATACAGTGGAAACACAGTATACTAAATTTCTTCCACATCCAAAGACTGATTTTCTATAGGCCTAATATTTCTTTCAGATTCAAAGGCTGTGAGCTTATTGCTTACACTCTTATCTGAATTGTAATGAGCAGAATACAACTGCAAAGTTGTTTTACAATAATTATTTAAATAGTATTGTCTTCATCACCCCCACTTTAGTAAGGAACAAAACTTAAAGTTGATTAACATTTATTAAGCACTTATTGTAATGTTTTATTGCATAAAAATGCTGTATTCATAGACCAGGTTTATTTTCAGTTACTCCCAAACTGGTAGATACTTATTGTGCTTCCAGTTCTTTGCTACCACAAAGAATACTCTGCAATTTATTGTTTCAGCCAAACATTTTTCTTATTTTTGTGGAAAGTATGATCAAGAGAATTTATGAGATAGGCCCAATATCTAACCAAATCTATGTAAACTCTTACAATTATAACATTTTAAAATACTAGAATCCTTGCATGAAAAATTCCAAAGTAGACCTATTGAAAAAGTATTTATATATATATATATATATATATATATATAGAAAGTATCATGGCTTTGAAAATGATCTTAAGGACTTTTTTTTTTTGTCCTCATCTGGAGAATTCCCCATGAATGAGTTGGATACATAAGACTTCAGTATTACATGAGAGTTTAGTATTAGATATTCAAATAGTATGATTTGACCAATAGAATTCATATTCCTGATACTTGTAGCAGTAGACATATGAAAGCAATAATAAATCCAAAAGTATGCTATTTAATAATTGGATTTTTAATTGTAGAAAGAGTATAATAAATGCACCCTTTTTCAGGCTTAGGCTTTCATGCTATGCGGATGGGGTGTATGTTTTTAGGTTTTTTTGTTTGTTTTTCTAAATCAGAACCATGTATATAACACATGAGTATCTGGACATTTAAAAAATACATGTATTTCTAGCATGAAAATATAATAAGGAGATAGGTATTTTCTCTTTCTAGACCATATTATCTAGACTTAATGAAACCATTTACAAATAGGCACTTTGGAAAAATGGCAATTAACAATAGTGAAGTTACCTGTCACTTGAGATAAGCAAAATAAATAAGCTTTATGAACTTTGCTTTGATGACTCTGAAAGCCAAACAAAAGCAACAGTATTATTTCCTAGGTGAGCTGGGCCATTCTTTTGTTTATCTTCTCTGAGCTAATATACTTAATGGTCTTAAAATACCCTAAATGTTTGGAGTTTTTTCCCAAATTTGTGGAGAATTACACTAATCACTTGCAGGTAGGTATGCCTATCTGCAAATGAACTTATTTCTCCATATTAGCTATAATATAAACATAACGATATCAGCAGGATCGAGGAATATAACTATGAACTTGCATGGAGAATTAATTGAAATGATTTAGCAGCAAAAAATAAAAACTCCCAAGAAGTTTGTTATTTTTTTGTTTGTTTTATCCAAACTAGAATGATATTGGAAAGAGAAGAGGGAAAGAGAAAATAATTTCGGGTTGATTTTGCTTGTCTGTGAACTAGCAAAGACACCTAGGAACTTAGGTTCTTTCAGAGATGAGAACTCCTGTTGCTACCAACTTGGAGGGAGTTTCCTCACTTGGAAATTCCTTATGCCCATGTCATCACAGATAGTCTCTATTTAGTATTATAGGTTAACTCAAGTTGAAATTTTACTTCAAAAATTATTTAAAAGCTATTAAAGTTATGTATCTGAGGAAGAAAATGGCAAACCCCTCCATTTTTTGACAAGAAAACCCAAAATAAAATCACAAAGAGTTGGATATGTCTGAAAAACAACTAAGCCTACCCTCCCCCAAGAAAAATACACACACACACAAATGTCATCAGCACACTCATTTTGTATTTATCCACTGCAATGTAATATATATGTGTACAAATCTGCATATGTATACATGTGTATATATTTAATATTATATATTGTATATTTATTTTACATAAATATAATTTTATTGATAAATAATTATAATAAATATATGTGGTCACATACACAAATATATATGTGTTTATGTGTGTGTATTGTCAATGCCTATAATTATAAATGAATATTTAATATTCATTAATTTTACATATTTAATATTTATAAATGAATAAATAAAACTTTTAAAGTTAACATAGTCCAGTACTCCAATACATTTGTGATCTCATCATTTACCTGCTAATAACTCACAACTTATCCATATTTGCCTGTTCTATGCAATACCCCTTCATGAAGATGTATTTTTTTTCCTTTGTTTCATGGATTACCATAGCTAAAGAATTAACCAATAAGTGACCAAACTACTGATGAGAAGTTTCTTTGTCACAAGCAAGATGTGAGTCCTGTGGTTGTTTGCTTACTCAAAATACTCCCAGCATCACAGACTTTGCCAAAGCTTGTACTTTTCAAATCTCAAAAAAACCTATTCACACCTTCATCAGATATAGAAGAACTTTGAAAAGGAAAGTGGATATATTTAATCTAAATGATGGCTATACTCGTGTGTGGGTGTGGTGTATGTGTTTGCACATGTATATGTAACTATATATACATTTTAGGTGACCATGTTACATAATCTGTAAATCTGACTGAACCTAGACTTAACATCTTACATATCCACCCACCCTCATATGCTTTTGGATCCAGTAACATTGGTCTCCTTGTTGTTCCTGGAGCAAGATACATTTTGTAGACTTCAAATATTTTCACTGCCTGGATGTTTTCCCTCCTCATTTCTTGGCTGCTCTCAGGTACCAGCTAAAATCTTGCTTTCTTCTGGAAGTCCTTCCTAAGCTTTCTTAATTTTAGTGCTTTTCTTCTGTTGATTTGTTCATATTTATCCTATAGAGGGCTTGTTTGTACATGTTCTGTCCTCCATTTGATGTGAACTCCCAGAGGACCTTTATGTCCTAAGCACTTAGCAGTGTTGACACGTGTTTTTCAGTCTTTTTCAATTATATCCAACTTGCCATGACCCATGGTCATTGGGAATTGGACAGCTAGAGAGCATAGTAGATAGAGTACTGGGTCTTCAGTTAGAAAGATCTGAATTCTAATTCAGCATTAGATTCTTATCAGCAGTGTGATTGGGAAGGTCACATAATCTCATTTGCCTTGATCTTTTCATCTGTAAAATGAGCTGGAAAAGGAAAGTACAAACCATTTCTTTGCTAAGAAAACCCCAAATGCAGTCAGTGAGAGTCAGCCACAATTGATAAATGAACAATAGACATTGTTAGGAAGAAAGGTTTGGCACAAATCTCAAAAACTCTAATGTTTTTGTTGGTATTGGGAATTCCTGGTGAAACTCCCTTCATCAGTGCAGATCAGCACGAACTCTGCAATGTGTATTCTTAGATTTAAAAATTACTCAAGTTTGGAATCTAGTAAATTTCAGAGCTAAAATCCAGAGCTTCCTGACTTTGGAGCAAACTACTACCTTTTCTAATGTTCTGTTAATGCTAATTTGGGCTATATTAATTGAACAATTAGTTACATAATGAAGGAGATGATTATTCTGCTTTCCTCAAATCTTATCTAGAGTTATAGGTGCCACTTTTTCAAAGGTTCTTTGACAAGATAGAGTATATCCAAAGGACTATCAGTCCTTTGATTAGGGAACTTAAAAATGACTCATAGAGTTTAAAGAAACAACAGGATCTATATGTGTGTATGTATGGTGCTTAATAATCATGTTTAACCCATGGGACACAATGAGAGTGCCCTCTCCTTATGCAGAGGTACAGCTTGTTCTGATGCAATAGGTCATATCAATTTTGGAACATACACAGATACAGACTGTTTTCTATTTGTTTACTGTGTGGCAAAGAGGGATTTTGTGATTGACTACTAGACCAAAATGCAAGGTACATATAAAAAGCAAGGACCAGTTATATCAATTCCTCTCTCTGACTGTGTTCAAGTAAGGAGGATGAAATATAAGCATCTGAGTAGGAGAAAAACCTTTATCTTCTTTCTTCTTGGGCTGTGACTAATCAAAAGACCTCTCTCTCTGATGCATAGTAATTTTATAGGAACTAGTCACAGCATAGGTGCACATAATCCAGAGTTTATACTAGGCACACATTCATAAGGACTGGGCTTTCACTGGCCAGTATCTCATTATCCAATTTTGAATTCTTCCTTTGGAAAAAAAATAAGACTTAAAAGAGATAATGTCTCCATTCAAATATTTTAAAAACCAACATATTGAAAATGTATTCTTTGTAGCTCTAGAGAGTAGAACTAGGACCAATGGGTAACAGATTTTAGTTTAATTTGAAGAATAATTTTCCCAAAAGAGTTGCCTAAAAAAGGTAATATGCAGCTTTGTGATGTTGAAGACTTCTAGCTCTGAGATGCTAAGAGATACCATTACCAACTTATGTGATATTTCTCTTCATCTAACTAGCTAACTAAACAACTCATTTCCCAACATATTCTGTAATTTTCTATTTCCTTACTTTTGCTTACCCCATTTTTAAAATAATTTGATTCTCTTTTTTCTCATACTTTATTTCCCCCTTATCATCTAAATCTTATCTGTTCTACTTTCTCTCAATCTGCTTTGTACCCTTCTTTATAATACTCTACATTATATTTTATTTATTTGAGTAAATAACATTTCTTTCCTTACTGGAATTTAAGCTTCTTGAAAGCAGGGATCACATTTGGTATCATTCTCCTTGTCTAATATAGCCAGTAAATATCATAGATGAAGGAAGTAATAAATAATGTTTCTATTAAAAATAATTATTTGTTACAGGAAACACATTACAGTTTTAATATTTTGTTGATGTAATTTATTTACTTATTAATGTGAAATAAGCAAAAAAATAGCACCATTATATTGCTTCTGTAGCATACTTTAAACTTAGTCAAAGCCTCCCTTCTTAAAGTATTGGGATTTTCATCTTATGTCAATAAGTCAAAACCCATTTGTGGATATCCAAATTTAGACTAACACTGTAATCTCAGATTTGCTTTTTATTTTTTTTTCTGAATGCTTTTTTCTTTTTAGAATCTTTTTCAGATGCCTACGTTAGAATGCTAATTCTGTTTTGTTTTGTTTTTAAAGGCTCTCGTTGGAAAGCAATGACAAACCTAGAAAAAACAGCCATACTATGAAGAACAGGCTCGACTTAGCAAGCAGCACCTGGAGAAAATATCCTGACTATAAGTATAAACCCAGGCCAAAGCGAACCTGCCTTGTGGATGGAAAAAAAATTGAGGATTGGTGAATATAAAGCAATTATGCGAAACAGACGTCAAGAGATGAGGCAATATTTTAATGTTGGGTATGGGCCATTCATTATTTTTTCTTCTAAACTGAGGGAAAGTACATTTAACAGTATAGCAGACTCACTTGTTTAGTAACAATTTGCCATTTTAACATGAGTAAGCAAGAAAGCCTGTTCGAAAACTGTCAGCCAAGTCCCCTTAGAGGTAATGAAAATTAAGTAAAATAATAAAGGATTACATGGAGTAATGAATATGGAAACTATCCTTGTCAGGAATACCTGAGTTCTAACATATACTATTCATGTGATTCTGGACAAGCCTTTCAATTTCTCATAGCTTTAGGCAACACTGCATTGCAGAGAATGTGCCATCCTGAACAGTAAAGGAAAAATTTTCTCATCTAGGGACCTACCTATATCAATGATTATTCTTTATAATAATATTAACAGCAAAACATTTATGTAGTACTCTTAATTTAGCAAAATATTTATTTATTAAATAAATTAATTCATATGAAAAGTCATCTAACTCTTAAATGAAATTTGACTGGCATTTGCTTATCGAACAGTCTAAAAATAAAAGATCTTCAACTAAAATGTTTTAAATTTGTGAAAACAAGGATAAGCCACTAGATTTATATATGTCAAATTCTAAATTGTATTAGTTCTTTGGTTCATTAAATAAAATTCTGTGAGTTCCATTTTTTAATAAGACTACATAATGATAATTGTTCAAACAAGAAGTAACAGTTCACTAGAGGTCAGTGTGTCATGAAGCCTCTTTTAGGCATAAGGAAATACTTAACTGGTAAAGAGTGAATGTTTAGATGAAAAAGAGGAAATCATAAACCATAACATATGATTCAAACCAAATATATAGTCTTTCAGAATCTTTGTATTTAGCAAAAGGATTATATTCAAGGAACAGGGAGATTGTAGGACAGGAAAGACTTCCATTCTTAATTGAGAATGTTCATTTTAGGAGATTCCAACTCTGTCTCATATGTTAAGATTTTTGAGTCTAGATTTTTTAAAAAATGGTGACATTAAAATGTGCTGTCTATAATGGTACTTATACATGGAATATACCATCTCATATGGTATGGAAATAGCAAGTGCATATGTTTAAAACTGAGGTTTTAAGGACACTCAAACTTCTTAGAATAGTAAATCCTGGGCCTAGTGTGGCTGGAATTCAAAATATAAAAAAGCATTTTCACATCTTCCTCATAGTCCTCTACTTTTGAAAAAGGTTTTCCTTACTGCCTCCAACAGTTTGAAGTAGTACACTGCTTAATTCTTCTCATTTCCTAGCACAATGTCATACATGTAATAGTTGTGCATAAGTGAATAAGCCAGAGTGAACTGATTATTATCGACTTTTACCATAAATCTCCTTATTCCTCACATTACAGCTGCCCCAACTGTAATATAGATAGTTACATTGTTTTAGTCTCAATTTTGGGTTCTTTCTACTTCCCCCATAATCACCTTTGTCAATTAAAATTCTATCACTTTGGATTTGAATTTTATCATAAAGTAGATTCAAGACTTCTATTGTCTATATAACCATAGGCTCAGAAAAGGGGAAAATTGCTGTAAGAAGGAATATAATAAGTGTAATAATGTTAACTATTCAAAATTTGTTGCTTGAAGTCAGGAACTGATGACCAAAAAGTTATTGATTTAAGATGGGTAAGTTTACCACAGCTCCTGAAGTACCCAAATTCTCTTTTATATTTCTAAACATAGGCAACAAGCACAGATCCCAATTGCTACTGCTGGTGTTGTATATCCTGGAGCCATTGCCATGGCAGGAATGCCCTCCCCTCATCTGCCCTCAGAGCATTCAAGTGTATCCAGCAGCCCAGAACCTGGGATGCCTGTGATCCAAAGCACTTATGGTGTAAAAGGAGAGGAGCCACATATCAAGGAAGAGATGCAGGCTGACGATATCAATGGAGAAATCTATGACGAGTATGATGAAGAAGAGGATGATCCAGATGTGGACTACGGGAGTGACAGTGAAAACCATATTGCTGGGCAAGCCAACTGATAAAGAGTCATACAATTGTTGTGACATTAGAGGACCTAAAGAAGCCCTAGCTGGTTCATCTTTACCAGTGGCCAAGCACATTAACTTTCTCATACACTGACTGTTATTTTAACTGTTAGTCTTAACTAGTTGGGACATCAGCTGACTAATAGACCTCAGCCTGCATCAAAAGGCTTTGGAAGGAGAAAAAATAAAACAGCAACAATATCAACAACAAGAAATTGAAATAAGCTATGGGTAAAATAATGCCAGTAATTCAGCTGCTATATCCAAGCACTGAAGTCTTACCCTTCAACTCTTTTTTTTTTTTTTTAAATAAACTTTATGGCTGTTTGTTCTACAATGTTCTAGAAATTCTCACTCAGGTACACAGTGCCAACAAGTGGCTTGTGAATGTGTTTTGTTGTTTTGTGCTACAGTTTAAAAAAAATAATAATTTTTTTTTATTTTTGTTTTGGTAATGCACCTGACAGAAAAAAAAAGAAAGATAAACTTCTCTTTACTCCCTTCCACAGTTTCCATCTCTATACCTTTGCATATTTTAGGGGTGGATGTGTATGAGAGGGGAAGAGGGAAAGAGAGCCTGTTTTTGTTTTTGTTTTTGTTTTTCTGCCATCTGACACCCAATAGGCAATTATTTTCTTCATTGAGGACTTGGTTCATCTATTGCACACCACACTGCGTCTTTGAGCAAGTGCCAAATTTGTACTGAAGTGTTGAACTAGTTCATTTTTTTTGGTTTTGTTTTCTGTTCTTTCTCAGTTAGGACAGTATTATGTCTTAGACAATCCCTTAAAGAACCTAATATACCAGCAGCTGGTGAGATTTTAAGTTTTTAATTTTTAATTTTTTTTAATTTTATTTTTTTGGAAACTGTAGGTGCCGTTCTCAGGTGAAAAGAGAGAGAGAGAGAGAAAGAGAGACATAAAAAAAATTTAGAGAAAAGTATTTTCTGACCTTGGATTTTTGTGTGTATGTGTGTATGTTTATGGTACTAATAAGAATAATATTGGACCATTGTGAGTAAAACCCACATCTGGGGATGAAATCCCACATCCTCTAAGTGACTGGTCTGGAAGTAACTTTGACCTTTAATTTGCACTTCAAATGACAACTTAACTTAATCAAGTATGGGGCTCAGAAATTATGTTTTTAAACTTCTAATATTATCTTCATTTGATGGATCTGGTGGTCCTATTTAACAGAAGTGTGCATGTATAACACAGAAGCCACTAACAATACACAACCTATTTACAGATGCCTTTTTCCCTTTGATGATTAGTTTTCCTAACCTTTGGCTATTTGAGGGTTTTATTTTGTTTCATTTTGTTTTTCCCTAAGATCTTTTGGCCTCTAAGATTATTCTTCACATTGAGTAAGTCTGGCCTTTTGGCAGAAATTGAGTAAGCATTTTTCTTCAACATTCCATTCAGTTCTAACCAGGAATTGGATCTAGTGATTTTATAAGGTATTGTGTTGTGTTAAATTTTTCCCCCATTTTCCTTTGTGAT
Source organism: Sminthopsis crassicaudata (assembly GCF_048593235.1). Lineage (NCBI taxonomy): Eukaryota > Metazoa > Chordata > Mammalia > Dasyuromorphia > Dasyuridae > Sminthopsis > Sminthopsis crassicaudata. The sequence continues at coordinate 175,873,195 of NC_133621.1, forward strand.
GAGATAGTCTCTTTGTATTTCATGACAGTGAAAATGACAAATATTTTCACAAAGTAGACAGCAGGATTCAATTAAAAAGCGACGACAGCCAAAGTAAATTGATAATATCTGAGCTCAAGCCACCATTGTCTGCTGAACTTGCCTTTGCTAAAAACATCCTCTAAAGACATTCTCCTGAGGCATGGTGTGCACATAGAAAGACAACAGGTGATGATTATTTTGTTTCTTTTTTGCTTGCCAAAGGGCCACTGAAAGTGTGAGGCCTTTGCAAATAAATGCCGACTTTCCAAGGAAATTAACAACAATGGTCATGAAACAGGATAGTATACCAACCAGTAATTTGGATGTGCGATGTTATTCACTCCATCTTTTTACTCAACCCCACCATTCCCTGACCTATACTCCTGTTCCCACCAATTTGGATTTATACCTCTGAATAGGAACAAAACATCCTTTTCGTTTTTCTCTCTCTCAAAAGACTTGCTCTGGGGTTCTGCTTGGAGGAGCTATTCATATCCTGCATGTCAGAGATTTTGTTTCCTTTGTTCTTCTGTTTGTATTTGATGACTGTATATTTCAGTTGAACTGCCTCTTCTTGCTAGTGTTGTGATGATGATGATAATAATAATAATGGTCAGCTGTTCCCAGATTAGTAAATTATGTATAATTTATTTTATTTCCCCTATTCTATTTTATTCTATTCTGAATTGGAAATGCAGCCAACAAAGCTGTTAAGATATTTAAAACTAATTTCCCTTCTCCAACTTCTTACATATATAGTACAAAAAACTATATATATATATAAATATATAAAAATATATATACAAAAAACTCACTTATCCCAACATCTTTTTTTCCCTCCCTTTTAAAAAATTTTGGCCTCAGCAATGTCAAGTTCTGATGTTTATTATGAAGGAGTGAATTAATGGGAGTGTTGTGTTCAATCTTAATTAACTTCTGCTCTCTCATCACTCATTTTAGTTATTTAATTACCACAGTCATCTAGAGCCAATTTTTTGTTTTGTTTGTTTCTTTTTTTTAAGCACTCTGTTTGGATAAGGAAAAACTAGACACTTGTTTTTATATCATTATTAAGTACAATGTGAAAACAGATTTTTAAAAATTTGTTCCCTGTCTTTGTGAACAAATTATTTCTGACTTATGTGGGTTCACCTCTCACGTTTGCTGGATGCTTATTTTCCACCATGTTATAAATATGCTTTGTTTTAATTTTGTGACTTTGGGCTACAAGAATACTTTGTTTTAGCTCCAGGTAGGTGCCATCAAGGCATTCATGGTTAGAGCCAATTATGACACCCTTGTGGAAAATGTCAAAACTTTTTTCTCCAAGGGAGAAGGCCACATCCTCTATTCTGGGTTGTTGTTCATTGTGAACTTTAACGAAACTTTAATTTTAAACTCAGACATAAATTTTACTAAATTAGATGTGTGCCAGAAAGACCGAGCAAGTGTGTTCTGGAGCATAAAGCAAGCCAGCAGCCCTATATCATATTCCTCAGCTCTGCCATTTGACTTACTAGATGGCACTCTGTGTTCCAGTTTTCCCCTACTATTTAAAAACTATCATGCTAATTTATAAGATGATTTGAAGTTTATAGGTGAAAGATAATAACTTACTACATTAACACATTGCCTTTTCTGTACTTGATTGATTGACAATATTGTAATGTCATAAAGCCTTATTTTTCTCCTTGCTTTTGTTTGTACTCCATGGTACCCATGATAGACAAGTTGGAGAAAAATAAGGTAGTTTTCACCTACAACTAACAACAGGGGTATTAGTCTATATTTTGGTTAATCTGGCATCTCTATTCTTGTTCCTTTCCACTATTCCCCTTTTGTCCACACATACTCCTTCCTATAGCAGCAGTTCATTGTAATACATTTGGTGAATATCTAAGAGACAAGCACTGGAGAAAGTGGATTAAAGTTGCTTATATTTAAGCTGTTAATAATTTGGCTGGTTACCTCAATGGAATGAAATATCAGTGGAATGAAATATAAACCTTTTCTCAATACATTCATGCCTTAAGTTAGTCAAATAAAATTTTAAGTACATTTAATATCCACATTTAACAGCAATTTAATCAGGCCCCAGAAAGAACAGTAACTATTGTTCTAGCTTATAAATTAGTTTGGTGCCCTACCAAATCCTCTTACAGCAAATAAATATGAAAGAATGTTCTTCTTTCATAACATTAATTCAAAAATTTGGTTTATGCATATAATTTTTTTACATAAGTCTATATTAAGAAGTAAATTGTCTTTAATTTTTTTATATTCCACTTTCAGAAGTTCTCTTTTTTTCTTAATCCAAAGACATGTGCAGTTATTTAGTCCCAAGGAAGCCTCTCATATCATATTTTAGATAACAAAAATATTTTACTTTCACCTATTCTATGAGGTGGATTGTCCACTTGTAACTAAATAATTATACACTGTATTCACATGTGTAGATTTATGAAATATTGGTCTACCAAGTTACTGACAAAATAAAAAGTATGGTTTTACAAGAAAAAATAAGTTCACTTAAAGTGGATTCAAGTAGCTCCTTATCTTATAGGGCAAGGGTATTTGTTTAGCTTGGCTTCTAGAGTACTTACATTTAAAATTTTTCTTCTATCAGTTTCACAGACTGAAGATGATGTCATGTTGGGTTTTCTACTGATTGATTTCTATCCTCCCCAGTGTTTCTGTCACTGGTTCGCTAAAACAGTATTTATATAGCTCCATTGGCTCTAAAGCTCTTAGTCCTTCTTACAGTTTGATTTTTAAAAGTGAAAAGGAAAAAAAAAAAAAAAAGAGAGAGAGACAATCAAATGCCTGGAGCTTAAAACAAAGTATGTGCAACCTACCATCTCACTTGAAATTTAATAAGAGAAATAATTATGTAAATATAACATAGAATTATAGATTTATATTTTGTTCATAACACATAGTGTAATATAAGTTGTATATTTTCATGTTTTTGGTTTTATGTTATCATTCATGCCACAATAAAAAGAAAATCGGAGTTTATGTACTCAAAAAAAAAAAAAAAAAAAAAAAGATGTGGGTTGCCACCATCCTGTTTTTGTTTGTTTTTGTTTTTGTTTTTTTGCATTTCCCTTTTTCAGTATTACTGCCCTAAAAGGCACCAATAAAAACAGCAAATGTGTTCTTTACCTATTACACTGTGTTTCTTTTTCCCAATTCTTATTTCAAAACTGTGATCTTTAGTCATGTTGTCAAAAAAACAAAACAGGAAATGATCATTTCTTTTTTGCTTTCAATGTAAAAAAAAATCACTTTTGTGATTTTCAAAGACTAAAAATACCATGACTGAGAGGACCTGAATGTTATGGTATGTGTATACACCAATCCATCACTTTAATCACTTTCATATTTGCATTTTTAAATGAGAATAAGGCAACCGACAATTCTGTTTTAGGAAGATCAGGTTGAAAGAATTTAGTATACAGGTGAGTTCTTCAAATGGAAAATGACTATTTTCTGTAAGATTTCACTACCAATATTTTGGTTTTGATCTGAGAACTGAGTGTTTAATTCTTAGAACTAAACAATATTATTAGAAATAACAGCCAAATCCCATTGTAAAGCATCTCACTCTGCCACAAATTTTGATTATACTGTCGAATCAAGTAATGTCTCTTTTTTTTCCCTGCTAGTTCTTGTCCATCTCTCATTTCCTAAAACTTATAAATATGTGTGCAACATGGTTTTTGATATGGATTCAATGATTTCATGATTTCTTGATATGGATTCTATTCTGTTCGGTTCCTACAAACATTAATTAAGTGCCTACCGCTGCCTCAACCCAAGTTCAGGTCTTCATCAACCTTCAAATGGACTACTGTAGTAACCTATTAATTAATCTAGTCCCATTTCAATCCATTCTTGATACCCCTGCTCATGTAATCTTCCTATAACACTATTTGAAGAAAATAATTCCCCTCCTCAAAGACCTTTAGGGGCTCCACATTACTTATGGCACATAAAACTCTATCATGATCTGCAACCAACATACCATTCTGGTTTCATCTCAAACACTCAAAATTCCAGTTAAATTAAATTATTCACTGTCTCATAATCATGTCCTCAACTTCCTTTAAGGTTCAGCTCAGGTGAAAGTCCTGTAGGAAGTCTTACATGATTCCAACTCTTTGTTAATTCTGTCCTCCTCAAATTTTCATGTGCATATTTGTCTTTTTTCATATTATTTTCCACTTAGTAGAATGTAAGCTCTTTCAGAGCAGACTGTTTTTGGTTTGTAGCGCTGCACTTCCAATACCTAGCAAAATGCCTTACACAGAAGAGGCATTTAATAAATACTTGTTGAATTAAATTTAAAGCATTCATGATATGTAGGTGTAAGGCTTCTGAGTAATCTACAAGCCTTCGGCCTCTTATTTCTCAAACATGTCATTTTTCTCAATCCATTTTTTAAAAACATTTCCCTTATGCCAACTTCTGCCTTGAAGTTGCTGAGAATCAAAAGTATATATTAACTTGCTTTGGAGTGTCTAGTCTAGTTCACTGTAGAATTGTTCTACCTCTTCATCTTCTGCAACAGATTTTGACACATAAGAGTTACTGTGTAGATTAAATGAGATCAAACATATAAAGTGCTTTGAAAATCTTAAAGCACTATGTAAATGCTACAATAATTATTATTATAAGTTATTACCTTCCTGATTATCTTTTTTTCATTTGCTAAGCTTGGCAAGATAAATTCCATGAAGTGATTTTTTTTTCCATTGTCTTTAGATATAGAATGAGGACAATTTTGCAAAATCCATTGCTTCTCCAAGAAACAGATTCATTTTTCCATTCAGTTGTAAATTTCTTTTGTCTTTTGGTCTCACTTATCATGAAAAGATCAATATTGATGTGTTTCAGTACTTCTAATAACATATCAATTAATTGGTTATTGGACAATAACCTCATCTTTAGAATAGTTTCATTAAATTAATTTTAATAGACTCAACACTGTGTGATTCTTAGCATTCTATGTGCCCTTTGACCACTCCCCTAGAGCTTTTCTAATATAAAAGAAGTGTCACCTGGATGGAACATTTTATATATTTTACTATTTGTGGGAAAACAGTCCTGAAGTATTCATAATTAAGTAGATTTACGTTTTACTACTGCCAAAAGCAGTTGTAATGATTCAATATCAACTTAGATGGTTTCATGAAGTATCCCAAGGAGTGCTTAGCCAATGCTGTTTTGACTTAAATAAAGACAGAGGTACCATATTTATAAAATTTGCAGAAGACACAAAATAGAGAGAGGTAACTAAAACAAATGGATAACTGAGTTGTGGTTAAAAAAATCCTGAAAGGCTAGAAAAATAAAAAAGATACAATTATAAAAAAAGAAATATAAAAATATAAAATCTTACACTCATTTTAAAAAGTTAGTTTCACAAATACAAGAAAGGAAAAACATAGCTAGGCAGCAATAAGTCTGGAAAAAAAAGATATGAGGACCAAAAATACTTTTTTCTGTATTTGCTTTGGTTTTTATGTTTTATTTTATTTATTTTTATCCTCAACTTTGTATTTACTTTGTATATATTTTGTATTTACTTATCTGTGTACATGTTGTTCCCCTTCTCCTAATAGAATGTAAGCTCCTTGAGGGTAGGGACTTAATAACTTTTGTCTTTTGTATCCTTAGCACCTAGAGTATAGTGCCTGACATAGGTGCTTAATAAAGTCTTGTTGACTTTTTGAAAAAAGGCCTGGGAGCTTTAGTGCATTGCAAGTTCAATGTGAGTCAGCAATATAAGGTAGCTGAGGAATCAAATGGAATTTTAGATTGTATTATAAGAGGCACAATATCCAAGAATAAGAAGATGGTAATGATGATGCACTGGTAGTCTCCATTTGAAGTACTGTGTTCAATTTTAAGCATTTAGGAAGGACATTGTTAAGCTAGAGAGCTTCCAAAAGATGGCAACCAACTTAGCCTTGATATGTTGTCTTATGAGCGTAGACTGAAGAATCTAATGTAACCTAGAAAAAAACTTGAGTTAATACATGAAGACTATAATTATTTGAAGGGCCAACATAGGGAAAGAAATATTTTTGACACTGTTAACCATCCTCTGCTCTTAGAAACTTTCTCCTCCCTTGGCTTTTATGATGCTATTCTTTCCTGATACTCTCCCTTTCTGATTCCCTCCAGTTACCTTTATAGGATCATTATTGGTATCATGTTCCTTAAGCTCAAAGGTGCCACAGAGTTATATATTCAGCTTTTTTTAAATAGTGTCTTTATTTCTTTCTTTTAATGATTCTCTTATCTCCTATCAATATATAGATGCCACAAATCTCTGTACTCCAGTCCTCTGCTAATTCACGTGCTGATACCCAGTCCTGTGTTATCAAGTGGCTCATGAACTCTTAACTTGAAATTTTATCATATTCTTTCTCCCTAAATCTTTCTGTTCTCCTAACCTTATTTCTTTTGAGGTCTTTATCATCTTTGCATACGATCAAGTTCACAACCTTTAATTGAACCTTGATTCTCTCCCTCATTCACTATATCCCCAACGTTGCCATAACAGGTCAGCATAACCTTCATGGCATCTCATTTTTTATCCTTTTATCTCTAGTCACTAAACTCAGACCCCAGTTGCTTCATCTCCCAACCCACCATTCACTTACCCAAGCAATCTTCTTGCTATCCATTTTGTCATCATATGTATAACTCTTCCTCCCTTAATCTCTTGCTCTGGGAACTGTAACAAATCAATACTATTATTGCTTCTGAGATGAGCATGAAAACAAACTGCTCTGTGAATCCATCACCATTTTTTAACTCCTCAGGGGAAAAAAAAAACAAAAAAACACAAAACAACTCATTTCCTTTGCAACTCATTAACTCTATGATGTGTTATTTCCTTTCTATTAAAATATAAGTGTCTTAAAGGCAAAGTCAGTTTTACTTTTTTTCCACTTGTTTTCCTAGAACTTACCACAATGCAAAATATATAATATGTGCTTAATACATTTTATTCAATCTTTCAAATTCTCATGATTCCTTACTAGCTTTTGGCTCTCAGCTTTAGTTTTCCCTTTTCCAATCAATCCTCCACATAATTGCCACAATATTTTTTCTAAAGTTCATAAATAACCTTGCTTAACTTATTCAAGACATTTCAGTAGTCCCTTTTTGCCTCTAAGATAAAATAGTGCGCCAGGCTACCTTTCCAGATTTGTTTCCTATAGGTGAAATAATATATTCCATGTACTAGCTTCACTCATACATTTTGGCCCATTTCCTACTTTCCTCAGTCTGTGCATGGACTGTCCAATCCAATCTATCCCATAAAGTTTCATTAAGGACCTACTGTGTGTAATGGATAAATCATTGGGCTTGGAATCAAGAAGACTCATTCATCTTCATAATTTCATATCAAACCTCAGACAATAGCTATGTAACTCTAAACAATCACTTAATCCTGTCTGCCTCATTTCTCTCATCTGTAAAATGAGTTGCAGAATAGCAAACTCCTTCATTATCTTTGCCAAGAAAAGTTAAATGGAGTCAAGTTAGATTCAACTAAATTCAACAATTGTGCAATTAATGCACTGCTAGGTTTTGGAGAGACAAAGAAAAAAAAATTCCCTTAAGATTATATTCTATGGGGCAAGGTATATGAATATAACATGTAATAGATAACTATGTACACCATTATTTGAAACAGGAGAAAACATTACCAATTGGGAAATTTGATAAAGACAACCTTTTTACCACTATTTATGGCAAATGAGCTGGGCTTTTCAATGAAGCCAGAGAGTCTAAGAGTTAAGAGTTAAAGAAGGATTGCATTCCAATCATGAGGGACATCGTATGCATAGGAACAGAGGCAGAGTTTATATTTTATGTCATTCTTTCTTTCCTCAGACTACCCACACTCTATGTCGGTGCTAAATGCAAGCCTATTCTCTAGGAACTTAGCACTTCTACTACTATAGATTGTGACAATAAGTATGGTAAATTATTTTACATTTCTGAATCTGATCTCAACTAGATTGTAGGCTGCTATAGGGCAAAGCAAGGATGGTGCCTTTAAATTTCCTTTATATTCCACTTCATAACTAGCACAATCTTGTACAGATAGTATTTATTCTCCTGTTGTCTTCCACTCTGTCTTTTAATTTATTTGTAACCATATCTTTTTTTTTAATATGGTTATAACTAGTGTGTAAGCTGTTTTATTTTTTTGTTATTGTTTCTGGTTTTCTTATTATATGTTACTTCATATGCCTATGCATTTTAAAATATTAATTAATTAATTGATAATAGATAAAGAAATTGACCCAAGGGAGGTGAACTAATCCTCCCAAGGTTATACACCCAGGAAAAAGTAAATCTGAGCCTAGAATCCAAGTATTTTGGGGGGGGGGTGATTATTAAGTTTAATGCTCCTTTCATTATATCAAGTTATAATGATAGCCTTTTCTCTTTAGGAATTGAACTATTCTGTGTTTTTCACAACTACAAGGCTGGTATAAATCTTTAAACAGATTTTTTGTATCATTCTTAGAATATGTTCCCAATAATGAAATGACTGTGTCAGAAAGAATGATTATTGTAGTATCTTTTGTAGTTTATCAGATTACTTTTTTTAAAAGACCCTCTAATTTTTAGCTGTACCAGCGGTTTATTGGCTCCTAGTAAGAAGACTTAAATGATATTCTTTCTCACTATCTTAAAGAAAATTTATTGTACAGTCACCTTTGCAAGACTATATCTATTTCAAAATTGAAGTAAAGTATTTCCTTGTAGAAATTCATACATTTGGACTTCACTTTTATTTCCCTTGTCCAGAATTCCCTTCTTCATCCTTTCCACTTCTCATCATCCCTTAAGTTTCAACTCAGATGCCAACTCTTACACAAGGTCTTTGTTGATCACTCCACCTGTGATCCACTCCACTGCAATTACTTTGTATTTACTTTGTATATATCTGGTAATACACCTATCTGCTAATATGTTCTATCCTCTTCCTTCATCCTCACTCCTCCCATGCCCCAACCCAAGAATGTAAGCTCCTTGAGGGCAGAAGCTATTTCATTTATGTTTTTGTATGCCTAACACTGTGCCTTGCACATAGTAGGTGCTTAATAAATGTTTGTTGAACTGAATTGAAGGGAAATTAGATGTGAGTCCAGCTTGCTGTCTGGCTTCTATCCCTGTCTGAAATGTATGTAATGATGGATTAATTCAATAGATTACTCATCTAACCAACTGCATGTAATAACCTAGGCAATAATCAATTTCAATTCTCTTGGGTTCTTTTGTATGAATTGTTGTCCTAATTTTTTGAGAGCCATGAATTTCATTGAGTTGTGTTGCAGCACTTGACACAAATAACAATTTCATTGACAAACAGTATCATTTGGAGGATCTCTCATTCTACAAAGAATCCCTCTATTTGGATTCAACATAAGACATCCTGGATGACAATGGTGAGCACATATAGTGAATTTATACCACCCTATTTCATATTTTTAGCAAAGTACTACATCTAGAGCTAAGAAGTTAAAATCTTGCCTCAAATAGTGAACTTGTCTAAGTCACTTAGCCTTTCTGAATCTCAATTCCTCTTCTGTTAATAGAAATAACAGATAGTGCAATGCTTCTTAAACTTTTTCAATTCATGATCCCTTTTTACATAAGAAAATTTTTATATGATCTGGGCATATAGATATATAAAATAAGTATACAAATCAAAGATTTACTTATAATAAATTATGATTTTATAACCCCTACATTCAGTTAGAAGACCCCATATGGTGTTACAACCCATATTTTTAAGAAACTGGGATGTAGCAAACAGGCCTGGTGTAAGGATCAAATGCTTTAATGTATATAAAGCACTTGCAAATCTTGTAACACACATACTTATGTATATACATATATCTATATATATATTCTACTATATTGTTACTTTACTTGGTATTGATAGTGAGAATTATTGAACAAAATTTTCTCTGTAATGCCATCTATCCAAAAATGTGGAGTGGTCTTCAACACTACATTTTGCTCTACTGAGTAAAATGGTTTGAGTTTTTGTTTGTTTGTTTGTTTGTTGTTGTAACCAACAATAAATCCATAGGAACCTTGCATTCTCCATATCTTTCAGTGAATTTTGGATTTACTGTTTAAGATTGTTTTCAATTGTCGTCTAGTCATTTTTCAATCATATATGATTCTGCATATTTGAGGTTTACTTGGGAAGATAATAGAGTGGTTTGCCATTTCTTTCTCTAGCTTATTTTATAGATGAGGAAATTGAAGCAAATAGGGTTAAGTGACTTATCCAAGGTCACATAGCTAGTAAGTGTTAATAAGTGTCTAAAGGCAGATTTGAACTCAGGAAGATTAGCCTTCCAGACTTTAGACTCAGCATTCTATCCACTGTACTCCCTAACAGCCCCCTTCAAAAGCCTACCAGTTCCTTTCTCATATTTTCTTCATGAATACCTTCAGTGTATCATAGAATAACAAAATCTCAAATTTAGAAGCACCTAGCTTTTGGGTGTATACTAGCACCTAGATCAATTCACAACTGGAAAAGAAATTTTTCTTTAAAACTTATCCATAAAGACAACTATTGAGGAGAAAGCATGTCATTTCTGAATAACTCAAATCATAAGGAATGTTTTTTCTTATATCAAGTTTAAATATGCCTCTCTGCAGCCTCCAACTATTGTTCCTAGTTCTTCCCTTTGGTTCTAAGCAAAATAAATCTATTACTTCTTCCACATGACAGCCCTACAGATACTTTAAGACAGCTATCATGCTCCCCTCCAAATCTTCTGTTCTCCAGGCTAATCATTCCTAGTTCCTTCAAATGATGTTGATGTGGCATGGCTTTAAGTCTCCTCGCTATTCTCATCACTTCCTCTGGGCATGCTCCATCTTGTCATTTTAATTCCTAAAATGCAGCTCTCAAAAATGAACACAATACTTCATATGTAACTAATTAGGGCAAACTTCAGTGGGACTATAACCTTCATTGCCTTACACATTATTACTATGGCCTGATATCATATTAATACTATGAAATTTCCCAAAGTTATTCCAGCTCCCGTTACTCTATTTGTTCAATTCTAGATTCAGATCATTGTTCAGTCTCAATGTGTGTTCAAGCTCATATATTTAATTGCATGAGACATTTTTTGTGTAGCAATTAGATCAAACTCTTTTGAATTTCTATGGATTTCATTTAAGAGTATGTGCAATTTTTGGAAAAGATGTAGTGCTCTCTAAAACAAATATTCACTTATCAACAATATCCTTCTAGTGAATTTATATGGCTAAGAATAGTGGACTACTTCATTCTTTGAAAAATTAAAATAAAAGGTCACTGAAAGCACAATGGAAAAGGACATAGTATGATTTGGTAGTTTAGGACACATTACCAAAAGAGACATAAAACATGTCTCTAGAGGGAAGGATGAACAGCTCTTATTATCCACTGATGTACATTCAGAGAGAGGCAACCTAAGAGGTAGATAGAAGTCCATTTTTACATTCAAAAATATAGGTTGAAATCTTGCCTCTAATACATAATAGTAGATGGCTCCTGAAAGTCATCTAGTACACACAGAAATTTTCCTAAGATTATAACTTAGAGAAGGCTTTCAAATCTACATAATACTTTCACCAAGAGTTTCACAAATCTGGACAAAAAAAAAAAATAAGCCTGGCAGTATCAAAGGGTATAAAGGAAGATTCCCATTATCTTAGATCAACCCTGGCAAAGATTTGGGGCAATATACACTCAAGAGCTATGTCAGATGAAAAGATGTAGATGCTTGTAATATATTTCTTTGGAGTTAATACTCATACTAGGAGTCAACAGATCAAAGTAAAATCACATTAGCTTTTCTTTCTTTGATGAACACCTTTTGTTCTTACATATTTAAGCTTTCTGTCTACTAAAACTCCTAACTTATTTTCACATGAAGTGCTGTCTAGACATAATATTCTCATTCTAAATGTGGGCAGATAACTTTTTGAGTCAATGTAGGACTTTATATTCATCATTATTAAATTGTATCTATTTAGATTTGACCTATTATTCCAATCTGGTTAAGATTTGTTCAGTACTTATTCTATCACCCAATCTATCTTTGTGCTATGAACAAACTTAATAAGCAAACTATTTATACCTTTATCCAATCAATTAACAAGGATTTATTAAGTACCAAATATGTGTTAGATTATTTAATAAGGTAAACAGACAAAAGCAAAACCAGTTCTTGCCCTAAAAGAATTTATGTTGCATAGGAAAATACATGTAAATTAATATTTAAGCAATACAAAACATCCATATCAGTTACAAATATATCAAAAAGAACATGGCCAAGGATACAAAGACACGTCATCCCTCTAGCCATTTTCTAGGTTAATATTTCATTCTAATTCTTTAGGTCCCTTTCATAAGTGTCATATCCAGGTTTAGCAGCAAAACTGAGATCAGTTAAACTCAGTAAATCTGAGTCAGCATTATGACAAGTGGAAAACATCAAATTTCTTGAGCCTGAGTTCTTTTACAGAGTTTTAGAAGGTAGCATGTAGTGAAGTATATAAGGAGAATGAAAAGATGACAAGTAGATTGCTAAACCTTTTGACTCCATTGCCATAGATTATGGCCTATAGGAAGTAACCATGATAGGAGAAAATTACTAAGAAGATTACACTATTGAGATTCCTTGGAGCCCTGGATGATGTGACAATCTATGTTAATCAAACCCTTGGTATCCAGATTTTTTTATTCTTTCTCAAAGTTTTATCATTTTTTAATTATCTGTGGTTTTGTAGGTAATTTGTTTCTTACAGGAGACTGCTCACATGTTCTTCCAACTTTGCTATATTTTGACCCGACTCTAGTATTTCCTTTTGTATTACTTAATTTTTTTTATTTTGTTTCTTCATCCTTTTAAGGTGTCCACTACTTTGCTAAAGTTTCTAGCATCTATGTTAAGCTCTTTCTTCTTATTTCCAATTCTTTTATCAATGACTATGATTAAATATGCCTACTATTTTCCTTGGTTTGATTTTCAAAGTTATTTCTCACTCTCCCCAATCTAGAGAAATAATAATTTTTAAGCACTTCAAAGCTAGTCAGTACATCAATGGAGTTAGACATATGCATGAAGTCTTATATCTAAAGTATCTCTTACAATCCTTGAAAGAGAGAGAAAGGTAAATTTTTCTCATCTATTGGGGGAGCCAAAATTAGCCATTATACCCATCATACCAATTGTTTAGTTCTGTCTTCTTTTTATTTATTCTGTTTTCATTATAACTATGGTGCATACTAATTTCCTGATGCAGCTTCTTTTCATTTTATATAATTCCCCATATTTTTGTTTAGCTATTCCCCATTCAATGGGCATCTATTTTTTATTTTTCAGTTTTTTACTACTGCAACAAGTACTGTTACAAATATATTCAAACATATTGGTCCTTTCCTTCTTTTACCTTTGGTTATATGCTAAATAGTTTGAATTAAATAATATGGACATTTTTCACTTTCTTAAAAAATTCTAAATTGTTTTCTAAAGGGCTTGGGCCAATCTACAGCTACTCCAGTGGTATATCAATGTGTCCACAGTTCATTCTTATATAGAATATTCCTGATTTTTATCATATCTGTTAATTTTCTGTGAGATAAAAGACTTTGAGAGTTTTTGTAACCAATGCATTCCTTACTTGTAGCTATTGCAGAATTACTTTCTTTCTTCAAGAGATTCATCCTGAAATTGTTTAAACCCAGATTGTTTCTTCATTGTATTTAGAGTTTTCCTATAGTTTTTCAATGTATCACAGTCTCCACTGTGGAATCTCCAATGTGGAAACTAATGGACAGTGAGGGAAGTTTTTTATTGAATCTCTGCCAAGAAGCAGATTCGTTAAGGATGACTGTCAAAGATTTACTCTACCTGCTGTTACTTCTAATTTATTTTGCTTCTAAGCTTGTGTTATGTGTAAACTTCACCTCTTTGCAAAATTCAATTCCTGAATCAGAGTGGCAAGCAGGACTATGACCATTCTGACTATGACCATGTAGAATTCTCAGTCTTTGAAGCAAAGTCCTTAGACTGTAATTAGTTTTTAATGTGAACTGAGGATGGAAGAGGGACAGATAGGACAGTATGACTGATTGTGGAGACTCTTTGCAATTTTTTTCCTCTTTTGTTGGGAATTATCCTACAATTAATTGTTTTTATTTTTTTTTCTTTAGTTGTTGATCTTCTGTTCCTGACACATTTTTTACTGTTTTTGAAGATTTTGTACAGGAAACTGGCCTAGAAAGCCATATATGGTGTCTGCATTTCTACTATTTTTAGACCTTTTTAAAGTTTATGGCTACATTTGATAGATCCTTTGGGGCTTATAACTAGGCTCATCTAGTCTGTATATCTTATATGAAAAGCCACATAAGATTCTTCAACATTATTTAAAATTTGAGAACATATTATATACCTTTGTTCAACAAATTTGAAATCTACCTGATTGTACAATTATATATTTTTCAACTGTTTATCTACTTCATACTGTAGAGGTCCTGTTCATGATACTGTAAGGTCCTGTTCATCTAATTTGCTGAAGTCCATATATATATTTACCTATAACTCCCCCTCGTTTATCAGTACAGTAACCCTGTCAAAGGAAAATGTGACGAACTTATTGTGATTTATTTGTGGTGAACCTACATTGGTTCTTAATGAGCACTCCTTTCTTTTCTAAGTCCTTACAAGTAACTCTTTTAAAGACAAATTATAAATAAGTGAAAGGGGAAGCAATCTTAGGCATATTAGTTTATAGAATAAAAACTTTTCTTTTATTTAAAAAAATATTAAAACAATGTTTTCCTACCTTTGCTAAGTCAACAACTTCTCCCTGTTCTGCTTGAGTTTTCAAAGATCACTTATGATGTCTGGGAAATCACATGTGCTAGTTTTTCTAGTACCCTTAATATCATTTGTTTTTGGTCTAGTGACTTGAATTATTAAGGAAAGGTAAGTGCTCTCTTACAATCTGGCTTATAATGTCTATACATCATTTTTGCTCTGTACTTCCTAGTCTGAACATTAATTTCCTTTGTAGAGAAAACAGAAGCAAAACAAAAGTTAAACATGCTTGCCTCTTTTAAATCATCTTTTATTTTTTACTAGTTTTAGTATTTCCAACATTATTCTTATTTCAATTCATCCTAACTTAGCTTTCTCCTATAGTCTATATATTCTCCTTAAGATATTATTGTGTGTACTTCACATAAGAAAATGGAATAAGAAGTTATATCATAACCTAAAACTTCATACTAACCCCCTCAAAACAACAATAAATGAATGAAATAAAATAATAAAAATCACAAAGAGAGAAAAAATAAACCATTTCCTCATAACACTGACATTTGTATATCACTTCAAGTTTTCCAAAGAATTTTTAATATATCAATTCATTTTAATCTCACAAAAAGTGATATAAAAGAAATAACATGAATAAATATTTTAAGAACAAGTAATCAAAGAATGTGTTCTACAGAGATGATGAAATAATATAATTTATTAAATAATAAATCAAAATTGCCCAGAAGAATTAGAAATAGCAAAGCATAAATCAATGGAATCTGTAGGATTATAGAATGCAAATAGATATCCCTAGTTTATTTTACCAAGAAGCACAGTAGTTAAACCTCATAATTTCAAAATCAAATAAAAAATATTGAATGAAGTTAATAAAAAGCTTTTCATTGCCATGGAAATCATCTGAAATGATTTGCATCTACTTATCATTATGAGAAGTCAACCTTGGTATGATATTCTAAAAAAGCAAAAGAAATGTATATCCAATACTATACAGATAATAGTAAGTATATTAAAAGAAGAAATGTAGGTCTTTATTTTACAAGAAATCAGATTTGAATAATATATTTTAATGTAATACATCAAATAAGAAAATTACAAGAAAGCTAAAGATCTAGAATTAACAAAAGAATATATAGTAATGAAAACAAGGCTTTCACTCTTCAAGGCCTAAATTTTTTAAATTCTCATATGGGTTGAGTGAAGCAAGAAACATCTAAAGGAGCATGAAATTATGAAGATTGAAAGAGTCAAGAAGAGAAAAACATGCAGTATTGAATTTTTAAATCTAAACTAAAGCTAGTTCAAAAAAGCTGAGGAAAAAATATCCTAGCAGGATTAAAGTATATTCCTGGGAATAGGAAGTATGATCTGTGAACCTTGTAATGGATCTATTAGAAGAGAATGAAACATTAAAGAACATTCTTCTCTAAAGAGGGTTTTGATAGGATCAATGTTCATTAGTTTCCTTCAGTATATATTGGGCTACTTTTTCCTAAGGTTTACTCTATTCAACCTAGGTTATTTTTTTTTTCAAATGCAACTGTCTTTGAGATGCAATTGCTTAGAGATCTAAGGCTTAGACCACTGGTGAGGATTCCTATTTACCTGAGCACATAAAGTACCAGAAGCATGAAAAATTCTAACTGCTACCTTATCATAATTGGACCCAAAGTGAGAGAAACAATACTCAACTGAATCAAAGCTTTATTTTTCTTCAGTATTTTTTAATTTTATAGCTAAGAAAACCTTCATTTGGAACTCCTAAATGTTTCCAGAGCATTTCATTTCAATGTGATTTCAAATCTAAGATATCAGAGAGTTGAAATAGGCTTAGACAATTAAAAGAGCTCATTTTTTTCTTGGGACTGCCTCCCATTTTAGGAAAGAGGATATTGGGGCCCCAAAGGGCATGTGACACAGAAGTTCAGTGGACAAGACAGCTATAAATATAGGGGCTATTAGCAGATACTTCAGGATTGGCATGTTATAAAAACAAAAGCATTGAGTAGGACTAAGACCCTAGATATGGAATACAAATAATTTTAAGGCATTGTCTCTTTCATGGGGGAGAGGGGGAGGCAGGATGGGGAGTAGAGAGGAAAATTGTCTGTTCTTGGATTCTCACTCTATTCACTCATTTATATCCTCTACTTCAAAAGTTGCTACAATGAAGGAAGAAAAATAGTAGTTAAGAACATCATAAGTGGACTTCTAGAGGTGGAGCTAAGATGGAGGAATGAAGCCAGAAAGCTACTTTTGCTCTCCCAGTTTCCACCAGAAAGTCAGTGAGAGAGTATTAATTATAGCAGATCAGCAACTGAGACCCTTAGTCCTGGCTCAGTAGCAGAGAAAACCACTAGGGCTATCCCCAGTGCCAGCTCAGAAGGAAAATTCTGGGAAACTGGATGTTTTCTGAAATGCAAAGGCAAAGCTACCTTCTGCAAACACAAAGGGCCCTTGTGCTCAAAGCCAAGACTTAGAGCTGCACCAGAAGCTTGGGACATACTCCTTTTACTGCAGGAGCAATGCTCAACCATAAAAGTAAAAAAAGAAGAAATACCAAAAGAAAAGGAAAGAAAATGAGCACAAAACAGAAAAGAACCTTGACTATAGAAAACTACTATGGTGACAGAGAACTGAAATACTTATAAAGACAAAAACAAAATGTCCACAGAGGAAATCTCAAAGAGCTATATGAATTGGTCTCAAGCCCCAAGAGGCTTCTTTGAAGTGCTCATAAAAGACTTTAAAAGGCAAATGAGAGAGGCAGGAAAAAAAATGAGAAAAGAAATGAGATGTGCAAAGAGAGAGTTAACAGCTTAGAAAAGAAAAGGCAATTCCTTAAAAAATACAGTTAGCCAAATTGAAAAAAAAAATCCACTGAAGAAAACACTTTCAAAAGTAGAATTAACCAAATAGAAAAAGATACAAAAGCTAACTGAAGAAAATCATATATTAAAAATTAAAATGAGACGAAAGCTAATGATGCTATGAGACATCAAGAATCAGTCAAACTAAAAAGAATGAAAAAAAAATGGAAGAAAATGTAAAATGCCTCATTGGAAAAATAGCTGACCTGAAAATAGAAGAGAGAATTTAAAAATGTTTGGTTTACCTGAAGGCCATAACCAAAAAAAGAACATGGATAGCATTCTTCTAAGAGATCATCAAGGAAAACTGCCCTGATATTCTAGAAACAGATAAGAGAAAGTCATTGAAAGAATCCATTGATCACCATCAGAAAGAGATCTCATGGGGGGCGGAGCCAAGATGGCGGAGAAGATAGACGCGATCCTCACTACCAATTAGATAAATTCAGCCTCAAAAATAGCACTGAACTGATAGAAACCACAAGGACTGGAAGCACGACTTACCAGCTGAAGAGAATTTGGAGTTTCAACAGAAAAGGTTAGTCCCCAGGGGAGGAAAAAAAAAAAAGAGGCCAGCACAGAATGGTTGGGTGGTGGCACACTGCGCCAATCACACTGGGGAGGGCTCTGGGATCAGAGAAGCCACTGAGATAGAGGAATCTGGCACAGACTGTTAGCTCTTCTCTGCTTATAAAACAGCAGTTCAGAAGAAAAATTAAGCCACTTTAAAATATAAGCTAGATACTAGAACCCCCCCAATCCTGGGGGTGACTCAGCAGATCTCGGCACTGTGGGTGTGGCTGACTTAGGCTGTCCGGGCTTTCACCTGGGGGTAATTAAGAGATTGAAAAGCGGGCAGTAACTCATAGTGCCTTACTCGGCTGGAGGCTGTGGAACTCAGCCCCGGAAGTCCCAGAGAAGTGGAACCTTTGAACTAGGGACCATGGTTTCAGGGCAGACACTTCCAGTTTGAGCGCAGGGGCTTTTCACATCACCTGCTGCTGACATCCACGCCCCATTGGAACGCATAGGCTGGGCTTTGTGTTGCCTTTACTGTTCAGTCTCAAACCTCAGGGAAGTTGCTAGGACACAGCGCCCTCACAGCACAGTTCTGCTAATCACCTCTGAGGCGCTTCCAGTGAGGGGGTGGGAACTCTCTCCCAGAGCTCTCTCTTAGCTCAGGTGCAGGAGCCGCTGTATCCATCCGGTCTGGGAGGAAGCTGGTAAAGAAATAAATAAATAATTTCCTACCCCAGGGACAGACCCCAAAAGATTTTTTAAATATGAGTAAAAAGCAAAGAAAAACTATAGATTCCTTCTACACAGAGAAAGAGCGGGTATCCAACCCTGAGGAAGTTAACAGCAGAGAGTCAGCAGATAACAACCTAAAGGGGAATGATTCCTGCCCCCCATCACATAACTCTCTCCTAGAAGAGACTATTAAAAAGTTAAGAGAGTTTGAAGAAAAATGGGGAAAGGAAAGAGAAGCTATGATAGAGAATAATTGGAGTTGGAAAAAATAAAGAATTCACAGGAGATGCAGGGAAATAAAATTTGTGAATTAGAAAAGGTTAAAAAAATCACAGGAAAGTAGGATTTCTGAATTGGAAAAGATAAGAAAGTCTCAAGAAAATAGGATTTCTGAATTGGAAAAAGAAAATAATTCTCAAAAAAAAAATTAAGGAAATGGAAAAAAATTCAATAGAGCAAAATAATTCATTTAAAAACAAAATTGGGCATTTACAAAAAGAACTAAAAACTGTGAATAAAGAAAATAACTCCTTAAAATTCAGGATGGAACAAATAGAAATGAATGATTCATTGAGAACCCAAGAATCAGTCAAACAAAAAAAAAAAATGAAAAGCTGGAGAATAACGTCAAATACTTACTGGGAAAATCTATAGACCTGGAAAATAGATCTAGGAGAGATAATCTGCGGATCATTGGACTTCCAGAAAACGATGACCAAAAAAAGAACCTAGATTCTATTTTACAAGAAATTATCAAAGAGAACTGTCCAGAGATAATAGAAACAGAAGGGAAAGTAGATGTCAAAAGAATTCATCGAACTCCTTCTAAAATAGACCCTAAAAAAAGAACACCACGGAATATTGTGGCTAAGCTGCAGAATTACCACACAAAGGAGAAAATCTTGCAAGCAGCTAGAAAAAAACAATTTAAATACCAAGGTGCCACAATAAGGGTCACACAAGATCTGGCTGCCTCCACATTAAAAGATAGAAGGGCCTGGAACCTGATATTCCGTAAGGCAAAAGATCAAGGACTGTAACCAAGAATGAACTACCCAGCTAAGTTTAGCATCTTTTTCCATGGAAGAAGATGGTCATTCAATAAAATAGAGGAATTCCATATGTTTCTAAGAAAAAAACCAGACTTAAACAAAAAATTTGATCTACATCCACAAGACTGAAGAGAAACAGAAAAAGGTACACAGAACCCTTGAGAACTGTATCTCTGTTGTGGGTATATAGAAAGTACTCATGGATAATTTGATTTTACTGATATAAAAGAAAAAAAGGGGGGTGTAGTAAAGGGAAGGGGGTAGTATCAGAAAAAGGGGAAGGAGTGATAAAAAGAGGGAAACTACATCCCAGGAAGAGGCATAGAAAATACACCATATCTGAGGGAATTTAGAGAGGGGGAGAAATATTGTATGAATCTTACTCTCATCAGAAGAGGCTCAAAGAGTAAATAATTGACATATTTGTTTTTCAGAGAATTCTCTCTCACCTCATTAAAAGAGGGGAGAGGAAAAGGGAAAAGGAAAAGGAGAATAAGGGAAGGGACGTGGAGGGAGGGGGGAGGGATACTAAAAAAAAAAAAAGGGAGGGCTGTGTGTCACAAGTGGGGTCTATAAATTAAATATCGGGGAAGGGGTTCAGGGGGGGGTCAAGGGAAAAATCATAATCTGGGGATAATATGATGGCAGGAAATACAGAATTAGTAATTTTAACTGTAAATGTGAATGGCATGAATGCTCCCATCAAATGGAGACGGATAGCAGACTGGATCAAAAATCAGAATCCTACAATATGTTGTTTACAGGAAACACACTTAAAGAAGGGAGATACATACAGAGTAAAGGTAAAAGGTTGGAGCAGAATCTATTATGCTTCAGGTAAAGCCAAAAAAGCAGGGGTAGCTATCCTTATCTCAGATCAAGCAAAAGCAGAAGTTGATCTAATTAAAAGAGATAAGGAAGGAAACTATATCCTGCAAAGTCGCAGGATACAAAATAAATCCACATAAATCCTCAGGACTTTTATACATTACCAACACAATCCAACAGCAAGAGATACAAAGAGAAATTCCATTCAAAATAACAGTCAATAGTATAAAATATTTGGGAATATATCTACCAAAGGAGAGTCAGGAATTATATGAGCAAAATTACAAAACACTTGCCACAAAAATAAAGTCAGAATTAAATAATTGGAAAGACATTCAGTGTTCTTGGATAGGCCGAGCGAATATAATAAAGATGACAATACTCCCCAAACTAATCTATTTATTTAGTGCTATACCAATCAGACTCCCAAGAAACTATTTTAATGACCTAGAAAAAATAACAACAAAATTCATATGGAAGAATAAAAGGTCGAGAATTGCAAGGGAACTAATGAAAAAAAAGTCAGAGGAAGGTGGTCTAAGTGTACCTGATTTAAAGCTATATTATAAAGCAACAGTCACCAAAACCATTTGGTATTGGCTAAGAAATAGACTAGTTGATCAGTGGCATAGGTTAGGTTCACAGGGCAAGATAGTGAATAAAAATAGCAATCTAATCTTTGACAAACCCAAAGATCCCAAATTTTGGGATAAGAATTCATTATTTGACAAAAACTGCTGGGAAAACTGGAAATTAGTATGGCAGAAACTAGGCATGGACCCACATTTAACACCACATACTAAGATTAGATCAAAATGGGTTCAAGATTTAAGCATAAAGAACGAAATCATAAATAAATTGGAGGAACATGGGATGGTTTACCTCTCAGACTTGTGGAGGAGGAAGGAGTTTGTGTCCAAGGGAGAACTAGAGACCATTATTGATCACAAAATAGAACATTTTGATTACACCAAATTAAAAAGTTTCTGCACAAACAAAACTAATGCAAACAAGATTAGAAGGGAAGTAACAAATTGGGAAAAAATTTTTACAGTTAAAGGTTCTGATAAAGGCCTCATCTCCAAAATATACAGAGAATTGACTTTAATTTATAAGAAATCAAGCCATTCTCCAATTGATAAATGGTCAAAGGATATGAACAGACAATTTTCAGATGATGAAATTAAAACTATTTCCACTCATATGAAAGAGTGTTCCAAATCACTATTGATCAGAGAAATGCAAATTAAGACAACTCTGAGGTATCATTACACACCTGTCAGATTGGCTAAGATGACAGGAACAAATAACGATGAATGTTGGAGGGGCTGTGGGAAAACTGGGACACTGATGCATTGTTGGTGGAGTTGTGAAAGAATCCAACCATTCTGGAGAGCAATCTGGAATTATGCCCAAAAAGTTATCAAAATGTGCATACCCTTTGACCCAGCCATACTACTACTGGGCTTATACCCCAAGGAACTACTAAAGAAGGGAAAGGGACCTGTATGTGCCAAAATGTTTGTGGCAGCCCTTTTCATAGTGGCTAGAAACTGGAAAATGAATGGATGTCCATCAATTGGAGAATGGTTGGGTAAACTATGGTATATGAATGTTATGGAATATTATTGTTCTATAAGAAATGACCAACAGGAGAAATACAGAGAGGCTTGGAGAGACTTACATCAACTGATGCTGAGTGAAACGAGCAGAACTAAGAGATCATTATACACTTCAACAATGATACTGTATGAGGATGTATGCTGATGGAAGTGGATTTCTTCAACATAGAGAAGAGCTAATCCAATTCCAATTGATTAATGATGGACAGAACCAGCTACATCCAGAAAAGGAACACTGGGAAATGAATGTAAACTGTTATTTTTACCTTCTGAATCCAATTCTTCCTGTGCAACAAAAAATTTGGTTCTACACACATATATTGTATCTAGAATATACTGTAATATATTTAACATATATAAGACTGCTTGCCATCTGTGGGAGGGAGTTGGGGGAAGAAGGGAAAAAATCTGAATAGAAGTAAGTGCAAGGGATAATGTTGTAAAAAATTACCCATGCATATGTACTGTCAAAAAAATGTTATAATTATAAAATAAAATAAAAATTTTAAAAAATGAATACAAGGGATAATATTATAAAAAAAAAAGAATATTCATCTTAGCAAATTGGAAAATACTCATTTCAAGTGTGGAGATGCTTGAATCAGGGTTTGATTTGACCCAAGATGGCAAATTCTCTTCACTGAGATGGCAGCCTGTCTACTCAATACAAAAATACTTATATATAAAAACAAGTTGTACAATAAGAAAAATTCTCAGTTTCAAGTGTAAGCTTCCCTTTGCATTTTATAGGTAATGCCAATTTTAGCTGAAATTTATTAAGTTCAGATTTTTTTAAAAGGAAAATATAAGGTACTAGATGTATGATTACAAAGCAGCCATCTAACATCTCTGAACATTGTCTTCCATATTTGTAAAATCAGAAAAATAATAGTTCTGCTCACACAACTTTGCCTTGATGTTTGCCTGAAATAATGTCTGTAAAGGATTTTAAAGACCTAGAAGTATTCTAGAAATGAAAGCTATTTAATATTGAAGAAAAAAATAATAATCTTATTGTCTAGCACAATCCTATCATGATCCTTAGAATATAGTGAGAATTTATTTTTTAAAATTTGTTAATTTCAATTTTAGCAATTTTATCAATTTAATTTTTCAGCTGCTGAAAGAATTAGAGAAAAGCAAGCCTTAGATATAGTAGCCCCTACAAGTGGAGAGAAAGCATAAGACCAGAAAGCTTCCTATTTTAAATTATAATTATTGCTAACTAGATGCTAAACACATTTCTTTATTGCTGAACATAATCAATGAGTACAAGCAATATCAAAATAAACAACTTTTTAAAGTTATATTTAATCTTTCAAAGCCTTTATTTCAACTGTACATGCTTTCCTAAACTATGGAGAACTAGTACAAATTCCTGGTGTCCTCAACATTATTTATGTTGCTAATAGTCCCACAATCTTCCATAACTGTACTTAATCAAGATTATGAGAAAACTCTCTACTTTTCCTTTATATAACTTGCATTTGCTAAGCACTGGCCTCTATAGTTGTAGGAGGGAGGCTATTGAAAACAAATAATCCCATTTCCTGAAGAACATTAAATCTGTTTGGTGAGATAAGGCATGCTTGAAAAGATAAATAAAAATAATAAAGAATAATACATAAATAAAAATAATATTCTCTCCTCCATAAAAAAAAGAAAGAGATCTCATGAGGAAAACACCAAGGAATATTGTTGTGAAACACCAGAATCATAATCTCAAGCAAAAAATATTGCAACATCTCAGACAAAAAAAAAAAAAAAAAAAAATTCAAATATCATGGAGCAAGGATCTGGCAGCTTCTACAATTAAGTATCAAAAGACTAGAAGATGGTATTCCAGAAGGCAAAGTATCTGGGTTTATAACCAAGAATTAACTACCCAGCTAGACTGAGCATCATCTTTCAAGGGAGGTGCTAGATGTCAATGAAGTAAGAGACTTTCAATCATTTCTATTGAAAAAAACAGAACTAAACAGGAATTTTAATCTTCAAACACAGGACTCAAGAGAAGCAAAGAAAAGTAAACAGGGGAAAATATATATTATTAAAGGCAAAACTGTTTACATCCCTGGGGTTACTGGGGCAGACATAGGTGGGCATCACATAGATAGAAGGTGTGGTTATGAATGGATTCTGGTGGGATGATATCAAAGAAAAAAAAAGAACATTAAAGAAAAGAAAAAAAATTGTACTGGGAAAAGAGGAAAGGAGAGGCAAAATGGGACAAATTAGATCACATGAAGAGGCACAAAAGAACCATTACAATCTAAGGAAAGAAGGGAACAGGAATGAGCATTGTCTTACATTTGATCTCATCAGTTTTGGCTCTAAGAGGGAATGATTTAATTATTCAGTTGGTATGGACATTTATCTAATCCCATAGAGAAGTAGAAGGAGAAAGAGGAACGAAAA
This sequence comes from Sminthopsis crassicaudata, assembly GCF_048593235.1. Lineage (NCBI taxonomy): Eukaryota > Metazoa > Chordata > Mammalia > Dasyuromorphia > Dasyuridae > Sminthopsis > Sminthopsis crassicaudata. The sequence goes on from NC_133621.1 coordinate 175,898,160, forward strand.
GAGAGGGGCTGGATAGAAGGGAAGGAAGAAACACTAGGAAAAAAAAGAGAAGGGGAATGGATGACAGATAAGATAGTGGGCTGACAAAACAAAAACACTACTAAGAGAAGCTTGGATAAAATAAGATAGTGGGAAGGGTAAGTAAAAAAATTACTAAGGACAGGGTGGAAAGAAAAAAAAAAAAAAAAACAAATACAGGGGACAAAAGAGGATGGAGGGAAATACAAAGTTGGTAATCATAACTATGAAAGTGAATGGGATGAACTCTGTCATAAAACAAAAGCTAATAGCCAAATAGATTAAAAAGAATCCTATAATATGTTGTTTACAAGAAACATATTTGACACAAAGACACACATACAGAGTAAAGATAAAAGGGTGAAGAAGAATTTATTATGCTTCAGCTGAAATAAATAAAAATAAAAAAAGCAGTGGTAGCAATTTTGATCTCCGATAAAGCAAAAGTAAAAATGGATCTAAACAAAAGACATAAGGAAGAAAAGTATATCTTGATAAAGGGATAGTACACAATGAAATACTAAGGATATTAAATGTATATGCACCAAGTAGTAGATCATTCAAATTCAGTTAAAGGAAGAAATAGATAGCAAAATTACATTAGTAGGGAACCTCAACCTTCCCCTCTCAGAATCAAACAAATCCAACCACAAAGTTAAAAAAGAAAGAAACTAGGGAGGTTAAAGGATCCTATTAAAACTAGCTATGATTGATCTCTGGAGAAAATTGAATAGAAACAAAAAGGAATATACCTTCTTCCTCAGCGGTATATACATAAAACCTGACCATGTATTAGGGCATAAAAGCCTTACAATCACATGCAAAAAGGCAGAAATAGTAGATGTTTCCTTTTTAGACCACAATACCATAAAAATTATATTCAAAAAAAGGGCCAGGGAAAGATAGATTGTTTAATTTCCAACTGATTTTTAGTCTAACTATAAAGAATGAATGGGTTAAATAGCAAGTAATAGAAACAATCCATAATTTTATTCAAGAAAATGATAATAATGAATCAACATATCAAAATCTATGGGATACAGTCAAAGCAGTCCTTAGGGGAAATTTGAAATCTCTAAATAGCTACATAAATAAAAATAGAGAAAAAAGGAAATCAATGAATTAGGCATGCAACTAAAAAAGCTAGAAAAATTAAATATATTAAAATCCCCCAATTAAAAACAAATTAGAAATTTTGAACCTCAAAAGAGAGCTTAATAAAATAGAGACCAAGAAAACTATTGAATTAACTTATAAAACTGAGTCGATTTTATGAAAAAAAAAACAATAAAATAGATAAACCTTTTGTTAATTTCATCAGAAAAAGGAGAGAAAAAAAAAAAATCACCAGCAACAAAAATGAAAAAAGTGAACTTGCCACCAATGAAAAAGCAATAATTAGAAGCTATTTTGCCCAATTATATGGCAGCAAGTCTTACAATATAACTGAAATAGATGAATATTTACAAAAAACATAAGTTGTCCAGATTAACAGAAGAGAAAATAAATTACTTAAATAGTCCCATTTAAGAAAAAAGAAATTGAACAAGCCATTAGCATACTCCCTAAGAAAAAATCTCCAGGGCCAGATGGATTTACAAATAAATTCTACAAAACATTTAAAGAACAATTAATTCCAATACTATGTAAACTATTTGGAATAACAGGTAAAGAAATCCTGCCAAATTCCACTTTTGGCATAAATATGGTATTGATACCTAAATCAGGAAGAACAAAAACAGAGAGAGAAAATTGAAGACCCATCTCTCTAATGAATACTGATGCAAAAATTTTAAATAAAATATTAGGAAAGAGATTATAGCGATGATCATAATTGACCCTAAAAATAACAAAATCAACAGAAATCATATGGTAATCTCAGCAGATGCAGAAAAAGCTTTTGACAAAATATAGCATCTATTCTTATAAAGATAAAGGGAGCTTTTCTTAAAATAATAAGCACTATTTATCTAAAAGCAACAGCAATCATTATTTGTAATATAGAGAGGCTTGATGCATTCCCAATAAGATCAGGAATGAAACAAAGATGCCCATTATCACCACTATTCTTCAACATTGTATTTGAAATGTTGACTTTAGCAATAAGAAAAGAAAAAGAAATTAAAGGAATTAGAATAAGTAATAAGGAAATAAAGTTATCACTCTTTCCAGATGATATGATGATATATTTACAAAATCCTAGAAAATCATCCAAAATCCTACTTGAAACAATTCACAGCTTTAGCAAAGTTGCAGGGTATAGAATAAACCTACACAAATCATCAGTATTTCTATATATATATTGGTAAAGCCCAGTAGGAAGAGAGAGAGAAATTTCATTCAAAATAACTATAGACAAAATAAAATTGTCTACCTGCCAAAACAAATCCAGAAATGATATGACTACAATTAAAAATTCTGCACACAAATAAAGTCAGATCTAAATAACTGGAAAAATATCAATTGCTCATGGGCAGGCCAAGCTTACATAATAAAAATAACAATTCTGCCTAAATTGGTCTACCTGTTCAATTTAGACTGAAAAAGGCAGAAATAGTAGATATTTCCTTTTCATACAACAATGCAATAAAAATTATATTCAATAAAGGGCCAGGGAAAGATAGTTAAGTTAATTTCCAATTAAATTGACAAAAAATTATTTTATAGAACTAGGAAAAATAATAACAAAATTCATCTGGAAGAACAATAGGTCAAAAATATCAAGGTAATTAATGGAAAAAAATACAAAGAATAGTAAGCTTAGCAATATCAGACTAAAATTATATTATAAAGGGCAGTCATTTGGTATTAATTAATAAATAGAGTGGTGGATCAGTGAAATAGATTAGATACAAACAGCAATAATCAAGGCCTATATTAATCTAATATTTGATACCCCCAAAACTCCAACTTCTAGAATAAGAACTCACTATTTGACACAAATTGCTGGGAAAACTCGAAAATAATATGTCAGAAACTCAGTATAGACCTACATCTCACACCTCATACAAAAATAACGTCAAAAAAGGGTACATGATTTGGGCATAGAGAGTGATACCAGAAACAAATTAGGTGAGCAAGAAATAAGAGATCTTTGGAGAAGGGAGGAATTTATAGCAAAATGAGCAACTTTGATTAAATTAAATAAAAAATTATTGCACAAACAAAACCAACAGAAATAAGATTAAAATGGAAATACAAAGCTGAGTAGATAAATTTTACAGTCAGTGTTTCTGATAAAGGTTTTCATTCTAAAATATATAAAGATCTGTGTCAAATTCATAATACAAATCGTTTCCCAACTGATAAATGATCAAAGGATATGAGCAGAGAATTTTCAAATGATGAAATTAAATCTATAGTCATATGAGAAATGCCCTAAACCACTATTGATTAGAGAAATGCAAATTAAAACAACTCTGAGGTACTACTTCATACCTCTCAGATTGGCTAAAATGACAGGAAAAGATAATGATAATGTTGGAAGGGATGTGGGAAAATGGAACACTAATGCATTGTTGGTGGAGTTGTGAAATGATCCAACTATTCTGGAGAGCAATCTGGAGTTATGCCCAAAGAGTTATCAAACTGTACATAACCTTTGACCCAGATCTGCATCCCAAGGAACTCATAAAGGAAGAAAAAGGACCCACATGTGCGAAAAATGTTTGTAGAATCTCTTTTTGTTGTAAAATGAAAAATGGGTAGATGCCCATCAACTGGTAAATGGCTCAACAAGTGGTGGCATATAAAGATAATGGAATATTATTGTTTTATAAAAAAAAAATTATGAACAAGCTTATTTTAGAAAGGCCAGGAAAGATTTACATGAACTGATGCTGAGTGAAATAAGCATAAACAAGAAAACACTGTATACAGAAATAACAAGAATGTGCAGTGATCAACTATGAAAGACTGGGTTCTTCTCAATGGTTCAGTGTTCGAAGGCAATCCCAATAGACTTTGGACAGAAAAAGCCCTCTACATTCACAAAAAGAACTATGGATAACTATGAATGTATATCATACCAGTTAATTTCTTTTTTCTATTTTTTTCTCTCCCATGGATTTTACTTTTTGATCTGATTTTTCTCTCCTAATATGATTCATAGAGCAATGTGCATTAAAAATAAATAAATAAATATTTTTAAAAGGAACCTTAAAAACAAACCAAAAAACACTTGCACAAAAGAATTGATCTAATTGGTTTTGAAAACCAAAAACAATTTATCTTGGTGGAATATGGATACAATTTAACAAAGAATGCCATATTTTGATATAACTGCTTATGTCCCACATTACCAAAAACCAAAATAAAACAAAACAAAAATAATTTATTGGGAAGGAGGAGGATCGAGGAGGGAAAAGGGAGGAGGGAAGAGGAAGAAGAAGAAGCAAAGGGATGCAAATCAATCAAGGATGGCTGAACATGTTCTGGAACATGATTGTGATAACAGTACTATTTTTCTGTTAATGGTGAAAAGGGTGGTTTTAGAAAGAAACAAAAATAACATGGCAAAAATTATATATAGTGATACAAAAATAGGTGAAAAAACCAATAGATCATTGAAATTTTATAAAGCAACAATGTGGTAACAATAATCAACAGTGAAAGATTTGGCTACTAATAATCCAAGACAATTCATGATGGAAATCCAGGAAAGGGACAGATATATTCTGAGTTCAAATTGAAGTAGAAAATTTCAATGTCTTTTTTTTTGCTTTTTCTTTGAAATATGGCTAAGCACATATTCATGATGGAAATCCAGGAAAGGGACAGATATATTCTGAGTTCAAATTGAAGTAGAAAATTTCAATGTCTTTTTTTTTGCTTTTTCTTTGAAATATGGCTAAGCACATAGCACAACTGATATATTATTTGCCTTTTCAGTTATTTTAATAAGGCTTGAGAGGGAAGGAGAGAATCTGAAGTTCAAAATTCAAAAAGAGAATAATGCATAAATAAATTGGAATATCAAAATAAAATTTAAAAGTGAATACATACATTTTGTGCATTATTATCATTTTGAACTTTTCTTGGTTTAAAATAACACTTTATTTAGTGCTATCTAATAAAAACCTATGTTTTATTTTTAAAAAAGAACTTCCATAATTTTTAATATAAACTTTTTCAAAAATCCAAGAAAGGAATACCTATCCTCAAATATCTATAGTATATACAAATGGCCAAAGTCTGGACAACAAGCAAGATAAAACAGAGGTCCTCATCTGGAAGAGGTCATTCAAAAAGAAAAACAAAAAGTCAATTCTGTCAAGGGAATCAATTTAAAAAATAAAGGAAGGACAACTAGCATTGTCAGATCTCAAACTATACTACCAAATAGTAATCATCACAGCAATTTTGTACTGGATAAGATAGAGAATGGTTGATCAATTAAATTAAATCCAATCTAGGTAGGCAATATACAGAAGCAAATGAGCATAGTAACCAGGTGTTTGATAAACCCACATATCCCATCTATTGTACAAGAACTAACTAACAAAAAGCAAATGGAAAATTAGAAAATAGTTTGGCAGAGAATAGGCATAGACAATATATCACACTGAATATAAAGATAAGCTTAGAAAACCTACAATTAGAAAGGGGAACAATTATATTTAGTTAAAGGTCCAAAAAAGGGACTAGCATAAATGATTTTTGTCATTTGAGTATACAAAAAAAAAAAAAAAAAAAAAAAAGCAAATAATTGTGAACTTTGGGGAATAGATTGTGAGTTTAGAAGAGAGGCATGGTATAGTCATGATGGGTTAGGAAAGATTAGGGATAAGGAAGGGATTTAAATTATCCAGATGTATTCTTGAGTTCTGTCTACTGAAAGGAAAATAACTAATAATTTCTTCACTTGTTTAAGAATAATTTCATCAAACTGAATGGTGATAGAAAGGAATATACTTTCTTCTCAGCAGTTCATGGAACCTATACAAAAATTGACCATATATTAGGACAGAAAGATCTCAAAATTAAATGCAGGAAGGCAGAAATAATAAATTCCTTCTTCTCAGATCACAATGTAATAAAAACTACATTCAATAAGAAGTTAGGGGTAAATAGACCAAAAAGTAATTGGAAACTGAATAATCTCATCTTAAAGAATGACTGGGTGAAACAGCAAATTATAGAAACAATTAATAATTTCACCCAAGATGATGACAATGATGAGACATCATAACAAAATCTGTGGGATGCAGCTAAAGCGGTAATAAGGGGAAATTTTATATCTTTAGAGGCTTATTTGAACAAAATAGAGAAAGAGAAGATTAATTAATTGGGCCTGCAACTTAAAAAGCTAGAAAAAGACCAAATTAAGAATAATTTTCATCTATTAAAATGTAGAAGAACCAATCAGTAAATATTCTATTCCAGATTTCATTCTCACTAACAGGGAAAGGTTGATTTCTGAGGAGGAAATGACAAGAATATTGGGAAGGAGTAAAAATTCTAGCATAGCCTGACAAGGACTTTTGGGGAAATAGCTATTAAAGAGTTCAATTGAAAGACAGATAATATCTCATAGAATAAAATTCTACAGAAGTCAGCTCAGGAGATAGGAGTGATGCTCAATAATTAAATTCTGAAGACAAAAAGCAACTCAATTACAATGAAGAGGGAATATGACAATTTTTTGAAAGACTAAGACCAAGAAAAATTAAAATTATAAACTAACAAAGAAGGGTCAAAATTATACCTTTTTGTAGATATTATGATCAAAATGTTGATTATTTTTAAAAGCCCCAGAAAGGGGCAGCTAGGTGGTGCAGTGGATAGAGCACCAGCCCTAAAGTCAGGAGGACCTGAGTTCAAATCTGTCCTCAAACACTTAACATGCCCTTGCTGTGTGACCCTGGGCAAGTCTCTTAACCCCAATTGCCTCAGCAAAAAAAAAAAAAAAAAAAAAAAAAAACCTCCAGAAAATCAGCAAAGAAATTACTTGAGTTGATTAATAGCTTCAGCAATATCCCAGGATGCTAAACAAATCTATAAAAATCACTAATGGTTTTATGTATATTACCAAAAAAAAAAAAAAATGTAGGAAATAATAAAAAAAAGAAATTTCACAGAAAATTGCTACATAAATATAACTTCCCACCCAGAGATTACTGGTTATTAGACTTGCCTAGTTCCCAAGCTTTCAGAAAATCCCTGGCCACTGTCTCATACAGTGGTTCTTTACCAATCTTACCCCAATCAGAGGTCTTCAGAGATCTCTGGCTACCATCTCTCTGAGAAGTGGTTCCAATAGAACACCGGAATATACTGGCATGTGAGCTCAAGACTTTATCCCATGTGTTCACATCCTGCTTTCTCCTGCATTGTTACTGATCTCCCATTGAACTCCATCTACTTCCTAGTCCCCACTACTTATATAGGGTCTATGAGGTCACATGCACAGCCAATAAGGGAAGGAGACATCTCCCATTGATGATGTGTTCTCAATAAGATGAGAGAGTTCCCGCTGGAGAGGAGATGCCTGCCTGCAACAGAAATTATATCCTGGTACCTCAGGTTTCAAGGCCTCTGTACTTCCTTTTATGCTATATGTGAGGCTCCTCCCCTGATCCACATAAACATAAAATATGTGGAAGTTAATTGACAATTGCAAATTCAGGGCTTACATAACAATAATTATCATACATTCTTTATAGTAATCATGGAAAAGAGATTAATGCTAAACTAATAGAGGATTTATAAAACTAGATTAAATTATAATAGAATTTATCAGGAAAAATGAGAGTTTAGAATTTCAAAGACAATGATAAAAGTAGAAATGAAGGCTGCATTGAATTAAGAGGGTTTAAATTATATCATACAGCATAATCATGGAAACTATTTAGTACTGGTTAAAAATCAGAAAATAGAACAGTGGGAAAATCAAAAAAGAAAGACTTACAAGCAAACACAGTAGGCTAATATCCCCAAAAGAAGCCCAAAACTATTGGGCTATTCTTTATTTGATAAAAACTATTAGGAAAATTGGCCATTTTATCAACAAAAAATAATTTTAGGTAAGCATTTGATACTGTGTAAAAAGAAGTTTCAAATAAATAACTGATCTAAATATAAAAAGTCATTATACACATATACATAATACATCTGTTGTATATATGTAATACATTTTAAATTATATATGCATATATATGCATGTGATATATGTAGACATATATCCACACAATATGAAATATGAGAATATATTCATATTTGTTTTTATGAAGAATCATTGTAAGACAGCACAAAAAAGAGAAAATAATTTCAATTATGTAAAAATAAAGCATTCTTCAGAACAAAATCAACAAAGTAAAATAAGAAAATTTCTGAGAAAAATTTTGTATCAAATATCTCTAAAAACTTTTTGATATTAAAAATATATAAACACGACACAAACCATGGACTACTGTGACAAGTGCTCCAAATCACCAATAATTAGAGAAGTATTCATTAAAAGAATTTTGAGGTTTCACTTCACACTCATCCAACTTAGGAAGATGATAAAAAATAAAAATTTAAAATTGGATGAGCTATGGTAAAAATGATATTCTAGTAGCCTTTGGGAAGAAATTATTTTATTTCCTCTGGAAAATAACTTAGAATACACTAAGATTTACTAGAGATATTACTAATTTGTATGTATACAGTTTATATTGTCTATGTAATATTTGTTCTGCCTACACTTCTCCTAGGGTTGAGAAGTTGAAAAAAAGGGAATAAAGTAATTGTAAAAAAGCAACCAAAATCTTTGTCTTAAAAACAAAAGCTATATAATTAATTAGTTCTGTAAATTTGGCCAAATCATTAGACTATCTAGGTTTTAATACCTATCTATAAAAATGAATGGGTTGGAATATTTCATCACTAACATCACTTCTCTGTCTAATTTTTCATGATTTTTCCAAATATCATTTGTTAAGCTGTTCATTATGTACAGAACACTGTGTTTGCTGATGATGAAATTGTGAAAACTTGTAAGATATTTCCAATTGAGCAAATCAAGAAAGTCATGATAACTATGCTATCTATACCTTTATCTCTAACAGGCAATAATGGTGAACAGAATGGACTGAAACAAACATATTTTCATATTGGTCACAACATATTGAACTACTAATGATCATTTTTTGGATCTGTCCATTCCACCTATTCTAAATTCAACTTATTAAATTATTGTTGCAAGAACCATCATGCTGTCTTATTTAGCTAAAAAACAAAGATAAAAATGAAAGTCCCTATCCTCAAAGAACTTATTTTCACAAAGAGACATCATGTAGATATCAATGTTGTTCCCTTTAGCAGGGAACAATTTTATCTGCAAAAAAAGATCAGAAATATGAACAATTCTAAAAGAAATCAGTCTCTGAGAGGTAAGTACTAAAAGTACCAAGAAGAAGCCTCTGGTAGTAAAAGTATTTATTGAAGTCAAAGATGGCTAAAGTATCTTATTTCCCAGCAGTTTTTTACATATGACTATATGTATCCAGAGCTAGTCTCTTTTAAGGATCTCTTGAGTTTGTTCACATATTTTGTCTATACTCTCATATTAGTTTCTGCAATGCAAGTACCACAATAAAGAAGGTGCCATGGTATCCTATTGTGCAACCTATTCTAAGAGTCAGCCTTGTTGTTAGCATCCCGTTATGCAAAAAATCCCTAATCCTCAAACATGGCAGAAGAGTTATTGCACTAGGTCATCTTTAAGTTCCAGACCCAAGGACCTTGACCAATCAACTTTTACTCTGTCACTCACCTTACTTTATATATTTACTATATAAATACTGTGTACTGCTCATTTGGAGAATCTTTGCTTCTTCAGGTGAAACTACCCTTGTTGGCGAACTCAATAAATCCTATATAGCCCAAATTATATTTCTTGGACAATATGTTTCTAACCCTGTTTCGAACATTGACAATTACTGAATCCTAATCACCAGAACTTTTTGGTACTTACTTGTCAAATGCACATTTTCTATCTCTGTTGTATATGACAGAAATGAGAATTGTGTCTTATCCTAATGCAGTGATGAAGCATTTCACTCTGGGAGACCTCCCTTGTTCAACTAGGAAGAGTGTGGGTCTGGCATCAGAAGCTGAAGACATGAGAAAATTGGCACAGAAGCTGAGAACAGAACAAAAGAGAAAGAAGATGCCTTAATTTGAGCCCAACTGTGATCAGCTCAGCAGAGCCTTGGCAACTGCTGTTGAGAACTGTTCTGACTGGAGGAAAGCTCTGCTAATATAAAGTGATCAGAGGAAAGTAGGAGATGCTTTGGTAGTTGAAGAGCTGGACAGGAAAATAAAAGGCAAGGCAAAGTTACCTTGCTCTTTGCTGCTACTTTGTTACTTTAGAAGAGGAAATTCTTCAGAGCTTAATGAACAGATTTGAATAGTATAGCTGATTTAATTTGCTGACAGAGCAAATGCAACCTCAAAGCCAATCCAGAAGAATAGATCTGAATATTTCTGTAGATACTAAGTTTAAGGTGTATGTACTACTTTCATTAAAGCGTTTAACATTGTTTCATCAATGATCAAGAAGTCAGAGTCATCAAGGCTTATAATACATACTTGTGAGTTACTCTGGGTATATATGTTTCCCACACATGTGCTCTACTGCCAGATTTCTGCAAGTTTATTCCAACTCACCTCCTCACAATGTTTTGGCTAAAAAATGGGTCATCAACATGACCCTGTGATTGTTTTACTTTGTACTGCCTTTTTTATCAAGAACTATTTATGATCAAGAGATGGTGGCCCTTACATATCACTGTATAATCCTGAGAGTTTAGCTTAGAAGCATAATCATCTCTTCTGGAACTCACTAGTGTGGATGCAGGTATAGTGAATGATCTAGCACACACCCAGAAAGGAGAAATATAAGGGGGAGGAGGATCAAGTTCTGTTCCCCTAGTATATATATATATATATATATATATATATATATATATATATATATATATATATATATATATATATATATATATAATCTATAATAAGAATATAAAAATAAAGATAAAGAGTTGAATGTCATGTGAGAGAAAAAGAAAAGAGGCCAGAGTGGTTTGACCAATGGATGAATAAAGAAAAAAAATAATTAATGTTTTAAATTATTGACTATGTGTTTGGCACTCTGCTAAATATTAGGGACACAAATAAAATATAGGAATGTAGGTTGGAGCCAAGTTGTGAAGGAGTTATCAAGCATCTACCTTGTGATTGGAGGTTTTATTTGGGAGGTGTGGGGACGGGGCAAAGGAAAGAATGTTTTTGCTTTTGTTTTTGTCCAGACCTATGATTTCATCACTATAAAGAACTCACAGTGAAAAAAATTCCCCTTTTGATGCAGGTGAGCAACTGGTCTATAAATTTGATTATTGTCTGAGGCACTGAAAAGCTAATCAACTTTTGCTTTATCATACAATTAGTATGTCAAAGACAAAACTTGGCTTCAAACCTTCTTGACTCTAAATCTAGGCTTCTATGCACAAGATTATTTTGCCTCTTAAGTGCACATAAAAATGTGTTAAGTAACAAAGGCAATAAAACAAAACTAAAAACTCAGTCTTTATCTTCAAGAAGTAAATATTTTGCATGACTGATTCTCTACCTTTCCTTATATAAAATTATACATGAAAATAAGTTAGATTAATAATTTAAAAAACAGCACTGACAGTAAAGACTTAGAAATATAAATAACATTTAATTCAATTCATTCAACTAATGATTAAAAAGTAACCTGATAGTAAAGACTTAGGAATATAAATGATTCACATTTATATTTATTCACACTTAGCAATAAAGGGTCATATTTTGGATTGATTGCTATTTTATTCTTAAAATAAATCATGCCACTGTATTCATTTCACTAAAAATCAATTTAGAAGCATGTTTCAAATATTAGTCAAGCCTTCTATTTACATGTTTATTTAAATTTTCATTTATCATATTATATAATTTGAGGAAAAGAGAAGTTTTCCATATGGCATAATATAATAATATCCTTTAAAATAGAAGTTCCTAGTAAGTGAGCAAAAAAAACAAAAACAAACAAAAAAAAACAGATGTTCTTATCCATTATTATTTGGAGAGCAATAAGACTTAAGTTATCATAGCATAGATAATGGTGATACTAATCCTCTCTGCTTTCTAGAATCTTCATGTAACTTCCATGTTTCTCTTTTCTATATGTAGTTTTATCTTCTATTTGGCTGAATATTTTGAATTTGATATTTGAAATAAATTGAATCTGAACTTTTACATATGAAGTAGAATTGCCTATGACTGAAAAATTGTCAGTTCAATTTATCTTGACTCATGAAGACTGGGTCTTGTAAATAACATTGGCACTTTCATGCTTCCTCTGACTTGAGCTCTGTAGAAGGGTTACCCCCAAGGTGAAAGTGATCTTTCTTTCCTCTGAAAGGCATAAATGGCATACTGATATAAGTTGCCAATGACATAAATTTGAAAGGATGAACTAACATACTATATGAAAAAGTCAGAATTTAAAAAAAAAGATTTTAATAGGCTAGAATATCAGAATAAATAAGGTTAAACTTAATATAAGTAAATGTAAAATCTTACTAGGGTTCAAAAAATCAACTTTACTAGTAACAAAATAAGAAACATGACTGGTAAGGAATATATGTTTTAAAATATGGACCTTTAGTAGATTACACAATCAATATTAATAAACAGTATGATACAGTAAAGAAAAAGGTAATACTACCCTTGACTTAATAAAGAGGGGCAGAATCCAAGAGTTGCTAAGAATCACATAATTTCTTGATTATCAACATTAGTAAAGATTTGTTACTCTGAATATGAAATTGTTGTCCAAAGTTAGACTGAACAACAACAACAAAAAAAAACTAGAGAAAATGAATCAAAATCAGTACAAATATCTTACTGTATAAGAAACCAGAAAAAAAGAAAGTTTTAGTTCAATGGCAGCAGCAAATAGTTTTGTCATATCAATAAACAATAAGAAATAATCATTTAGCAGGCATTTAGTAAATACCTACTGTATGCCAGACCCTAAAGTAATTGCTAAAGATAGAAAGAAAAACGTGAAACTTTTCCTACCATAAAGGAGGCTACATTTTCATAGGGAAGATTTTGTGTGTGTGTGTATGTGTGTGTGTGTACATACATATGAAAATGACTACAAGATAGTTTTACATGGGATGGTACTATGCATTGAAATAATAAGGAAAAACTTTATGGAGAATAATTATAATAACAATAACTAGAATTGCATAGTGTTTTAAATTTTGCAAATTGTTTTATACAAGTGATCTCCTTTAATATTTGAAGTAGATGCTATTATTATCCCCATTTTAATGAGGAAAAATTGAGGTTAAGAGACTTGCTAATGTCACACAGCTAGTAAATGTGTGAGACAAGCATTGAATTCAGGTCTTCATGACTCTGAGTCATGAATTCAAAGGCAAAGATAATCCCTGTCTTCAAGGAGCAATGAGAGAGAGAAATGGGGAGACAAAGAGTGAAGTGATAGCCAAAGATAGCTCTTTACTCCAGAAAGTTCCTGGAATGGTGGCTAGGGCAATAAGAGAGAAGAATTTAGACTTCATCCAAGAACAATGAATGAGTTAATGTTCTCATGGCTTCTAGAGTTTCAGGGAGGAATATCTTCAGTGACAAAATGGTGAACAGAAAAAGACTGGAAAGGAGGGATACTGATGTAGTGTATATTGGACTTTTCTGAAATAGAGTTCCAGGAGAGGCAGTCCACAATCAGAAGAATGGACTGTAAGGTGAGGATAACAGGCTAAGAAAGGAAAAAGTGAAATAAACTGTACTCTAACTTTCCTGAAATAATGGTTTTTACCAATCAGGAGAGAAAGGCCACAGGGTGGGAGTTCCAGTTCATGAGTAATCTATGAAGAAGTGACAGGAAAGGAAAAAAAAATATGATTGGGAATCTAAATTGAGATGGATTATGAAAGGACTTATAAACTTGGTTTATGTTTATTCTGTAGGCTGGGGAAAGCCACTGAGAATTTTTCAAGCATGAATTAAAGTTACATGAATGAATTTTTTTTAAGTATATATATTAAGCACTTCTATATGCAAAGCTCTATGCTAAATGCTGAGAATACAATCAGAAAGATCAAAATCCTCCTTGCTCTCCACAAACTTATACAGTAATTAGGAAATAGAGCACATACAAGGGAAGTTCAACAGCAAATGGAAAAGCCCAAATGTTCTTATGTTACATAAATGGATCAAATGATAGTACCTAAGAACTGTAGGACATAGAGATATGGAAATATATAATAAGACCTAGGGGTTTTATAATGCGATAATACATGGTGGTCCTTCACATCCTAGAAGGAACAGAGTTGTAGGCATCCATCTCCTATAATCCATGTGAACAATCAAGCAGCAAGAAGGAAGAAACACTAGTAAAGGGTCTTCTTTCTGTCCCACTATCTTGAATGGATCTAAGATGGCCTGGAAATCTCAGGGGAAACAACAAATGGAGAAGGGCAACACTGGTACAGTGGCAGGACTTGCTCAAAAGTTCAATACAGGTACAAAATGAAGATGATTTTGATTTATTTCACTTCATGTATTTTTACTTTATCTGATTCATTATATGAGATCTGACCTGAGTGAGTAGTGTGTGTGTGTGTGTGTGTGTGTGTGTGTGTGTGTGTGTGTGTGTGTGTTTAAGCATATAATACCCAGGTCTCTTTTTATTTTTTGAAATATTAAGAAATAATATTTTGACAGTATTTTAGCTAGAAATACTTGTTAGACTCTGAATAAAAGTCCTTGTCAGTCTTTCTTTACTATTGTCAAGAAGACAATAGCTTACCTGAAGTCTTTGATTTCATTTTTATGGAAGAAATGATTTATTCTAATAGAAGACAATTGAATTCTGGGAGAGAGAATTTCCACCAAAACTAAGAAACATTTCTTTTCCATGTTGAAAAACCCAGAAAGAGTCTTTGTTTAATCCAGATTTTTACAGGGTATCTCAAATTCACCTGTGACCATATTTAAAAGGTAAATCTTTATGAAGTATAATTAAAGAGGAAACATCCTTTTGTTACTCAAATGGGATATCCCTTAGTTTTCAAACTAAATCATGTAAGGTCAAAAAATAAAAAAAAAAAGCCTGAAATTGACTTTAGTCAACATATGATTATGTTATATAAACAAATATGTATATACATATATATTGTATTACAGCTGTGTGGGTTTTTATTTAATAGAATGGAGGGCAGAGAGGAAGGAAGGAAAGATGAGGAAGATGGAGGAGGTGATATCCACAGCTCTGCAAGAAGAAACCTTTGGGGCCTCAAGCTTAGTCATTATAATTTTTCAGGTTTTAGTTTTAATTTGCTATGCAATTTTACATTGCTGTGGTCATGTATGCTGTGTACCTGGTTTTTCCTTCATTTTATATCATATATATATATAAGATATCAATACTAATTATATAATTAATAATATCATATTAATATAAATATAATAAATATATAAATAAACATGTAATATAATTATAAATATAAATTATCATATATATCAAATATATATCATTATATTATATCAAATATAAAATAAATAATAAATAATAAAATTAAAATAATATACAAGATAATTTGAGAGGAATATAGCCAGGTCTTGTAATTTAGGAAGACCTGAATTAAGTTTTTCCTTGTGTATATATTTGCTGAGTGACCCCAGATGAGTCATTTAACCTCTCAATGTCCCTATATAAGTCTGTATGACTATAAAATTGAAGCTCATATGCTGTTCCACACAGGCATAAGCAGCTTCCTTTGAGAATCTTCATTTCCTCACCTATATCAATGAAATCACAGATCTCATAACAAAGCTATGACCTCATTAGCAACAAGTAGATTCTTATCTAGATCTAGGAAAAGTAAGGGTAGGGTATCTGTACACCTAATTTTCACTAATTTTCAATTGTAGGGAATGCAAGAATATTGAATCCTGATGATAATTATACCTAACAAATAGAATTGTTGGTTTCCTGAACTTGGAAAAAAAAAATGGAGAAATGGTAATAATGCAGATTAAATTTAAATGTATGTATTGGGAACTTTTATTTTTTCTTGAGTTAGCTTTGAAATACTTGCTAGCATTCTCTTGTGCCACAGACATGCATAGAGGGCAAGCTGTAACAGGGTTACCAAAGTACATCGATATCCCAATAAAATTGAAAGTAAAAAAACTATTGAATTAATAAATAAAACCAAGAGTTGGTTTTATGAAAAAGCCAATAAAATATATAAACCTTTGGTAAATTTGATAAAAAAAAAGAAAGAGGAAAATCAAATTGATAGTCTTACAAATGAAAAGGGGGATCTTTCCACCAATGAAGAGGAAATTAGAGAAATAATAAGGAGTTACTTTGCCCAACTTTATGCCAATAAATTTGATAACTTAAGTGAAATGGATGACTTCCTCCAAAAATATAGGCTCCCTAGATTAACAGAGGAGGAGATAAATTGCTTAAATAGTCCCATTTCAGAAAAAGAAATAGAACAAGCTATTAATCAACTCCCCAGGAAAAAATCCCCAGGGCCAGATGGATTCACATGTGAATTCTACCAAACATTTAAAGAACAATTAGCCCCAATGTTATATAAATTATTTGAAAAAATAGGGGATGAAGGAGTCCTACCAAATTCCTTTTATGACACAGACATGGTACTGATACCTAAACCTGGTAGATCGAAAACTGAGAAAGAAAATTATAGACCAATCTCCTTAATGAATATTGATGCTAAAATCTTAAATAAGATATTAGCAAAAAGACTTCAGAAAATCATCTCCAAGATAATACACTATGATCAAGTAGGATTTATTCCAGGAATGCAGGGCTGGTTTAATATTAGGAAAACTATTAATATAATTGACCATATTAATAATCAAATTAATAAGAACCATATGATCATCTCAATAGATGCAGAAAAAGCATTTGACAAAATCCAACATCCATTCCTACTAAAAACTCTTGAGAGTATAGGAATAAATGGATTATTCCTTAGAATAATCAGGAGTATATATTTAAGACCGTCAGTAAGCATAATATGCAATAGAAATAAACTGCAACCTTTCCCAGTAAGATCAGGAGTGAAACAAGGTTGCCCACTATCACCATTACTATTCAATATAGTACTAGAAACGCTAGCCTCGGCAATAAGAGCCGAGAAAGAGATTCAAGGAATTAGAGTAGGAAATGAGGAAATTAAACTATCACTTTTTGCAGATGACATGATGGTATACTTAGAGAACCCCAAAGACTCTGCTAAAAAGCTACTAGAAATAATTCAAAATTTCAGCAAAGTGGCAGGATACAAAATAAATCCACATAAATCCTCGGCATTTTTATATATCACTAACAAAATGCAACAGCAAGAGATACAAAGAGAAATTCCATTCCAAACAAATGTTGATAGTATAAAATATTTGGGAATCCATCTACCAAAGAAAAGTCAGGAATTATATGAGAAAAATTACAAAACACTTGCCACAAAAATAAAATCAGATTTAAATAATTGGAAAGACATTCAGTGCTCTTGGATAGGCCGAGCGAATATAATAAAGATGACAATACTCCCCAAACTAATCTATTTATTTAGTGCTATACCAATCAGACTCCCAAGAAACTATTTTAATGACCTAGAAAAAATAACAACAAAATTCATATGGAAGAATAAAAGGTCGAGAATTGCAAGGGAACTAATGAAAAAAAACTCAGAGGAAGGTGGTCTAAGTGTACCTGATCTAAAGCTATATTATATAGCAGCAGTCACCAAAACCATTTGGTATTGGCTAAGAAATAGACCGGTAGATCAGTGGAACAGATTAGATACAAAGGACAAAAAAGGGTACATCTATAGCAATCTAATCTTTGACAAACCCAAAGATTCCAACATTAGGGATAAAAATTCATTATTCGGAAAAAACTGTTGGGAAAACTGGAAATTAGTATGGCAGAAATTAGATATGGATCCACACTTAACACCATATACCAAGATAAGATCAAAATGGGTCCATGATTTAGGCATAAAGAGGGAGATAATAAATAGATTAGAGGAACAGAGGATAATCTACCTCTCAGACTTGTGGAGGAGGAAGGAATTTATGACCAGAGGAGAACTAGAGATCATTATTGATCACAAAATAGAAGATTTTGATTACATCAAACTAAAAAGTTTCTGTACAAATAATACTAATGCAAACAAGATTAGAAGGGAAGTAACAAATTGGGAAAATATTTTTAAAAACAAAGGTTCTGACAAAGGTCTCATTTCCAAAATATATAGAGAACTGACCATAATTTATAAGAAACCAAACCATTCTCCAATTGATAAATGGTCAAAGGATATGAACAGACAATTCTCAGAGGAAGAAATTGAAACTATATCCACTCACATGAAAGAGTGTTCCAAATCACTACTGATCAGAGAAATGCAAATTAAGACCACTCTGAGATACCACTACACACCTGTCAGATTGGCTAAGATGACAGGAACAAATAATGACAAATGTTGGAGGGGATGTGGGGAAATTGGGACACTAATACATTGCTGGTGGAGTTGTGAAAGAATCCAGCCATTCTGGAGAGCAATCTGGAATTATGCCCAAAAAGTTATCAAACTGTGCATACCCTTTGACCCAGCAGCGCTACTACTGGGATTATATCCCAAAGAAATACTAAAGAGCGGAAAGAGACATATATGTGCCAAAATGTTTGTGGCAGCTCTTTTTGTTGTAGCTAGAAACTGGAAGATGAATGGATGTCCATCAGTTGGAGAATGGTTGGGTAAATTGTGGTATATGAAAGTTATGGAATATTATTGCTCAGTAAGAAATGACCAGCAGGAGGAATACAGAGAGGGTTGGAGAGACTTAAATCAACTGATGCTGAGTGAAATGAGCAGAACCAGAAGATCACTGTATACTTCAACAACGATACTGTATGAGGATGTATTCTGATGGAAGTGGAAATCTTCAACATAAAGAAGATCCAACTCACTTCCAGTTGATCAATGATGGACAGAGGTAGATACACCCAGAGAAGAAACACTGGGAGGGGAATGTAAATTGTTAGCACTAATATCTGTCTGCCCAGGTTGCATGTACCTTCGGATTCTAATGTTTATTGTGCAACAAGAAAATGATATTCACACACATGTATTGTACTTAGACTATATTGTAACACATGTAAAATGTATGGTATTGCCTGTCGTCGGGGGGAGGGAATAAGGGAGGGGGGGTAATTTGGAAAAATGAATACAAGGGATAATATTATAAAATATATATATATATAATAAAAAAAAAATTTAAAAAAAAAAAAAAAAAAAAAAAAAAAAGTACATCGATATCCTAACTACATTCTATGAATGCTAATAATAATGGTAATTTTTATTGAATTAATGTAATATGATTTGAGCAGGTCATCTAGCACATGCCTCATTCTTTTTCCTCTAGAATTCTGGATAAACTCTAATTACAAAAGATTTGGAGCTAAGGTTGATAATTGACTTACAGATAATTGACTACAGAGAGATATGCATATATTATGACATATTTACTACTTTGAATGAAATAAAAGAGATGACTAGAAACTTTTTTTTTTTTACCTTGGCTGCCAACTTAGAAAAACTGGAATTCTGTAATCCCAGAGCACATTTCTAGCATTTCTTTTTTTCTCTTTTGACAGCCAGCAGGGTGACAAATGGATTGGTTGGGTTTTTTGGAAGTTTCTAAGTTTTGAGAAGAAATCTCACTGAGTTTCTAGATTCCACATGAAAGAAATACTGAGAAACTGAAGTATGAGTGATTCCAAGTCTCAAAGGTCCTTTGTTTCTTTTCTGATTTAGAGTGAAGTTATATGTAGGAGGTGGGTAGTACAATTGTCACCAGCATTATTCTGGCTGAATAAAGAAGGTCAATATATTATCATATCAGGGAGGAGGTAATTACAGAGACAAATCCCCAAGTAACAATAAAGACATTCATGACAGCTTGCTGAAAACAGCTGTAAAATTCCTTTTTTTTTTTTTACTGGGGGAAAAAAATAACTGAAATTTGAGTACTTAAATGACAGATGAAGGTAGATGATAGGGAAAAGGAACTATTCTTAATGTGTCTTTTAGGGTTTTTTTGTTTTGTTTTGTTTTGTTTTTGAGGATTTTTTAACCATAGAAATGTTATATTTTGAAGACTGGATTCAAATTGATTAAATAATAAGTCAGTTTGTTAATAAAAGAGATTAGGTTGTTGTCTGAAGCAGTGATTTTTTTCTAAAACTGCTTATTGTGCTTACAGTATCTACCTTTATGGGAAATGTTTTTTAAAAAATTCAGTAATTTATTAAAATATAATTTTAAAAGTTGCAAAAATATATGTAAAAGTTTATAGCTTAAAAACTTTAACTAGAGCAATAATACATACTTTGATAGATCAATGTCTTTACCGTAATGGATACCTGCTCACTGATATAGATTATACCCTTCTAAACTATACAGTTCTTATCCATATTTCAATGGATTTGTGTTCTCATTAACATGAATACTCTAATTCAGCAGCTTACTAATGTTCTACACCTTCTCAATCTTGTATGTCTCTTGACAAGTTCTCTTACAAATCTTATAGCAGGAATAGATTCAATGGACTAGGGACTTTCCACTAATTTCCGAGCATTGTATGACTATCATAGGAGCACATGGGTTACCCCTTATTCCTCCCTCTCACTATGTGCCTGGCCCATATTTTTCCCCCAGTCATATTTTTCTCAAATGGCATCCTTGTCACTGCTATTTCTGCATAGGTCCTTATTTGTAAAGAGCTGAAACTAATTGTATCCATTATACATTTCTTTTTGAACGTTGGGTGATCCTCAACTTCAGTTCTTTGGAGATTGGGGTAATTGGGGATGCACATTAATATAGAATCACCAAAAGAGTATTGCTTTTAACAGATAAGTCTTTTAAATTCTCCCAAAGATTAGCCTACTCTTCTAAATTTATTCTGTCCCTCCTTCATTGTCCATTTTCAATATCTGTCCAAAATATATGCCCTAATGAATAAGCTCTAGAGGCTGTTGATACAATCACTTAAGTTTTGGATAATAGGCTTTTTCATCCACTTTTTTCCCCCTTTTTTAAGCAACTAGGTTACATTTTTTTGAATGATTATGGATCTCATTTAGCAGGCTTTGCAATATATTAAGATTCAAAATCAAAACAATGGAATGTATAGACAGAAACATTTAGAAAATCTTTGCCATTTATAGTAAAACTTGCTTCTTGTCTAGAGATTGAGCATCATCAACAATGATGTCAAATACCTTTAGTGTCATTTATTTGCATTCATTTTTTCTTCTCATTGCCTCAATTTATAATAATTGGAAGTTTATCAAAATAATCTCAGGGAATCCTGACTAATTTATATATAAGGATGCAAATGATATTAATAAGAGAGAACAAGAGGAAAGAAAGTGAAAAAGAGAGAGAAAGGAAAATCACTACAATGGCATCTACTTCATCAATTTTTTTTCCTAGTCAACAAATAAAATGCACAAAATTATCTTGCATCCTCTACCCCTTTTTAGTCAATTGTGTTTTTGAAAATACATGATCAATTATAGAAAATCATCAGGGAAATCATGCCATTTCCTTCTCATTCCTCAGACGTTTTCAAAGTATGTATAGTATATGTTGGTAAATTTTTTGTAGAGAAAAAACATATAGAAGCTACTATATATAGATATAGATATACATATATATTGAGAGAGAGAGAGAGAGAGAGAGAGAGAGAGAGAGAGAGAGAGAGAGAGAGAGAGAGAGAGAGAGAGAGAGAGAGAGGAGGGAGTCTTTAAAGTCTCCTTTTTTAAAACTGAAATTATAAGGCTTATTTTTTGATATCCTGAGAATTGATTTCTCAATGACATCAAAACTGTATTACCTCTAGCCAGGAACATATTTCCGTGACTGGTTACTTTTTCCACTTTTGCCTTCTTCACTGCCATTTCCACTTTGTAGCAAAGATGAGACAGATATGAGAGTCTAAATGTATTGTGTCCTTGATGATGAATTTTTTTTTGTTTTTTTCCTTCTATTACTTCTATTTTAAGAGACAATATTGATCATAATCTTCTATTGTTCTGGAGTGAAAGATTTTATAACATTATGACAAGTAACTCATATTGGTTAAGCTTTTCTGGGAAATGTATCTAATTAGTATCCATTTTCTATTAATTTCTCATTTTCTTTTGTACCAGTAATTGTTTTATTAAATTATTCACAAAAATTAAAAGAGACTACATAACAACCTTTTTTTATAGCATAGTTCTGACATATAAGTGAGATCAATACAAAGCAATGAAAAAAAGCTACAGAGTATCAAGATACAGAATATCAAGTAAAAAAAATTCAACAGACAAAGAGATAACAGCAATACATCAAAAAAATTTCTTATGATTAAGTTGGTTACAAATTAGGGAAACAAGAATAGCCCAAAATGATGCAATATTTTTAAAATTCAAAACCAAATAATTATGACAATTGACATAGAAAAATATTTTTGATAAAATATAAAACTAATTTAGGCCAAAACATAATATTAAATATTATAAAATAATATAC
This sequence comes from Sminthopsis crassicaudata, assembly GCF_048593235.1. Lineage (NCBI taxonomy): Eukaryota > Metazoa > Chordata > Mammalia > Dasyuromorphia > Dasyuridae > Sminthopsis > Sminthopsis crassicaudata. Next base: position 175,920,842 of record NC_133621.1, read on the forward strand.
ATCTAAAACCCGAAGCTAGCATTATATACAATGGTAAAGGACTATCATTTACTGTTTCATAGTAAATATTAAAACACAGCAAAATTATCTCTCTTTGGTTCTTTCTATTTGATATAGTTCTAGATATAACAGTAATAGAGGATAAATATAGGCAAAAAAGAAAAAAAACTATTACTATTTAGTGATTGTTTAATTATAAAATCAAAGGAACTAAATGAGTAAATGAACTAATTGAACCAAAACTTCAGTTAAGTAACAGAATATAAAATAAACCACAAAAAATAAAAAGCATTTTTGTGCAGATTAAGACAACTCTGAAATTTATACCTCTTTACCTCTTTACCACTTTATACCTCTCAGATTGGCTAAAATGTCATGTAAAGACAAATGTTTGAGGGAATATGGGAAAACTGTGACACTAATGCATTGTTGGTGAAGCTGTGAAATAATCCAACCATTTGGGAAAGCAATTTAGAACTCTGCTCAGAGGGCTATAAAACTGTGTATACCTTTTGATTTAGCAGTGTCACTATTAGGTCTGTGTCCCAAAAAAGATCATAAAAGAAGGGGGGAAAGACCCACATGCGCAAAAATGTTTGTAGCAGCTCTCTTTGTAGTGGCAAGGAATTGGAAAGTGAATAGATGCCCATCAGTTGGGGAATGACTGAATAGGTTATGGTATATGAATGTAATGGAATATTATTGTTCTAAAAGAAATAATGAGCAGGCTGATTTCAGAAAAGCCTGGAAAGACTTACATGAACTGATGTTGACTGAGGTAAGAAGAACCAAGAGATAACAAGATTATGTGATAATCAGTTGTGATTTATGTAGCTCTTTTTAGCAATGCAGTGGTTCAAGACAACTTCAATAAACTTGTGATAAAAAATGCCATCTGCCTCCATTTCATGAACTGCTGAGAAGAATGTATACTTCTGTCTCCATTCAATTTTCTCCAAAGATCTATCATACCTAATTTTTCTAATATTCTATTTACTTCTTTAATTTCTTTCTTATTTATTTTGTGATTTGATTTATTTAATTCTAAGAGAGCACTTTTGTTTGCTTTTTCTTTTTCATAGTCCTCCCCCCCCCATTATTGGTCTAATTATTTTTGTTTTGCATAACATGACAACTATGGAATTATATTTAAAAGGATTGTACATGTTTAACATGTGCCATATTGCTTGCTGTCTTAGGGAGAGGTAAGGGAGGGAGAGAGAAATAATTTAAACCCAAAATCTTATTAAAATAAATGTTGAGGGAGTGGATCCAAGATGGTGGAAAGGACAAACATTTCTTTCTGACCTTCTCCAACGACTCTCAACTAATTAGCAAATTCAACCTCTGAATTAGTTCTAGACTGGCAGAATTCACAAATATAGGAACTGCAGCAAATTACTATCAGAAGATAATTTCGAAGATTGGTTGGGCATAGAGGGAGGTGGCCAGGCACAGGATATGCAGTGCATACACAATCTATTTTATCATTCTTCCAGGGAAGAAGATGGACATTCAATGAAACAGGCGAATTCCATTTATTTCTGATGAAAAGACCCAGAGCTAAACAAAAAATTTGACCTCCAAATATAGGACTCAAGAGAAGCATAAAAAGGTAAAAAGAACTCTGGAGAACTGTATTTCTGTTATAGGTATAACATAGAGAGTGCATGTATAATTTGATTTTATTGTTACAATATAAAAAAGGAACTAGAGGTAGGAAGGGATCAGAAAAAGGGAAAACTGGAGGTAAAATGAGGGAAATCACATCTCACTAAGAAGCAAAGGAAACCTATTATATTTGAGGAAAATAAGGGAGGGGGATGAACATTGTATGAATCTTATCTCATCAGATTTGGCTCAAAAAGAAAATATTAGACATGTTTGTTTACAGAGAAACTTCTCTTACCTTTTTGAAAAGTGAAAGGGGAAAGGGGAAAAGGAAAGGGGGAAGGCTAAATAGAAGGGGAAAACAAATAGTAGGGAAAAGGTATAAGAAAGAGGGAGTAACTCTAAAGGGGGGAGGGCTGCTTGAGACAAGTGGTGCTTATAAGTTAAATACTGGGTAGAAGGGAAAGGGGAAATGGAAAAAGAAAAGTATAATCTGGGGATAATAAGATGGCAGGAAATATAGAATTAGTAGTTTTAACCATAAATGTGAATGGAGTAAACTCTCCCATAAAGTGGAAACAGATAGCAGACTGGATTAAAAGCCAGAATCCTATAATATGTTGTTTACAAGAAACACATTTAAAGCAGAATAATATATGCAGAGTAAAGGTAAAAGGCTAAAGCAGAATCTATTATGCTTCAGGTGAAGTAAAAAAAAAGTAGGTGTAGCCATCCTGATCTCAGATTAAGCAAAAGCAAAAATTGATCTAATTAAAAGAGATAAGGCACAAAACTATATCTTGCTAAAGAGTACCATAGATAATGAAGCAATATCAATATTAAACATATATGCACCAAGTGGTGTAGCATGGAAATTTCTAAAGGAGAAGTTAAGAGAGTTGCAAGAAGAAATAGACAGCAAAACAGCAATAGTGGAAGATCCCAAACTTGTTCTCTTAGAACTAAATAAATCAAATCACAAAATAAACAAGAAAGAAGTTAAAGAGCTAAATAGAATACTAGAAAAATTAGGTATGATAGATCTTTGGAGAAAATTGAATGGAGACAGAAGTATACATTCTTCTCAGCAGTTCATGAAACCTGTACAAAAACTAACCATATATTAGTAAATAAAGACCTCAAAATCAAATGCAGAAAGGCAAAAATAGTAAATGCATTTTTTTACAGATCACAATGCAATAAAATTATATTAAATAAAAAGCCAGGAGAAAATAGACCAAAAAGCAATTGGAAACTAAACAATCTCGTCCTAAAGAACGAATGTGTGAAACAGCAAATCATAGACACAATAATTTAATCCAAGAGAATGACAATAATGAAAAAACATACCAAAATTTATGGAATGCAGCCAAAGTGGTAATAAGGGAAAATGTTATATCTTTAGATGCTTACTTGCATAAAATAAAGGGAAGATCAATAAATTGGGCTTGCAACTAAAAAAGCTAGAAAAAAAAGGAAATTAAAATCCCCCCAATCAAATAGCAAACTTGAAATTCTAAAAATAAAAGGAGAGATTAATAAAATTGAGAGGAAAAAAAACCTATTGAATAAATAAAAGTAAGAGTTGGTTTTATGAAAAAACCAACAAAATAAGCTTTTAGTAAATTTGATTAGAAAAAGGAAAGAGGAAAATCAAATTGTTAGTCTCAAAAAAGAAAGGGGAGAACTTTCCACCAATGAAGAAGAAATTAGAGCAATAATCAGGAGTTACTTTGCCCAACTTTATGCCAATAAATTTGACAAACTAAGTGAAATGGAGGAATTACTACAAAAATATAGATTGCCCAGATTTATAGAGGAGGAAGTAAATTGCTTAAATAGTCCCATTTTAGAAAAAGAAATAGAACAAGCTATTAATGAACTCCCTAAGAAAAATCCCCAGGACCAGATGGATTTACATGTGAATTCTACCATACTTTTAAAGAATAACTAACTCCAATATTATATAAACTATTTGAAAAAATAAGGAATGAAGGACTCCTACCAAGTTCCTTTTATGGCACAGACGTGGTACTGATACTTATAATAGGTAAGATGAAAATAGAGAAAGAAAATTATAGACCAATCTCCCTAATGAATATTGATGCAAAAATCTTAAATTAAATATTAGCAAAAGGATTACAGAAAATCATCCCCAGGATAATACATCATGACCAAGTAGGATTTAAACCAGGAATGCAGAGTTCGTTCAATATTAGGAAAACTATTAGCATAATTGACTATATCAATAACCAAATTAACAAAAACCACATGATTCTCTCAATAGATGCAGAAAAAGCATTCTATAAAATCCAATACCCATTCCTATGAAAAATTCTAGAGAGTATAGGAATAAATGGACTTTCCCCTAAAATAGTAGCATCTATTTAAAACCATCACTAAGCATCACATGTAATGGTGATAAATTCCCAATAAAATCAGAAGTGAAACAAAGTTGCCCACTGTCACCATTACTATTCAATATTGTATTAGAAATGCTAGCTTTGGCAATAAGAGATTAAAGGAATTAGAGTAGGTAATGAGGAAACCAAATTATCACTCTTTGCAGATGATATGATGGTATACTTGGAGAACCCCAAAGATTCTACTAAAAAGCTATTAGAAATAGTCCACAACTTTAGCAAAGTTGCAGGATACAAAATAAATCCACATAAATCATCAGCATTTTTACACATCACTAACAAAATCCAACAGCAAGAGATACAAAGAGAAATTCAATTTAAGATAACTGTTGATACTATAAAATATTTGGGAATCTATCTGCCAAGGGAAAGTCAGAACTATATGAGCAAAACTATAAAACACTTTCCACACAAATAAAGTCAGATCTAATCAATTGGAAAAATATTAAGTGCTCTTGGATAGGTCAAGCAATTATAATAAAGATGACAATACTACCTAAACTAATCTATTTATTTAGTGCTCTACCAATCAAACTCCCAAGAAACTATTTTATTGACCTAGAAAAATCGCAATAGAATTCATCTGGAAGATGAAAAGATCAAGAATTTCAAGGGAACTAATGAAAAAAAAAATCAAATGAAAGTGTCTGTACCAGATATAAAACTATATTATAAATCAATGGTAACCAAAACCATTTGGTACTGGCTAAGATCAGTGGATCTTGATCATGGAATAGATTAGGTTCAAGGATTAATAACTATAGCAATTGAGTGTTTATCAAACCCAAACACCCCAGATTTTGGGATAAGAATTCACTCTGGCAAAAAATTTCTAGGAAAATTGGAAACTTGTATGACAGAAACTAGGCACTGACCCACACTTAACTTAAGGTCAAAATGGATTCATGATCTGGGAATAAAGAATGAGATTATAAATATATTAGAAGAGGGGCAGCTAGGTGGTGCAGTAGATGGAGCAGTAGCTCTGAAGTCAGAAGGACCTGAGTTCAAATCTGGTCTCAGACACTTAACACTTCTTAGCTATGTGACCATGGGCAAGTCACTTAACCCCAATTGCCTCAGCAAAAAATTAAAATAAATAAAAAATAAATTAAATTAAATAAATTAGAAGAACATAGGATAGTTTACCTCTCAGATCTATGGGGGAAGAAGGAATTTGTGACTAAAGAAGAACTAGAGATCATTATTGCTCACAAAATAGATAATTTTGATTATATTAAGTTAAAAAGGTTTTGTACAAACAAGACTAATGCAGATAAGATTAGAAGGGAAGCAATAAAGTGGGAAAACATTTTTACATTCAAATGTTCTGATAAAAGCCTTATTTCCAAAAGAGAATTGACTCAAATTTTTAAGAAATCATTCTTCAATTGATAAACAGTCAAAGGATATGAACAGACAATTTTTAGATGAAGAAATTGAAACTATTTCTAATCATATGAAAAGGTGCTCCACATCACTATTGATCAGAGAAATGCAAATTAAGACAACTCTGAGATACCACTACATACCTCTCAGATTGGCTAAAATGATAGGAAAAGATAATGACTAATGTTGGAGGGGAGACATTGATACATTGTTGGTGGAATTGTGAACAAACTAACCATTCTAGAAAGCAATTTGGAACTATGCTCAAAAATTATCAAACTGTGCATACCCTTTGACCCAGGGTATCTACTGGGCTTGTATCCCAAAGAGATCTTAAGGGAGGGAAAGGGACCCACATATGCAAAAATGTTTGTGGCAGCCCTTTTCATAGTGGCTAGAAACTGGAAACTAAATGGGTGCCCATAAATTGGAGAATGTCTAATTATATGAATGTTATGGAATATTATTGTTTTGTAAGAAATGACCAACAGAATGATTTCAGAGAGGCTTGGAAAGACTTACATGAATTGATGCTAAGTGAAATGAATAGAACCAGGAGATCATTATACACTGCAACAACTAAGACTATACGATGATCAATTCTGATGGACGTGGCTCTGTTCAACAATGAATTGATTCAAACCAGTTCCAACTGTCCAATAATAAAAAGAGCCATCTACACCCAGAGAGAGGAGCATGGGGAATGAGTGTGGACCATCACATAACATTTTCACTCTTTCTGTTATTATTTGCTTGCATTTTTGTTTCCTTTCTCAGGTTTTTCTTTTTCTAGATCTGATTTCTCTTGTGCAGCAAGATAATTGTATAAATATGCATACATATATTGGATTTAACATATAATTTAACATATTTAACACGTATTGGACTACCTACCATCTATGGGAGGGTTTGGGGGAAGGAGGGGAAAATTTGGAACAGAACGTTTTGCAAGGGTTGATGTTGAAAAAATAACCCATGTATATGTTTTGTAAATAAAAATATATAATAATAATAATAAATAAATAAATAAAAACCAACTGTTAGAAAGTATCTTTATGAGCATTTGGAAAACTAAAATAGTATTAAGAAAAAACTCTCAAAAGACATGTACAAAATAAATACAAAGTGAAATGAATAGAACTTGGGGGGGGGGAAAGAAGAGTCATTTCTAAATGGCAATAAAAAATAATAAAATGGGAACAATTTCTAGGATCCAAGGTGGCAGACTAAGCCACAAATCCCTGTAGTTCTCAAGTTCCCCTCCAGGCAACTTTAAAATAGAATCCCAAAACAGATTCTGTAATAGCAAAACCATCAAGTATGCAGGGTAAAATAATATTTTAGCCTAGGAACCTTGAAAGATTGGCAAAAGGAGTCCATTTCATTTGAGTAAAGGGGAAGGTAGGGGTACAGTTCAGGAGAGGATGCTTCCCAGTTTGCTAGCAGGGAGCCCCATTTCAACAAAACAGCAGGAGATAGTGAGTTGCAATATACTGGAGTAGACAAAGGCCCACACAAGGATCCTCCAGGTGTCTTAGCATAGCCAGGGAGGCCTTGGACTCAGGGAACTCCATGCTTCTGTGAATGGCAAATGGATGCCAATCCTAGGATGCCTAAGCAAATGTGCAGCCACTGGCACAAACTCTACCACAGTTCAGTGTATCCCTGAGCAAACCAAAAGCCTTTAGAGGCCAGACCCTGAGAGAAGTATAAACAGGTAAAAATTGAAATTAAAAGTTAAGGTATTCAATAAAGCTAAATTTCACTAAACCCTGAGAAAGAAACACCTTACTAGACTTCAGCACACCTCTAGACACTACCACAAGGAATCCTGCTCAGCACCAGGTAATCTGCCAGATCCCCACAGCCTCCAGCACTATCAGCCACCCACCACCTCAGACTTTCAGCATAACACAAAACACAAAGGTCTCTTGTAGGATCAGAGCAAAATCAGTGTAATTCCAGGTAAACAGCCAGGACCTAAAGCCACTGGCACAAGAACCCTGAGACAATACTCCTTCCACCTTGGAAGTAGAGCTCTTTTTTTTTTTAACGCAAAATAATAATAATAATAATAACAAAAAATAAAAACAAAGAATCTGAACATGGAAAGTTATTATGAAACAGGGAATATTAAGACACAAACCCAGAAGAGGACAACAATGTCAAAACACTAATGAACAAAATCCCAAAGAAAATTGGAAATGGTCTGAAACCCAGAAAACTCATGGAAGAGCTCAAAAAGGAACTTAAAAATCACCCAAGTGATATAGAAGAAAAACTTGGAAAATAAATGAGAGTGATGCAAAAGAATTATGAAAAAAAGGTAGTAACTTGATTTAAAATATATAATTGGACAAATGGAAAACCAGATGCCAAAATTCATAGAAGAAAATAATTCCTTAAAGAATACAATTGGCTAAATAGGGGGGAAAAAAAAGTACAAAAGCTTATTGAGAAAAAAACTCCTTAAAAGTTAGAACTGGGCAAATGGAAGGAACTCTATGAGACATTGAGAATCAATCAAATTCAAAAGAATGAAAAAAGGAAGAAAATTTTAAAAATATAAAATGGAAATAGAAATGGGAAAAATGAAAAAACAATTGACCTGAAAAACAGATTGAGGAGAAACGATATGAGAATCACATGGACTACCTGCAAGCAATAATTCAAAGGAAAACTACACAACATCTTTCAAGAAATTATCAAGGAAAATTGTCATGATATCCTAGAACCAGAGGGGAAAGTAAGCCCTTGAAAGAATCCATCAAATACCTCAGGAAAGAGATCCCAAAATAAAAACTCCAAGAAATATTAGAGCCAAATTTCAGAACTATCATGTCAAGGAAAAAATACTACAAGTAGACTGAAAGAACAATTCAAATATTAGGGAGTAACAAAGAGGACTACACAGGACTTGGCAGCCATTACATTAAAAGATCAGAGGTCATAGAACATAATATTCCCAAAGTCAAAGGAGTCAGAAATACAATCAAGATTCACTTACCCAGAAAAATTAAACATAATATCAAAGGGGAAAATGGTCAAAGAAATAGAAGGATTTCATGTTTTCATAAGAATTCCAGCCCTAAACCAAAATTTGATCTCCAATATCAAGTCCTTCGAGAAGTATAAACAGGTAAAAAGGGAAAATAAAAGATAAGGTATTTAATAAAGCTAAACTGTTTATACCCTTACATAAGATAATACTTGTAATTCTCAAAAATGTTATCACTAATAGTACAGCTAGAAGGAATATACATAAATAGAAGGTATGGGTATAAATTGAATTTAAGGGTATGACAGTAAAAATATTAAGGAATGAGAAAGTGGAGTGCAAAAGGAAGGGAGAAGTAACATGGTACAAGTTATTTCACATGAAGAGGTGCAAAAGACTTATTATGGTGGAAGGAAATATGGGAAAGTGGACAATGAGCATCATGTCACTAAAGGATAAACAGTCAATAATATAGATAATCTATTTCATCTAACAAGGAAGTAAGAGAGAAGGAGATTAAGTGAAGGGAGAGAAAGGGAGGAAATTGATAGAAGGGAAGATAGATTAGGGAAGGTTTTAGAAGTAAAACACTGATGAAAAAGGAAAGGATGAAAGGAGAGAGAGGACAGACAATAGGAAAAATAGGATGGAGAAAAATATGCAAGTAGTAATCATAATTGTGAATGTGCAAATTAGAAGAGCAAGGAATAGTCTACCTGTCATATCTATGAGGTAAAAAAGAATTCATGACCAAACAAGAGTTAGAGAGCATTATGAAATGGAAAACAAATAATTTTGATTATATTAAAAAGCTTTTGCATAAAATCATTGCAACCAAAATTAGAAGGAAAGCAGAAAGCTGAGAAGCAAGCTTTACATCAATTGTCACTGAAAAGGCCTCATTTCTCAAATATATAGGGAACTGAGTCAAATTTATAAGAGTACAAACTATTCTCCAATTAATGAACAGCCCAATAATAAATGTGGAATTGTTTAGGAGAGGAGAAAAAGGGAAGGAGAAAAATAGGAAATACAAGGTTTTGCAAGGGTGAATGTTGAAAACTATCTTTGCATGTATTTTGAAAAAATGAAAAGTTATTAAACATATAAATAGCCCAAGGATATGAATAGGAAGGTTGCAAATGAAGAAATCAAAACTATCTATAACTATGAAGAAGTGTTATAAATCACTTTTGATTAAAGAAAAGCAAATTAAAAGAACCCTGAAGTATTACCTCATATCTATCAAACTGGCTAATCTGACTTAAGAGGAAAGTCATAAATGTTGGAGAAGATGTGGGAAAATCGGGACTGTTGGTAGAGTTGTGAACTGATTCAACCATTCTGGAAAGTAATTTGGTATTAAGCCCAATGGGCAACCAAATAGTTTGATACTCTGATCCAACAATACTGCGACTAGGTCTGTATTCCAAAAAGATCATTAAAAAGAGGAAAGGACCTATAAGTGAAAAAATATTTATAGCAACCTTCTTTTTGTTAAATGAATAATTTAAGTTTAGTGTTTTAAGTAAATTAATTAATTAATTATTATTTATATGTATTTTTACATAATTTTATTATTCATATAAATATAATATATAATAATTTATATATAGTATATAATTGTTAAATAATAATATATAAATATATTATTAATTATGTTATAATTAAATAATCAATTATAATTTTAATAATTTAATTATAAAATTAATTAAATATATTATATTATATACACTTTATTTTTATTTATTTATAATATTTTATTAATAAAATTAATTAAATAAATATATGAATAATTTATATTTATATAATTTATTAAAACTATGTAAGAAGAAATAGTAAACAGGCAGATTTCAGAAAAACCTGGAAAGATTTGTACAAACTGATACAAAGTGAAATGAGCAGAAACAGGAAAACATTGTATACAGCACAAGCAAGATTGTATGATAATCAACTGTTCTCAGCAAGTATAAAGAAGTTAGAAAGGGAAATTTTTTTCAGGAAAAAAAAAAAAAGAACTGATGGGTTCTGAATGAAGCACATTTTTTTCACTTACTTTATTCCTTTTCATGGTTCTTTTTTTTTTCTTTTCCCTTTGGTCTGTTTCTTCATTCACAAATGTGATTACTATGGAAATCTATTTTACATGATAGCACATGTATAAACTATAAAAATCTCCCAACCATTTTTGGAACAGGGAAGGGAGAAAGGGAGAAAAATTTTGAAATTAAAATCTTGTAAAAATGAATTTTAAAAAATTTCTTGACATGTAATTAGAGAAAACTATTGTTTTCTAAAAAAAAAAAAAAAAAAAAATTAAAGGAAAGCCCCACTCAAAATAACTACAAATGCATAAAATATCTTAGCATTAGTCAAGATATATTAAAAATCTATATACAGAATTATGAAATGGTCATTATAAAGAAGTAAAGTATGAAATATATAAATGCAATAGTCTGATCAGAAGCCCATAATGAAGGATATTCAATGATTATGTCTGGACTAAAAGTGGCATTACTATATAAATTGAAAAACTTAGAGCTATACCAATTAAACTATAAATGAAATATTTTGTGCATCCAGAAAAATAATTCAAAGTTCACATGGATAAACAATTTAGAATCAGAAGGCAAAAATAGTGAAAAAGAATTAAGGATAAAAGGAGCATATTAAAACCATACCTCAAAGGATACTATAATTATCCAAACTATTTAACAGTGAGACATCTAGCCTAGAAGGTTAACTGAACTCAAAGTTTAACAAAACTCTGGGGTTTCCATTGCACTTAAAATGATCACCGAGAAATTATAGCAAGTGACTTCTTCCAACTGAGAATTTCACAAAAGTATATCTAAAAGCCTAAGGGCAATTAGAAAAGGGACCACTGGAAAAGTCAGCACCAACACAGACTAGTCACCTAACACTATCAGAGAAAGACCAAGGACACATGCAGTCTGTAAGATTTGCATACAAAGGCAAGGACACTCAAGAAACACCCCCTCCCTCATTCCCCCATCCTCCCACCCTTCCCCCCACACCCATGATCTGAAAAAATGTGAAGGTCATCAAAAAGTCACAAGATAAGTACGAAGGAATAGCAGTAGACAGCATTCAGCATGGCTCAGACCATGAGAGCCCAAAACTATAGAGGCTGTTACCAGAAAATTCTTCTAAGATACTCAAAAAGGGTCTGAAGATCTAATACTATGAAGGTCAAATATCCAGGTCTGACTGACCACAATGGGTGAAGAGTAGCCAAGAAATCCAGAGAATCCAGAAAGCAATAAATTAAAGTTAACCATTCCACCAAAAGTGTAGCACTGGCTGAAGCCTGAGTAAACTAAAGAAAAAAACTAATCTAAATGAAAAATCACCACAGATCTAGAGATCCCTCCAAAGAAGAGGCAATAATAACTGTAAACAGAGGCTGATAGGAAAAAGTGTATTTTCTATACTAAGAATACATGGTACAGACTATATGAATACCTAGAAGAAATGAACAATGGATAAAAAGTAAAAATTTCTTTATGAAAGAATAAGAAATATAATAAAAAGCTTAGAGAAAAGGATGGGGGGGGGTGAGATTAGAATCTAAGTGGATACTTCAGATTGCCTCTTAGATAATGTGGGAATACCAGCTAAACAAATTAAGATATATGACAATAGAATATTATTGAGCCAAAAGATATGATTAAAAAGAGACCATTTTACAGAACAATGGACTGATGCAAAATGGAATAATTAGAACCAGAACAAATTATACAAAGAAAGTAACATTAAAAAGGAAAAAATCGAAAGACTTAAGAACTCTGATCAAAGCAATGACATAAATGAAGATATTTTCTACTGTGTTCTCTGGAATGCCTACTCTTTAGTTAATAGATTTGCTTTCTTCTTAAACCTTTTTCTCTCCTACTCCTTCATTTTCTGTCTCTCACTGACATCTGGCTTGCTCCTGATAACATAGCATCTTTGGCTACCTTTTATATTACCATTTTCACTTTCACTCATGCTTTTTATTTCACTTTTTTATTCATTTCACATTTTATATCACATAGAAAAACTCTGCTCCTCAACAGCACATTGAGATGTTTCGATCATCTTCATCACTGAATGATCTCTGCTTCTCTATGATTCATTCTATTCATCTTGTCATCCAAACAAGATTTTGATACTTGTTACCTACTAACTGCCAGGACAGTCTTCTTTCCCCAATGACTTCAGAACCTAGTTCAAAGATTTTCTCTCCATTTCAATTTCTGAACGCATACTATCCTCAACCTATTCATTTCCTATAACCTATTCTTCTACTCTATTTCACTGAGACAAGGGTAGTAATTCTCTTGATCTTACTATCACTCATAAGTTTTCCCCTTCTGTGGTCATGAACTCTGAAAAAAATTCTTTATCTCATCATAATTTTTTTGTGTTCTATTTTTCTCTTTGCATTCTGACTCTTAACACTGCTCTTCATTTTCACTATGAGCTTCTGTCCTTCCATCCCTCAGTACTTTCCGAGGCCATCATATTTGTACAGGTAGCAATCTAATCCCTTCCCTATTATGACTTCTGGGTGAAATTGTTAAACCTTGTAGTCCTCCACTATCTGTGGGCTTTGCTCCTATTCACATGGTACTAAATGGAGCTGCAAAAAAAAAATCCTAAAACTGTACTGATTGGGTTCCCTAAAAATGTTCTGTTATATAATCTCAATTTGACCTTCACTGAAGCAAGACAATTCTTTTATACTTTCCAAATTGATTCATTAACCAACCTTCTACAAACCTTTTCATTTCTCCTCAAGCATATCACAGCACCTCCTTCATTCATCCTCTCAATTTACTTTACATTTCATTGAAAAAAAATGAGAGCATTCATTGGTCTTCACCCCTCCTCTTCATCTCATATGACCCAGATGCCTTCCCTTGCAACTATTCTTTTACTTCTGCCTCACATAAAGAGACAGTCCTTCTCCTTGCCAAGCAAACCTTGACAAAAATATCCTTCATCCCATTCCATCATGTTTTCTCTGATATATTGTCTTCTCTCTGTCATCCTCCCTTCCTTATTAATATTTTCTCTCTCCAGGTCTATTAGCTACTTCTCTGCTGCAGACAATTATGTCTATGTCTTTCCCATTCTTTTTTTTCCCTTATACTTGGAAAGTCATTTTTTATGAAAGCTTTTTATTTTCAAAATGTATGCATGGATAATTTTTCAATATTGACCCTTGCAAAACTTTGTGTTCCAATTGTCCTCCCTTTCCCCCCGTCCTGCCTCCTAAAAAGCAAGTAATTCAATATATGTTAAACATAGCAAAAATATGTAAAATCCAATATATGCATTCATATTTATACAATTATCTTGCTGCACGAGAAAAATCAGAAAGAAAATAAAATGCAAGCAAAGAACAACAAAAACAGTGAAATGCTATGTTGTGATCCACACTCAGTTCCCACAATCCTCTCTCTGGATGCAGATGGCTCTCTTAATCACAAAATCATTGGAAGTGGCCTGAATCATCTCATTGTTGTGAAGAGTCACATCCATCAGAATTGATCGTTGTATAATTTTGTTGTTGCCATATGCAATGATCTCCTGATTCTGCTCATTTCACTTAGCATCAGTCCATGTAAATCTCTCCAGACCTCTCTGAAATCACCCTGCTGATCGTTTCTTATAGAACAATAATATTCCATAACATTCATTTACCATAACTAATTCAACCATCCTCTAACTGATGGACATCTACTCAGTTTCCAGTTTCCTGCTTTGTAATATAGTTTTAGGTCTGGCATAGCTAGGCCACCTTCATTTGCAATTTTTTTCATTAATTCCCTTGAAATTCTTGACCTTTTGTTCTTCCAGATGAACTTTGTTCTTATTTTTTCTAGATCTGTAAAATAATTTCTTGGGAGTCTGATTGGTAAAGAAGGCCACAAACAGTGGGGGAATTCTGAGTGAAGTATAAGACCCTTCATCCCAGAGGAAACCTGCTAAAAATATCTAGTTCAGCTCCCCATTTTCCCTATGGAATTTCTCACCTCCCTCCCTGAGAAATAAGGGAGGACATGACTACTTGTGTTCTACTTGAAGCAAGGATACTTACTGCAGGCTGTTTATACTGAAGCACTATTCAGTGTGATTGATGAGATAATAGTTCATACATATTTAGTGTGATATAATCTTGTAATCATAGTGAGGTATTTAAGGGCAGAAATCAGGCATGAATAGGAGGAGAACAAACAAGGACACAGAGAAAACAAAGAAGACAGAGACAGAAACAGATCCTCCTGGTGGCTCTCCTGCCGTCATCTCTCCTCCACCTAAGACCAAGGCTCATCCAGAGATTCTCCAGAGAACTAGTCTGGACAATACAGTATGGCACTGAGTAAGTAGATTAATTAAGGTAGTATTATCATTTTTATTATATTCACTAGGCCTAATCATGAGCACTTGATATTTTTCCAATTGATTAAATCTGATTTTATTTGTGTGTCTTTCCCATTCTTTACAGAGGTTTCAAATTCACTGGCCACCTAAGACAGGCAAATCTACCTAGTGCAGCCAAAGGAGATTAAAATATAACTGAGAAATCGTTAACAAAATACATAAAAATACAACACAACATTGAGAATGTTCATTTGTGAGTTTCTCAGTCAGCATGTGGCCTACATAGGTCATTTCTATTAGAGCTTGACACGACTCCTTTAAAAAACCTTCACTTGACCTGAGCATCACTTCTACCTACCATCCTATCTCCCTTTCCTGGCTAAAGTACTTGAGAAAATCTTTTATAATCAGTGCATTCTCTCAGTCTCCTAAACTCTCTGAACTTGCTTCCTCAAAAGATAGCAATAATCATTTAATTACCAAATCTAATGGTGTTTTCTCAATTCTCATTCTTCTTGACCTCTGCATTTTTTGACACTATTTTGATCCTCTTCTCTTGGATACTCCTATCTTCTCTAGATTTTTCATGACACTATTTATATTTGATTTTCTTTGTGATAACTCCCTGTCTTTGTACTAGGCTGGATATTCATCCAGATCCTATCCATTAAGCACACCTATCTCATTATCTCCCATGAATTTAATTACCATCTATACTTAATTTTCCTTACTTCTTTCTTTCTCTTTCTTTCTTCCTTTCTCTCTCTCATTCTCTCTCTCTCTCTCTCTCTCTCTCTCTCTCTCTCTCTCTCTCTCTCTCTCTCTCTCTCTCTCTCTTCCTTCCTTCATTTTCTTCTTCCTCTTTGCCTCCCTCCTTTCTTTCTCTTTACATGTGTATATGTGTATACATATATATATGTATACACATACATATTTGTAAACATGTTTAATAATGATAGCAGTAGCAAGAAATTAGGAGGTGTTAGCTAAGATGGAGAGCCCTAAACAAGGTAGCAAAAAATGAAAATCTAGCTTTATAATCTCATTATCTCCCATGAATTTAATTACCATCTCTATACAGGTGAATACAAGATTTTTATAACTTGATCTCTACTTTCATATGGTCAATTGCTTTTTTTAACTTCTCAAATTAGACAGACATCTTAACTCAAGAAGTCTATAACATGTTATGAATGTGGATCAAAGCATAGTATTTTCACCTTTTTCTTTGTTGCTGTTATTTGTGTGTGTGTGTGTGTGTGTGTGTATGTGTGTGTGTGTGTTTCCTTTTCCCTTTTGATTTGATTTTTCTTGCAAAGTGTAAGGAATATGGAAATATGTTTAGAAGAATTGCACATGTTTAACCTATATTGAATTGCTTGCTAACTAGGGGAAGGGGAGGAAGGGAAGGACTGAAAAGAATTTGAAACACAAAGTTTTGCAAAGATGAATGCTGAAAACTATCTTGCATGTATTTGGAAAAATAAAAAAACTATTATTAAAAAATAAAAAATTTAAAATTAGGTAATACTGTAATATATTTTTATTTTTCTTCTAATTTTGTATTCATTTTTTCCTTTGCTCTATTTAGCTGATGTTCTTACTCTACACAAATAGCTGATTTAGGTATGATTCACACATGAGTAATGATTCATTTCCTGTCTGCTAAAATAAAATTTCCATTTTTGTTACCTTGTTTAGGGATCTCCATCTTCATTAAAATCTTCTAATTTTTTGCTATTGCTATAATTAAACATGTTCATTTTATTTAATACATATTAAATATGTGTGAAATAGCAATGGTCAAAGTAATAGCATTGCTTTATTCCTTCATTTCATGGGGGGGAGTATCTAATGTTTCTCTATAAGCATATAATTCTAAATCATAAATTCATTATATCATATTAGAGAATAATCTTCTGTGTTAAGACCAATATGCTAAACCTTCCTTTTAGCACTTAAGACTTAGTTGTCCCAGAAAATTAAACACTCTGACTGCTGACATCATATCCTAACTGTCTTGGTACAAATAATTGATGAGCTACAAGAATGTCTGATGGTTGATTGGTAGATCACCATGGGTAACTGAGGCAAGGGATTTAATTTAATTGAAAGTATCTTAATTTCTATCTTTATTAAATATCCTTGCACTGCTATGGATTAGTAAATCTTTTGTTGTTGTTAATTTTTAAATGACCTACAAATGTCTCATTTTGTTTGAATATCAAATCTAAATTTGACCTAAGTCAAGACTAGCCCAGGACACTTTTCCATTCTTACAATTATTTTTTGTCTTAACAAAGATGAGTTTTCTATTTGTTAAAGGTATTTTCTACATCTATTCATATAATTGTGATTTGCATTTTTTGACTAATACTATTTTTATATTATTATATTCCTTATATTAAACCATCCATTAGGACAGCTGTGTAGCACAATAAAGAGAGGGCTGTGTTTAGAAACAGTAAGATTTGACTTCAAATCCAGCTTCATACATTTAGTAGCTACATGACCCTGGTAAATTACTCAACTTCTGTTTGTCTCAATTTCTTCATTTGTAAAATAGGGATGACAAGTTGAGAGGATTCTGGAAAGACAGCAGAGTAGACTGGTAAATTTCAAGCTCTTTCAATTCCCTTCATAAATAGAAAAAATTTGTACCTGAGGGTAAACATAAACTCCTAAAAATCAAGAAGACTTGGAGTAGAACAGGGGTTCTACTGATACAACTCAAAAAGTTTCAAAGAAAGACCCATTGCCCAATTAACCCATATGAAGTCCAAACACCTTCAGGTTGGCTCCACAGAAACACCAAGTAAGCTGGGTGTGGCTGGAGCCACATATAGAAACTTTCACCTCCTGGGCTGTTTGTTGAGTCTGGCTCTGAGTCCAGGAAGACTGAGTGAACCTCAGATGATTAGGAATGCCAGGCCCAACTGTGCTGCTTAGATGTGGTACCCATGAATTCAGGGACAGTGGGGGAGGGATGCTGCTGGCTGCCAACAGTTGCTGGAGAGTGGAGCTTTTGGTTTGAGGTTCCTGGTTAGAGGGGAGAGCTGAAGTTAAGCCCGAAGTACCATCCTCCCCACAGTAAGTAAAGGTACTTACCCTAATAACTCTTATTTAAAAAAAAAAAAAAAAAAAAAAAAAAAAAAAAGAGCCATCAAAGAAGAAAGAATCCCACCACAGAAACATACTTTGGGAACAGGAAAGACTGGGGTTCATCTTCAGAGGAGGCCACTGAAATTTAAAAAAAAAAAAAGCTTTCACCTCAAAGAGTTACATGAAATAGCTCCCTGCCCAGAGAGAACCCAAAAAAGAATTTAGAACCCAAAAAAAGAGAACCCAAAAAAGAATTTAGAAGTCAAATGAGAGATTTTGAAGAAAAACTTAAAAAAAAAATGCAAGAAAAACAAGAATATTATGAAAAAAATTTAACCAACTAGAAAAGGAGATAGAATCTCAAAGACAAAAATAACTTTGAAAATTAGAATTGGGCAAGGGAAAGCCAATAAAGCTATAAGAAACCAAGAAAGAACATAACAGATTATACAGAATTAAAAAATAAAACAGAATATGAAACATCTTATAAGAAAAATGATAGATCTGGAGAACAGATCAAGAAGAAAAAGTGTAAGAATAATTGGACTGCCTGAAAGTTGTGGCCAAAAAAAAAAAAAAAAGGACTTTAACACAATAATGCAAGAATTAATCCAAGAAAATTGTCAGGGGCAGCTAGGTGGCACAGTGGATAGAGCACCAGCCTTGAATTCAGGAGGACCCAAGTTCAAATGTGATCTCAGACACTTAACACTTCCTAGCTTTGTGACCCTAGGCAAGTCACTTAACCCCAGCCTCAGAAAAAAAATAAATTTTAAAATTTTAAAAATAAAAAAATAAAAAGAAAGAAAGAAAATTGTCCTGGAGTGATAAAACATGAAGGGAAAGTAGAAATAGAAAAAAAAAATCAAACCCATCTATCACCACCTCAATGAAATCTTTTATGGAAAACAATTAGGAACATTATTGCTAAATTTTGAAACCCCCAGATCAAAGGGAAAATTTTCGTAAGAAGCAAGAAAAAAAAAAAAAAAAAAAACAATTCAAATGTGTTAGAGCCCTGATTAGAATTGTACTGGACTTATCAGCAGTCATAATAAAAAACCTCAGGTCCTGTAATCATATTTACCTACAATCAAAAGAATTAGGCCTGTGGCCAAAAATATCACATCCAGTAAAATTATCTATAATATGAATTTTTAAAAAGTAAACATCAAAAAAGTAAACAAACAAAGCTTGCAGATTTTCAAGACTTTCTATCAAACAAACCCAAACTTAACTAGAAAATTTAACATGTAAGAGTCAATATCAAAGAGAAATTTCAAGGAATTCAACATGGATAATTTTTTTTTAACATGGAAAATTCATAGCATATACTTAAGAGTGTCATTAGCAATACAACAGCTCAAAAGAAAGATTGGGGCAGAGTTAAGATAATTATGTCATACAAATGAAGTAAGAGGAAAAATAGAGGCATTAGAGAGGAAAGGAAGGGACTCATAGTTCTGAAAACCTACTCACATTGGGAATGGATTAAATAGACATTACATATATACTATGAAGGGTATAGCACCCTCCAAAATCTATAAAGAAATAAGAGGGGAAAATGAGCCAACAGGGAAGGAAAGGATGAGGGAAGATAAGAAAGGGATTCATGGGTGGGGAGAGGTTAAGTAATAACAAGACAAATTAGTAGCAGAACTAATGCAAAGAATCAGCAGGCATAGGAAAGATTTGTGCCTCTGTGTGTGTGTATATATCTACATATGTATATAAAAATATATCTTAACTATACCCTTCTTAGAGAGAGGAGGGATATGAAAGAATGAAAAACAAAATAAAGTAAGGTATGCAGAAGAGAACAAAAGAACAGCTTACAGTGTCCAAAGATGGACACTCATGAATATAATTTCTTCTACTAATATGTATATATATATATATATATGTATATATATAATATATATATATATATATATATATTTTTTTTTTCTTGAACTGGTATTTGTTGTTATATATTTTGACTCCTCCCTGATGTTCTTCGGGGCACATGACAATGTTCTCTTTTGTTTTGCATTCCTTTTCTGTTTTTCTTTTTTCTTATTTTATTTATTTAAATAAAATTAATTTGGGAGGAAAATAGGATTAACAGGACCTATCTTGCAGCGGTTGTTGTGAGGATTAAATGAGATAATTGTAAAGCACTTAGCACCATGTCTTGCACATAGTAGGTAGCAAATAAATGTTATCTATTATTGTCATGATTATGAGATTATTATCATTCTATCATTCTTAGCATAATAGTTTACTTAACCACATTTAATAAATTTTAAAATATAAAACATATGCTATATTCTACTTGCCCCATAGAAAGAATTAAGTAGAATCCAGTGTAACCAACACTGAATAAATTTCCTTACTGATTGTAAAACACCTTCTAACACTTTTGACAACTGACCAAAAAGGATGGGGAAAATAACCAAAAATACAGTAAGTGGATGAAGGAAATCCCTGGAAAATTACTTTGAGATTATCAATAAAGCTTCTTTCATTCACCCTCTCCCCCAAAGGATTACTCTGCTTTGACCTAGCTCTTGAGTCTATAGCTTGTACTGACACTAGATCTGAGTTATAAAGATTCTCTTAAATATTCTATCTTAATGTCTCATAGAAAGTTGAATGTTGCACAAACTAGACATTGCATCTCTTAGCACTGGCTACTCATTTTTTTTCTGTCTTCTTTTAAAT
The DNA here is from genome assembly GCF_048593235.1 of Sminthopsis crassicaudata. NCBI lineage: Eukaryota > Metazoa > Chordata > Mammalia > Dasyuromorphia > Dasyuridae > Sminthopsis > Sminthopsis crassicaudata. Next base: position 175,941,461 of record NC_133621.1, read on the forward strand.
CCCAACTAAATCCCACCTTTTACTGGAAGCTTTTCCAGCCTCTTAATTCTAAAGCGTTCCTTTTGTTAATTATTACTTATTTATCCTGTAAATAGCTTGATCCTTATATAGTTGTTCCCATGTTGTGTCCCCAATTATATTACAAGATCCTTGAGGGCAGGGGTCTATCTTTTGCCTCTTTTGTTTCCCCTAACCCTCAATCTTAGCAAAATTGCCAGGCATATAGTAGATGTTTAATGAATGCTAACTAATTCATTCCCCAGGAGCAGCCAGACCAGTTCACATACAGATCATATTTGCAAGTCCTTGAAAAGTGAAATGAGCAGTATGTTTTAAAATAATGTAACAACAAAAAATTTAGATAATTTAAAAGATTTAAGGGAGAAAATTTTTAAAGAGAACTAAAGAGAAATATCGGTTGATAAAGTGAAAGAAATGTCAAAGAAGAAATTAGATCATAACATATTAAAGAAATTAGTTTCATTTAGCACAAAGAGAGATGAAAGGGCAATTAGGAAATTATACAATGTCATTCAGTTGCTAAACATATCAGTGAAAGCTGTGAATAACAAAAATTAAAACTGAACAAAGATCACTAGATAACATCAATAAAATTGTAGATGTACCTGACCTGTACCAAATCAAAAAATCAATTATTTGATATATAAGAGAAAATTTGGAAGACAAAACAACCACAAATATTGGCTTCGATGGGATTTTAAAAGTAACATAATTGTTTGTTTAAAGACATACATGAAGGTTTCAATAAAGAAAAATTTCCAGAGTAGACAAGATAGAAAAAACTCCAAGCTGAGTGATGTTATAGGAGAATAGAAAGGAGAAATGCTATTTATAATTCACTAAGGCACATAATTGTTAAACTACACAATTATAAAGAAATATATTAAAATGTTGTGAAAGAAAATGTTCTTTTTAAAAAAAAATTCCATATTAAATAACAAACTTTTTTTAAAAATGGAAAAATATTAACTGTGGAATAAAATAGAATATAGGATTCCAAATTTATAAATTTACCAAATATAACAATATAATTTGAAAAGAAGAATTTACTTCAAGGGCAAAAAAAGGACTTCAAACCAGAAATTATATAATATTAACAAAGACTTCAGAGACCATCTACTTCAATTTCATTTTACATATGGAAAAATTTAGGTTCAATGAGGTTAAATAATTTGCCCAAAGTAAAACAATAGAAAGAGAGAAAGTAAGATTTAAATCCACCTCCTATGATTCCAGAGTGATCTTCCCTCCTAAAAGCAGTATGAGGAAATCCAGCGATAGAATAAGTAATCATTAGACATGATAATAAAGTTAAAGTTTATTAGTATTTATAGTTAGATAAAGCACAAAATAGAATTCCATTGAACATTTAAAAATGTATGTTGATATTATATAATTTATATTTGTTGATTTATGTCGATACTATATAAACTATTTGGAAAAACAATTTGTTTTTGAAACACAAATATGATTTTGATACCTAAACATGGAATAGAAAAAAACAGAAAAAAAAAAAAAAGGAAATTTCTTTAATGAATATTGATGCAATATAGTTGATGCAAAAACTTTAAATAAAACACTAGATTACAGCAATACATCACAAGGATTATATTCAATGAATAGGTGGAATTTATAGCAAGAATTCAAGGCTCATTTAATATTAGGAAAACTATCCACATACCTGACCATAACAATAACAAAATTAACAGAAATTATATAAATATCTCAAAAGATGCAGAAAAAGACTAACAAAATACAATATCCATTCCCATTAAAAAACACTAGAGAGCATAGGAATAAGTGGAGTGTTTCTTAAAATGATAAGAGGTATCTAAAACTATCAGCAAGCATTATCTGTAATGGGGATAAACTATAAATCTTCCCAATAAAAATCAGGATTATCACCCCTGTTGTTTAATATTATACTTGAAATATTAGCGATGACTGAAAAGGGGAGAGAAGGAAAAAAAAAATGGAATGGAAATATGCTATCTATCCCAAAGTCCAAGCATCTCTGTTTTAAAAAAAAAGTGACAATCTCAGGAGATTTGACATGAAACTCAGAAACATCTTTTTATTTACCACTTATTAGCTAAAAAAAAAAAAAAAGAAACAAAAAAAATACAGTTTAAATAGTAAAAGAGATACAGAAGTTATTCTTCCTCTTTACCCTTCAGTAACATCAGGTGTAATAAATGGATACAAAGGACAAATCAAAGCAATTACTTATAAAAATAAATAGTTTAGAGTTTCCCATTAAAAAAAAACAAAGAGAATGCCTTGAAAAAAATCATTAATATGTTGCATGCAAAAAATATATTATTACAAAATATCAATGCTAGATTCAAATTCCTTTGTGCCCCTACAATCTTCTTCCTTGTGTTTAATACACATATCCCTCTCCCAGATCAATTGTACTTTTCAACTGTGGGAATATAACTCAAATCAATATTACCATTGACCCTGCACCTTATTTTTAACCAATGTACTTTATTTTTAAATACCAAACAAGCATAGGAGCTAGAAGTAAGACCCTGCTTCATTAGGGCTGTATATCCTTTACTTAGTCTGGGTAGTTTGCTAAGATTTAGTTCTATAAAGTTTTGAGTTCCAAATTCTATCCCTCTTTCTTTTTCCTTTCCTTCCCTTTCCCTGAGACAGTAAGCAATCTGATATAGGTTCTACATGTGCAATGATATAAAACAATAATTCCATCTAAGTCATTTTGTGCAAGAAAACTCAAACCAAGAAAAAAAGTAAAAAATACTCTTTCAGTCTACATCTGATTAGATCTACTGATTAGGTCTACTGTTCTAACCTAGAGGGGTTTTTTCCCTTTTTTTTTTTTTTTTAATAAAAATCTTGGTATAGATGATAGTCATTCCTTTTAGTGAGGCAGGTTGTGAAATGGCCTAGAAACCAGGAAGTCCTATCTTCAAATCATGTTTCTGACACATATTGCCCATATGAACTTGGTCACTTTATCCTATGTTGCCCTAAGTAACTCTATAAGCCTGTGAGATGTAGAGAAAATTCCTATCCACATTGGTAGAGGGAATTTCCTTACCTAGGGGTTCCCTATACAAATGAAATCATAGGTCCAGTCCCTTTCCCAAAGCTGCCAACTACAAATTTGCTAAAGATGATATATATGCGACCTCATGAAAGTCATTCAATATACAGATCCCAAGAAAGGACTCCAGGTAGTCTACCAATAAGCATCTTTGAATCTGCTAAGATACATTATCATACTGTAGAGGGAAGGAACTCTGAAAAGGTGTACTTAAGACTCAGTATGATTGATGTGATCTTACAACAAGATATTAACTCCGTGGAATTGATGAGATAATAGCTTCCTAGTGATATAATGATTGGCTTATATTCATGATAAATTGATGTAATTGTAATAGAGTATTTAAGAGGTCAGCGGCAGACCAAAGTCAGAGACTAAGTTTTGCAGACTGCTGATTGGCTGATTGGCTGACTGGCTGACTGGAAGAGACAAGAGACTGTAGACTGGTTGACTGACTGAGACTGCTGATTCAGACTGGGAGACTGAAAGATACAATAAAAACTTTAGAGTTTATTCCTGACTATTCTCATGATGATTATTCTGCTGAGACCAAGGCTGGTCCCAAGGCCCTCCAGAAAGCTAGCCCCGGCATTACATTGTAATGTTCTTATTTGGTTTTCTGGAGGTCTTGGGAGCAGCCTTCTTTTCAGTTCAGTAGTCACCACAAGAATAGCCAAATATTAATCCAAATCCTTTATTATGTCCTTCACAATCTAGTTTCCTTGCCTGGGGCCTGGGCCAGCTTTCTGGAGAGCCTTTGGGCTCAGTGGGGGAAGTGCACAAGGTCAGCTACCACCTTGGTGTGAGATGAAGTGAATGAATCTGTCTCTGAATCCCCAGGCTTGTACTTCAGCCTCCAGCCACCACAAAGGTGGACAATGGAATGAATCTGTCACTGGGTCCCTTCTGAGTCTGTATCTGGCCCTTCTGAGTCTGTCTCTGGCTCTCACTCTGGCTGAGTTTGTACCAGCTTATATGCTCTCTTATAATTACATTATCATAGGTGTGAATCTTGTAGAACTATATTAAGTACTAAGTACATGTACTGAACTGGAAAACTATTAAGGCCATGTTAAACTAGTTAACCATTGTCTTTATCAATTCTCCTGAGTTAGCACTTTGTAAGAATCTTTGTTTCAAGTTCAGAGTACTGGCCCATAACATTACATCATCCAATCTCTTTCCAAACGTCCACAAAAATATAAGGAAGTATATGTTCCTTTGCTATATATATGAAATATTTCCTTGATTTGTCAAAAAAGGAAATGAGGTTAAGATGGCATGAGTATATTGTTTCTTTGTAATTGCCACATGTCTTTCTAGATTCTTAGAATCCATCCAATAGTACAATTCACTCTAGAATTTTCTCCAAAAACTGAATACTAACTGGTTTGAAAATTATATCCCCCTCTTTCTTTTGAAAATTGGACTAAGATTTGTTCATCTATATATACCTAGTTAAAAATTAAAAATCATTTCCAGAACATTTGAAAATTAACCTCTCAAAACTTCAACATATCCAACAATCTTTAATTGGACCTGTATTTGAAATTTTTCCAGGAGAGTTTTATCTTTTCTGTTACAGAAGATATCTCTGTTTAAGAGATATCAAAGTAGAACTTCAGTGGAAATGTTTACTCAAATTACTATGAATAAAGCACATCCTAAAATAGCAGTGAGTCCAGGATAAAAAATTAGAGAACTGTCATGGCTTACTTGTTACTTCAAAGTTTTCATGATTTTTGAAATCACAAGAAGTCCCTTCCATTGCATACACTCAAATCTTATCTTAGTAGACCCATCAATATCTTAGTAGATCTTTTCTACAACTTAGGAGTTGATCTTGCTCTAGTAAATAGCAATTAATTTTTTGTAAGACAAATAGTTCCAAGTGCATGTTTTATTGAAATGTTTCCCTGAGCTGACCTAGTTTTAAAATTAAGAAATCAAAACTCTTACATACCTGCATAGAAGCATCTATCAAGTATACAAGTTTAAGATATGACTTTGTGTGTGTGGTATCAGCTGAACATATGATGGCAAATAGCCCTGGGAAGAGGGAGGTATCTTGACTTTTAAAGAATGTAAAGGTCTTTTATTTCCTTACTAAAAATGAGTCAGAGAAAATACTCTTTCAACCTCAGAGCAGAAAGAAAAAAGAAAAAATGCTTGAAATGGACAAAGTATATGACTTTCAAAGTGAAATGATTAAATAAAGATATGCTAGTAGAGGAAATTTAAATGAGAGAAGTGCTGAAATTGAGGGTAACATTCAGAACATTCAAACTAGAAAAGCTTTAGCCATGCCTGCCAGGAAACCCAAGTTGCATTTTTCAATTTTCTTAGAATTTCTTCATGTGGATGACATCCTGTGAGTGAGGATTCCATTAGCACACAATCTAACAGGAGCTGTATATAGCAGAATGGAGAAAGAATAACCTGGTCTGTCTGTTCTGATATTTTAAAATGTGCTATGCTCCCCTTGTGTTGCTGAATATTTTTATTCATGTAGATGTGAATTTTTTTCCTGCAACAGCGGGGTTTTTCTATTGCCTTTTGAATCATAGATATCCAACTTACTCTCTTTAGTCTAAGCAAAGTTTTCTAAAAAAGATGAAGCCAAATAACAGCATAACACATTCCCAGATTCATTAAGTTAAAGCTCAATATCCTGACATTTCTTTTCCTAGAATAGACAATCAAGAGAATCAGTAGACCACAAGGATTCCCTAAAACATGAGGACAAAAGAATGAAGGTTAAAAGTGGTTTTGGTGTTCATCTCATTACATTATTCCTCTAGTGGTTTTAAAGGCCTTTGTGTAAGGAAACAGATATGTAGCAAGATCTGACTTTTAGAATCAAAGGAGACTGGATCATCTAAAGCTATCATTAAGTCAGATAGCTCTCATCAGTCTTAATCCCATCAGGAATCAATTTGGCTTTTGTCCAGCCTCTATCTCTGTCTTGCTTTGGTTTCAGAATCTTGTTTGTGTCTTCAGATTCCCCTTGGGTCAATGACCCAACTCTCCCCACCATGCTCCAATGCTCAGTCCCTTCACTTAATAATCCCTTAGTGTTCAGATACGTTCATTTCCAAAGGATGGCCATATTTCCAGCCTCTTCTCTTAAATTGGAAAGAAACTAATTGTATAGTTTGCTAGAAAAGGAAATAGCAATTTTTCCAGTATCTTTACCCAAGAAAATTCCAAAAAGACACAGACTCAAATATGATTGAAAAATGGTTAAATAATGATGGTTCCTTCTGCAGGCAGAAGTGAAACCCATGAGATCCTGACCCATTAGTTAGTCTCACTGTTGACCATATCAATGCAAATACTTTCTTTTTTGATTATGACTACATAGAATTTTATTTATTAGACTGGAGAAAATTTCTAGGAAAAGTCTACTGCTTCAAAAAAAAAAATTGTTAGAATTTAAATGAATTTAAAATGCTTCTGGTAGATTTTTTTGTCCCAACAAGGAAAGTAACACAATCAATAGTGAAGGATGACAACTTTAGATCTCTACCCTACGTTAGACCTTCAAAAAATGTTTTTCACATGTCTTCCAGCCTCATCTCCACATGCCTCTGTATGCATGTATGTGTATTTCTGTGCAGAAAATTGTGTGTACTAGAGAATCACATAAATTCAGAATTGTAAGAGTCTTCAAGATTTTCTAGTCTGAACTATTCCTGAAGAAGAATCCCCTTTATAATATCTCTAACAATTAACTCATCATTAAATCTTTACTGGAAGACCTTCAGTGGCAGGTGTCACTATCTCCTGAGATAACAAACTCTACTTTTTAATCCTAGATATCCAATTTACTTTCCTTGGCCATAAAAAAAAAAAAAAAATTCTTTAACATTTTTAATAAAAGATTTTCTTTTTTCCTTTATATTATTTAAGTATAATGCAATGCAAATATATACATATGTGTGCATATCATGCAAGCAAGGAAGAAGGGAGGGAGAGGAAAGGATAGAAGGAAGGGCAGAAAGCACTGGGAGGAGAAAGGAAGAAAGAAGATGGATGAGAAAGGAGAAAAAGCAAAGTCTATTTTTTGCATCTTACATTCTTTATTGTGTCCTTTGGAGGGACAGTCTTCCCAATATTTTAAAAATAAATATTTCATCCTCCATGAATCTTCTCTTCTCCATGCTATATATTTTCAATTCTTTCAAGTTATGCTTTTATGACATAGTTTTGATTCTTTTCACCATTTGAGTCACTCTGTTCTTGAATCATTTCTCAATACCTTTTCTTAAACATGGTGATCAGAATTTAACATGATATTGCAGATGTGGTCTGAGCAGAGCCAAATACAACAGCACTGGCTCCCTTGTTCTATAAATACTGCCTCTATGAATGAATGAATGAATGAATGAATTATACAGAGGCAACATTGTACAGGAAATGGAGCACTAGCCTAAAAGCAAGAAGGGCACAGATTTAGGACCTGCCTCTGTCACATAATGACTACAGGACTCTGGACCAATCACAAAACATCCCAGTGTTCTAGGTAACTATTTAAAAACTATAAGTTCCAGAGAAAGTGTCAACCTACATGGCTAGAGGGAATTTTCTTGTCTGGGAGTTCTCTATGAAAACACAGGTCTAGTGTCCATGCATATATATATATATATATATATATATATATATATATATATATATATGTATTGCTTGTACCTACTCATTTATAAGTAACCTTCTTGCAAGTGAGGATTGTTTCATTCATTTTCTCTGTGTATATTTAATGATATTTTACATGATTTTTGTTTCTAAATATATCCCTCCTTCTTTATTTTATTTATTGTACTTATATATTCTCAGTGTCCACAATAATCAATTTGATTTAGTAGCAGGGCTTCCCTTGGCAAAATGGCAAGGCATTTGCCTCAAAATTATGAAACCTAAATTGATTCCAATAATAAGAATAGCAGGTCTGCCATGAAGTACTCTGATTTTTAAAAGTGGGCAGATGTGGGCATGGAAGTGCCAGGGGAGTACCATGAATTATGAGACTGGTGGGGTAGTTGTCATTTTTTTTAAATTTATTTTTATAAAAACTACCTTGTTTTGGATTCCTTTACCATTTCTCTAGTCAAGGCCAAATTTTTGGCTGTTTCCTTTTATTATTTAGTGCATGATGAAAAATCTGCCCTTAAGAAAAAATTCTCACTTCTCCAGTCTTATAGAATTTTTCCTTTACATTTCTTTTTTTTTTTTTTAAAGTAAGTTGGTTGATAAGTTTCCTACACATCTATCTGCTATAAGTCCTTTTAAAAAATTCCCATTTTTCTTTATCAAAATAACTTCCTTTTTTGCCTTGAGAATTCAAGAGTTGGATATAACAAATTGCTTTTCATATTTTTTTCTTCTTATCTATTGTCTTTCAGATTTCATTTTTTAAAAACACTTGTGATAGCTTTGTTTATCTAATACACACTTTGCTTGACTTTGTTTACTTGCTTTGTCTTCCACTGCTTCTGACTTTTATGATGTGATACTATTCATAATTTTCTACCATCTTTTGCATGAGGTTTTGCAAATATGTATATTTGTTGATGAGTCTTTTCAGTCATATCTAATTCTCCATGAGCCCGTTTGGAGTTTTCTTGGCAAAGAGAGAGAAGTGGTTTGCAGTTTCCTCTCTACCTTCAACTTACTTTTAATAGAAAAAACTGAAGCAAACAGGATTAAATGGCTTGTCCAGAGTACACAACTAGTAATCTGAAGTTAGATTAGACTCAAGTCTTTGCCACTTAGCTGCCCAAATAAGTTAATGTTCTAAGCCAAAATTATGCTTAGTTTTACCACATCTGTGATTGGCAGGAGATCACATTAAGTGATATATATTGTCATCATTTTTCTTGAGTTTATATTCTATGGGAAATAATATAGTCTACATTGGTGTCCATTCTTTTATCTATTTCCCATTTTTCATTATCAGTAATTTATTTGAAAAGATCAAAATAGAGCTATTTTATTTGCAAGCTAGACCTCAATTTTGTCCTTTTCCCCCCTAGGCTATGGAAGTTTGATGTTGATTATGGATTTGGATAAAACATGAAAAACACAAACAGAACCTGAACCTTATTAATACTTAAAAAAATCTCTATCACATACAAGTACCGACTGATCATGTCATCATGCCTTCAAATCTTCAATTCACCTTTAGTATAATGTGCCCAAATTGTTCAAGTTAACAGACCATAATAGTTTTCATTATTCAGGAAACATATTTTCTAAGGTAGAATTTTATCTGTCTTGCTCAATAGCTTTTTCCATCTAAGATATTGAAAAAATAAACATATTTTTACATAAGAAAACAAATTAAAATATTAAATTAATAAATCATAAATTAAAAAAGACACATGCACAGAGGCTTACAACAGAGCCATTTCATTTAATAGTCTCCATTAATTAGGGAAGAGATAGTTTGGCCTCAGTTTTTTCTCTCAAAGAAAAAGCTGAGTAATCATTTCCAAAGAACAGATGTAATTCTGCAATTTGCAAACTGCTTACCAAGACAGTCTAGGGCAAGTGAAGAACTAGGATTTTTCCCCCCATTTGGGTACATGCCCAGTCAACACAGGGGCTAAGTTTAATGGTTTCAGATGTAACTTTGGTTTTAAAAACTGCCTAGAAAACACCAAACAGGCTTTCTACTAAGTCAGTTCCTGGGTATATATACCAGCCTAACATTTCTTCAAATTAGAGCCAATAATGGCACCTTTTAACCTATGTGCCCCACTAGCAGCACTTGAAACCACTCTACACAGAGTGAGAGAAGGCAGATTCATCTTTAAACAAGGAATTTAGTTCAATTGATTCCATGTGGATTTCCTAAAAAATATGAGGTGAATAAGGTGATAATGTCAAGGGGGGTAGGGAGAGAGAGAGAAACTGAGTCTGAGTACTTGCCCTTTAGCTTCTTTCTTGTTCAGTCTTTTGTTTACTTCAGGGATCTCTAAAGGAAAAGAATCATTTTCACTCTTTAATCCATGACTGTTTTAGTGTCAATAATCTATTCCAGTAGTATAAAACCCAATCTCAACTTTTTATTTTTCATTTATAATATTTGTTATGAGATAAGGTTGACTTGATTAGTAGCTTGAAGAGATTTCTTTATCTCTTTCCATTTTAGATGGAAGCCACCTTCATAAGGCTTTACTTTACTTGCCAGATGCAACTAGGTGTGTTTTCCTTTCCTTGCATTAGTAGCCAGTAGGATTTCTTGTATCTATTTTCTCACCCCCACCCCCTTGTAGCTGTTCTTCCCTCCAATCCTTACAATATTGTTGTTACTCTGTATTATGGTTTCATGGCACTATTTTCTTCAATTTGCATCAGATTTTGCAAGTTGCATACCTTATCAGGTTTTTCTGAAACCATCTTGTTCATCTTGTTTTATAGTACCTAATATTCCATCATAATCATATGCCTTAACTCATCCAGCCATTTCCCAATTGATAGACAATCTCTTAATTTCCAAATTTTTGTTGCCATAAAAACAGCTAGATAACTAGATCCTCTTCCCTTTTCTTTGATGTCTTTGGGATATATGTTATCACATTAACCAGTGTAACCAACCCAAACTTAATTTTTCAGTATAATCAACCCAAACTTAATTATGCTTTCCTCAATTTACTAATATAAACACTAATACCCTTAACTCACAATGATCTGAGTAAATACAGATTAAATTGAGTAGGCATATCAATCTTATTCTCACAGTGTCTGTCAAACACTACATTACTATAGTCATTTGCTATGTATAGACATTGGATACCTAATCTATTCCACTAATCCACCACTCTGTTTCTTTGCCAACATCAGATTGTTTTGCTGATCCACAAAGAATTGGAAATCAACTGAATAACCATCAATTGGGGAATGACTGAACAAGTTGTTACATACAATTGTAATTTAATACTATTGTGCTATAGGAAATGATGAGCAGGATGCTTTCAGAAATACCTGGAAAGACTTATATGAACTGAGATAAAGTGAATTGAGTAGAACTAGAAGAATATTATATGAAAGCATATCATACAATGATATTATACAATGACTTAGCTATTTTCAGCTCCAAGACAATGTCAAAAGATTTATGAAAAATGCTATCCATCTCCAGAGTTTGAATGCAGATCAAATCATACTATTTTTTACTTGCTTTATTTTTTTGTGGGGTCTTTTGTTTGTGTTTTCTTCCACAAAATACATAATATGGAAATATATTTTACATGATTATGTGTGTGTGTGTGTGTGTGTGTGTGTGTGTGTGTGTGTGTGTATGTGTGTGTGAAACCTATATCAAATTGCTTGTCATGGGGGAAAGGGGAGAATTTAGAATTCCATTTGTTTCAAATGTACATTAAAAACTATTTTTACATGTAATTGGAAATTTACATTCAAGAAGAAAAAAAATTTGATAGATCCATTATTTTAGCATAATGAATGAAGATAGCTAGTTTGAAAGTAATCCTAGAGTAAAGAAAAAAATAACTATATGATTGGCATTGTAAATTTATCTGGAATTTAATAGCTCTGTCTTGTTAACCTCTTCTTGCCCACAAAAAGAAAAAAAGATTGTTTAAATCAGGGAGAAGGTTAAAATGATAAAATGTAATAAAAGTATGGAAAGTGAGATTTATAACAAAAAAGGATCAGTGAGGAGGGACTGCCTACTCTATCTCTTCCATTTCCTAGGCTCAGACCCTTTTGTCTTGAATAATGGAGATAGATATTCACAATGACCTAAAGGAGGGAGGTAACAAAGAATTAGAAATGTCTTTTGAGAAGCTTTAGCATTTTAAAGGCTTTCCATAATGGAATTAATTGGTTAGGCAAATTAGAAGTCCTTATAGGACCAAAAAATACTAGTTTGCTATTAAATGAGATTGTTTCAAATTGAGGGATTTTTTGTTTGTTTTTGCTAAATTACAAAAGAGAAATACAAGGGAAGATTAGTTCTTTAGATAATTTAGGGTATGATTAGGAAATACAGTACTCTGCCCCTGAAAGACTATAGTAGGCATGTTTTTTAATCTTGTGAGTTCCAAAGCAAAGGAATGGAAATGCACTACTTAGAGCCTTTCCTTATGCTTCACCCATAGTTGAAACTGAAAAGCCTCTAAAAAATGTGAAAGGACGGGGCTAGGTAATGAACATGAAAAAACTAATTTGGCTAAATGGGTGATTTCTGAAGAAAAACAAAAAAGTTCATGGAAAGGTGAAAGTGTAATCACAAATCTTTGAAAATGACCTGTTTTCTTTGGGCTTTAAATTTTAGAACACGGGTGCCTAATAGATAGGGAAATTTTGTTGACTTGAATTATTTTCTCATATATCCTAGAAATGAGATCTTTAGAAGAAAAAGGTGGGGCAGCTATGTGGTACAGTGGAGAAAGCACTGAGTCTGGTGTCAGAAAGACAAGAGTTCAAATTTGACCCAATTGGACAAGCCATGTAATTACTACCTAAAACTGGAGATGGAAATGGCAAACCACCCCAGTATTTTTGTCAAAAAAAAAAACTCCATGGATAGTTGTTCCAAGAAGTCAAGAAGAGTCAGTTACAACTGAGTGACAATAACAAGCAGAGAAACTTATTGCAGATATTTTTTCCCCAAGTTAACTGTTTTCCTTCTAATCTTAGCTGCATTTGATATTTTCTTCTTTACTGCTGTAACATTTATAATTCGACTTACTGAATAAACCATCTATCCATTTGAATTTTAACAAAGTATATGATATAAAATGCCTGGAATTATTAGCAATTTGGATTTTTCTAGGAGATTTTAGTTTTTCTTTACTTTTTCTGTGTTTGTATTAGGATGGATAGTGAAGAAGAGAAATTAAATATTTGTCAACTGAAAATTTTAAATTAATTTGAAAGCATATTTATAAAATAAAAATAATAATCAAAACTTTGAAATTTTAAAATATGCTACATAAATGTAAAAGTACTATCGTATTATTATGAAATCATTCACCAGATTTACAAAAATCTAAGATGAATAGTGTGTAAGGGTCAGGGGACGGGGTGTTGGGGGGGTGGGAGCCTTGCATGGTACAATAGGAAGTACAAAGGCCTTAAAGCCTGAGACCCCTGTATGTGGTTTTCTGTGACCAACACGGACTGCCTCGTGGGAAGCTGTGGTCACATTGAGATCCACATCATCAATGGGAGGAGTCTGCTTCTTTAATTGGCTGTGCCTGTGACCACATAGACCCTATATAAGCTGTGGGGACCAGGAAATAGGTGGAGTTTTCCTAGCAATTTACTAGGAATTCCTCTGGAGCTCACTAGTAGTGAGCAGGTCAGCTAGGGCAGGATGTGAACAAGTCAAATAAAAGATCTTAAGCTTTCATGTGGCTGTTCTTGGGTGCTCTGCTGAACATAGAACCATTGCTTGATGAGGTAGTGGCCAGAGATCTCTGAAGACCTCTGACTGAGACAGTGGCCAGAGATTTTTTTGAAAGCCTGGGAATTGGGCATGACTGTAATAGTAGTTTCTGGATAGGAAACCACAATGGTGGATATCTCACAACAATACTGAGCCATTTGGTCCAGATCCCCATTTTAGGTTTGCATAACTGCCTTTGGATATTGATTTTCATAAGCAAAATATGTTCAAAGTAGCATTCTTTCACCCTAGTAATACTGCATGTCAAACAGATTTACAAAAAAACAACTAATGAACTCCTAGAAAGAATTCCCTTTTGTTTTCATGGCTTAGAATTAGCTTGACTCAGTGACATGTTACTGGCTGGAATTTCCTTCTGTAAGCATATGATTTATAAGCTTATAGTCCCTGAATTCCATGAGTTTGGTTTAGCTTTACCAGACTGATTAAACATTTAGAGTTTGGCAAGACCTTTGGTGTTCCAATCTATTTTGAACAAAAATCAATTTGCCTTCTTTGAAAACATGTGGCAATATAAATCAGGCAATACAGCTCACTCTTTAAACATAATAGGAACTTGTTTCATTTTTCTGAGCAAGAAGGGACATAACAATTTCCCCCAGTTTCAAAAACATCACTGTTATAGCACAGACACTTTGACAAGTATGTGATTCATCCATCCAAATTTAATGGATGAAGAAATCAGAGGAGAAAGAGGTTAAATAATTTACTAAGATGATTGATCAGGAGGAAAGTAATATTGAGAATTCTTAGTTCCTGAATGCACAACCCATCCTTCTATTTCTGATGTAGCATCACCAAGTTTTGATGCTTGAATTAAACACTTCCACATGTTCAAATCAAATCAAATAAAATCTTTGCACCCATATAATGTCTTTTATACAAAGAAACTTGAAAAATCTGAGCTTTCTTTTGTCACTTTAACATGACAAATAATATGAAGAGGTAGTCTTTTAAAAATTGGAAGAAATTAAAGTAATAAATGAAATAATTTTTTAATATGTACAAGGTTATTTGGAAGTATTCCCCAAAACCAAATTGTATGCCCTTTGATTTAGTAATACCATAATTAAATCTGAATCCCAAGGAAATCATTTTTTAAAAGGGTGGGTGAGTAAAGGACCCACATATGAAAAAAATGCTCATAGCCTTTTTTGTGGGGGTCAAAGCATTGAAAATTGAGAGGATGCCCATCAATTGGGGAATGGCTGAAAAAGCTGTGATATAGAAATGTAACATAATACTATTATTCAATAAGAAATGATGAATAGGCAGATTTCAGAAAAATCTGTAAAGACTTGTACAAAATGATGCAAAATAAAAAGAATGAAACCAGGGAAACATAGTATACAACATCAACAATATTGTGGGATAATCAATTATGAATAACTCAATTCTTCTTAGCAACACAATGATCCAAGACAAGTACAAAGGACTCATGAGAAAAAAAATGCTATCCATATGCAGGTAAAGAACTGATAAATTCTAAATGCACATAGAAGCATTTTTTTTATATGCCATATTTTCCCTTATTTTTTCTTCTGATCTGTTTCTTTTACAACTATGAATAATATGGAAAAATAATTTATATGATAGCATATGTATAAACTAATAGGTAGAAGAGGTAGTGCTATGGGGAGATACAGCAAAAAGTGAGAATAACATTACATATTAAAATTTATATGAGGGAAAATTAGAAAGTAGTGGGGAAGTATAATGATAATATAACAAAAAAACAAAACAAAAAACAGAAGCAGTGTTGTCATAGGAATATGCACCCATATATAAAGAAACAGATAACAAGCTTGGCATTGTTTCATAATCTGTGAAGAGACTAAATCTACCTTTGTTCTTCTTCCCAGATAATAACAGGAATTGCACTGCTGTTTTTTTGTTTGTTTGTTTGTTTGTTTTTTTAATGTACAAAATATGGAGAGAGGAACTCACAAGAATGAAAGCCTGAAGAAACAAAAGAAAATATTCAAGTGAGAAGATAAGGGCACAATTGCATAAAGTTCAAAGTGAATGCAAAAAGAACTAATTCAACAATTTATACATTTGAAAAAATGGGAACAAGGCTAAAAAAGTGACAATGAATTTTTTAAAAGTCTTTTTTTTTTGCCTGATTAAAAAAAAATTAAATGAATATAGAATAAAAAGAAAAGCTTAAAAAGAGAGAAAACTTCATGTCAAATATCAGATATTGTATAATGACAAATATATGATTAGGAATCATTCCCCAATGGAAAAAAGTCAAAGGATAGAAAGAGTTTTCTTTTCATTAATTTTCTTCTTTTCATTATGAACTTAACAGACACCAAATAAAGTTAAGATTTCTGTAAACAAATTAGAACATAAAGATAAAATTGTAAATGAAGCTATAAATCTATATTATATTATATTATATTATATTATATTATATTATATACTCTCTATATATTATATACAGCTTGCTTTTTCTTTTAAATCTATAAGAAAATAAGGCTGTCCAATGTGTTTTATTTCCTTCTGGCCTTTGTGTTTTCATAGATGAAAATCCTTCATTGTACTACCTTCCCCTAACTCCTTTAAATACATTCTTTAAAAAAAAAAAAAAAAAGCACTTTGTAACATATGACAAAACAAAATAAGTTTCTGGATTAGGCTTGTCTGAAAATGTATGTCTCATTCTGTATGAGTAGATAACCCCTCTGTCAGGAGGTAGATGGCATGCTTCATCTTCAGTCCTCCAAATCATAGTTGGTCATTGAATTGATAAGAGTTCTTAAATTTTTTGTATTTTTTTTTCCCCCTTACAATGTTGTTGTCCTGCTTTTGACACCTTTTGATTGTGGGACTTTGAGCAATTTACTAAATTAGTCATCCAGGAAACTCTCTAAGAAAGACAATAAATTGAAGGACAATTAATGATCTGCATTGATAGGAAGAGTTTCTTCACTGAGAACTTCCTACACTGATGAATTAAGAGGTCTAGACAAAAAAATAAATAAATAAATAAATAAAATAAAATACTTTTCCTCTTATACCATAATAAGAGCTCTTAAAAAAAAAAAAAAAAATCACCAACTAATCAAGCAAGCAAGGAAAAACAAGCTATATAATATATCAAAATAATCTGATCCAAATACTAAAAATGATGGGATACATCAATATTGTGTACCTATATCTTGTTATCTCTTTACACTTTCCTTAGGTATAAACTGGTATAGATTCAGCTCCTTATTCTCCTAGATTTCCTATTTTTCTTGGGCATTTCTCAGATTTCCTTTCAAAACTCACAAGGTCACAGACTGAAACTTCCTTCACCTAAAATAGAAAAGAACAAACACCAAAGCATCTAAGGTTTGTAGTCATGGGACCAGTTTTCAATCCAAGGAGAGGATTCATGGCATTGTTCCTTACTAGATGATAAGAACAAAGAAGTTGTTGTGGAGAACAGAGGTTCAACTAAGAAAGAAGAGGTCTTTTGAAGATATCCAGGGTTTTGATTTTATAATTGTTGCCAAAGAAGATAATCTCTGCTACATAGTTAGCAGGCTAGAACCAGTTACTGAATAATTATACATGTTTCAAAGTTTCTAAAAAGCACATCTATTACACAATATCACAATTCTCCCAGCAGCAGGTTCTTCTCCCTTCTACGTTTGCGATTTGATCAGCCAAGTATGTTAAATATACTCTCCCTTGACTCCAGAGCCATAGCCACTTCCCTGCCCTCCTTTGCCATTATAACATAACACCTAGGATTTGAACAGATTTAAATTTTGCAAAATAACCAATCAGTTTATACATCATGAGCACTGCAAATTAGATTTCACTTTTATTATCAATTTACAGAAGAAATTGAAGCAGGTTAAATGATATGCTCAGGGTCATATAGCTAGTAAATGGCTGAGACAAAATATGAACTAAGTTTCTAGTGTACTCAAAGTCTAACCCACTAATCATTATATATTTGTATATGCTTTTCCTATATTTTATGCAAAATTTGTATAAGTAGTGAAAATATTAACTTTCTCATACAGTCCTTTTGTTCTATCCCTTCACTTCTAGAAAATATAGTTTCTTTTTTTTTCAAATGTAAAGAGAAAATATTTTAACAATGATCTCTCTGAGCTTGGAATTATAGCAAGTCTCTTTTGTTTCTGTATTATTTAGAAAAACTATATAATGCATAATATAATTTTATATGACATGAGTAGCATTATACCATATAAAGATAAAATTCTATGATGTTACTACATGTCATAAATTCATCATGATTTTACCTAAACATCAAAAATACCTTTGTAACATTATTACACTTTTAGGTATCTTTTTTTCTATATTTATGATAATTACATTGAAGTATTTACTATAATTAGGTCATTTGATGAAATTATAGTAATTACATTGAAAACTGATAGCACATGACTAATGAATTAAAATAGTCTGGAAATTCACTAATGTTAAGGGCCTAAGATAATGTGGAAAAGCAAGAAAATATGTAACATAGCTTAAACTTTAATAATTTGATTCACATATTCTATTAGAAGCAGTGAGATGATATAGCGAATAGAGAGCTAGACCTGGAATTCATAAGACAAGTTCAAAGCCAGCCTCAGGCACTCTGATAACTATGACTCTGGGAAAGTCTTTTAACCTCTAACTTCTTCAGTTTCCTGATTATAAAAGTAGGATAATGACAACATCTACATCTTAGTGTTATTATGAAGATCAAATGAAATAATATTTGTAAAGTTCTTTGCAACCACCAAATAAGTAATAATAATTATTATATATTAGTTCCTTATGAGAAATGAAAGTACATCATAACTTAAGTTCTAAAATAATTCATAAAATTTTATTTATTTTTTGAACAAAATCAAAACAGGAGAACCACATCATAAGCCAAAAAGTCCTACTGAGTGCCCCATTATAGTATATGAGGTAACCCTTACTTCATAAAGCTTCTCTTCAGTTTCTTGGCATTTAGTTTTTGATCTTAATCATACTAAAACTCTGCCTTCAAAGTTAATGATAATATCTCAATTATTCAATCCAATGGTTTCAGTTCTCTCCCTACAACCCTGTCTCTAAACATGTCATGACCTCTTCCAAATTTAAGTCAGTAACTCAAATTCATAACTCTGAAGGTATACTTTCCTCTTTATTTTTCATTATATACAATGAACTTCCGGCCAAGATGGCAGCGTGGAGGCAGACAGCTGCTTGAGCTCCTCGTTTTCTCTCAGAACTTACTTCATGACAAGCCTCATTATATACAATGAGTCCTCAAATCCCCTTAATCCTATTTCCACAAAATTTTTTACATGAATCTTCTTTTCACTTTTTTATAGCTAACTCCTTACCTTCAGGCCCAATCATTGTTTTTGTCTGTATCATTTATTATGTTTGTATCCAAATTGGGACAGCTAGATGGCACAGTGGATAGAGCCCCAGCCCTGAATTCAGGAGGACCGGAGTTCAAATCTGGTCTCAGACACTTAACACTTCCTAGCTGTGTGACCCTGGGCAAGTCACTTAACCCCAGATTCAGGGAAAAAAAAAAAAAAAGGACTCCAAATTGATCCTTGCTTTCATTTCTTTCTTTGTACAACTGTTTCTCTATACAGCTGACAGAATAATCTCTTTTCTCAAATATTACTGTCCTTAGCAGTGATATTAAATTGAAATAGGAACAGGGCCACCAAATCTGACATATATTGACTTGGAAAACCATATAGTAACATTATTTATAGTTTATTGTATTTTTTTTTGTTGTTTATTTTGTTAATATTACCCAATTACATTTTAATCTGGTTCAAATCACACTTGACAATACCTTTTTGCATATTGAACACTTCTGGAATATAGTATAAAACACAAATTTCTCATTTATAGATTTCCAATGTTGGTTCCAACTTTACTTTTTGAACTTTACTTTATGTGTAAATTTTTTATATATTCAATTTTTCAGACAAATTGGACTAGTAGCTATTCTCTATACTTTACGTTTTATCTCTATTAGATTTTCACAATGTATTCCTAAATCTGGATTGCAGTTCATTTCTAATTCTGCTTTTCTGTATATGTATCTTCCTCCAAAGTTCATCCTAGTTGCTGGCTCATCTAAGAAATTATCTCTGACTCCCCTAGACTGAGCTGGATTTTTATACCTTGGGAAGGAATTAAAAAAAAAAAAAAAAAAGTGTCATCAAAAGACTTTAAATACTCTTCCGTGATTATGATATAGTACCTTCCAATTCAATGTTTAAATGCTTTCTATGCACAAGGCACCATGAATACATGAAGATATAACAATAAAACAAAACTCAAAGTAATGTGGGTTATATTCTACTGCATTAGGCTATGTAGCTGATAAAGCTATAAACCAGAAGTGTCAAACTAGCTGGGGTGCATGTGGTCCACAACACTTCCAAATTGACCTAAACCAGATAAAAAATGTAATTTGGAAATAGTTAACAAACAAAAGAGGTTGATCTTATTTTGTGACTTCCTAAGTCAATATGTGGTATTCAGGAATCTTCTATTTATTTGAGTTTGACACACTTCTAAAGAATAGATTTAACCAATGACAATACTCCCTAAACTAATCTATTTATTTAGTGCTATACCAATCAGACTCCCAAGAAACTATTTTAATGACCTAGAAAAAATAACAACAAAATTCATGTGGAAGAACAAAAGGTCAAGAATTTCAAGGCAATTAATGAAAAAAAAAAATCAAATGAAGGTGACCTAGATGTACCTGATCTAAAGTCTATATTACAAAGCAGCAGTCACCAAGACCATTTGGTATTGGCTAAGAAATAGACTAGTTGATCAGTGGAATAGGTTAGGTTCACAGGACAAAATAGTGTGCAACTATACCAATCTAGTGTTTGATAAACCCAAAGATCCCAACTTTTGGGATAAGAATTCATTATTTGACAAAAATTGCTGGGAAAACTGGAAATTAGTATGGCAGAAATTAGGCATGGACCCACACTTAACACCTCATATCAAGATAAGATCAAAATGGGTCCATGATTTAGGCATAAAGAATGAGATCATAAATAAATTAGAGGAACATAGGATAGTTTGCCTCTCAGACTTGTGGAGGAGGAAGGAATTTGTGACCAAAGGAGAACTATAATTATAAAATTAATTAAAAAAAAAAAAGAATAGGTTTAATCATACATCCTCTCTACACATACTAGTGAACTCCAGGATCAAATATAAATTCCATTGTCCATTTCAAGTATTCTTCATCATCCTGACACTGTATACATTTCCAGTCTTCTTACATTTTATTTCTCTCTATTGGTCACATATATGCCTATTAATTTACATGTTTGTCTCCCCCATTAAAATGTAAATTTACTGTGGTCAAGACAGTTTTTGAATTTCTTTGTAATTTCCATGCTAAGCACAATGCCTGACACATAGTAAACATATGTGAATTGACCTGACTGAAGCAAAACTCTCATTCAACTATTTTTTCTTTACGCAACCTCAAAAGAGTAAAATCAAAACAAAACTTCATTTGGGATTTAGTCTGAAAACATTTAAGCTTATATCCTGAAGTTACGCCAATCCTAGTTCCTCAGATTTTACATTTACAATTCAATACTTTATTAAGAATGGAGTTCCATAATGATAACCTCAATATCTACAAAATCATCAAATTAAAATTAAGTTAAAATTCTCACACTCTACTTAAAACTAGAAAATAGACTAATGTGTTTTAGACGAACTTTCAATAATGGAAGTTAAAACAAAAAGGGGATCTTCAGTTAAAAACAAAGCTCAATAAAACATTTAATTCATCAAAGAGGTAGTGTGGCATAAAGGATAAAGGGCTTGCCTTGGATGAAGATCTAATTTCAAGTTATGCCTTTGACAAAAACTAGCTAAACTTAGGTAAGTCACCTAACTCATTACAAAAAGTGCTGAGCTGCATTGTTAGCTGAATTTCCTCATGTGAGAGTTTGCTATACCAATCACATGTCCAGTGCCTATTGCCTTATTCATGAAAAATCCCTTTTATTATATAAACAAAGCAATTCTTAATGATTGCTGAATTTCCACTTTTGTTAACCCTTAAAGCATAAAAGGTAAGCATTTTGAGGGAAAATGTTGTCATATCTGTTTCCATTCCTTTTAGATAATTATTTAAAGAACCAAAAAACACTTTTTAAAAGTTACAAGGTCTTAGTCAAGTTTTGTTCAAAAATATATGATTTAACTCTTCTCTGGAATCTGGTAATTTCAGGTCACTGGTTTATGTCCAGCTGAAGTCAGCAGTGTCTAAAGTTCATTACCATCTGGCAGCTTTTCCATGGTTTATGTGACTGAAACAGTAGTCTTAGTTTAGTACATATTAGACAGATGTCCAGGTCATAAAATTCACAGCCACATTTGGCATTGACTTTCCTCTAGTTGACAGTATCAGCAGATAGGCCTGAGACTGAGATGGAATGAAGAGTGAGCTACATTCTCCCCATTTAGGAGTCCACTGACATGTTGTTATCCAGGGCTTGTGTATCCTGTAGGGAAGGAAAAAAAAAAATAGCATTTTACAATCTTCTCAAAAATAATACTAAAAGAATAATAGATGCAAACTCTCACTCAGTCTTGGAAAGAATCTCAAAAGTCATTAATTCTCATATATACCTGAATAACAACAACAAAATATTCTTCTACTGGAATCTCTGTGCATATCTGACAAGTGAACATTCAGTCTTTCCTTGAGGACCTCATATGTGAGAGAATCCAAAAATTCTTCAGAGTTGATTTTACTTTATGGCAACTTTGTTAGATTTCTTTCTCATTCCTGATAATAGGCCTAAATTTGCTTCTTTACCTCTTTCACCTTGGCTTCTAGTTGTCTTCTGGAGCCAAAGAGAACAAATCTAAGCTTCTTTCCACATGATAAAACTTCAAATATTTAAAGATATTTTTAATGTCCTAAATCTTTTTTGCTTCAGACTTAAAATTCCTATTTCTTTCTGTGTGGAATAGAGAGATAAGGTGAAGAACTTACAGGAATATGTGAATTCTTTTTTCTGTATTTTATTTTCATTATAATGTTTCTTCTATGACCTATATAATATGTGCAGGCCCATATGTACTTGAGCCTTGGCCAGCTATAAACATATTTACTTAACCTGAGCTGATGACATTTATCAGTATTTGACATTTACTGATATTTAGTCTATTAGCTTGCCCACTGTCTGCTTGATTATGTGCAGGCCCATATTTACTTGAGCCTTGGCCAGCTATATCTGAAGCCTCAAGGCTTGATTTTCTGTTTCCTACAAATCAGGTGATTTTGGGGAAACAGAAACCTTCCATTCCAATCTCTTCAGATATCAACAACAAATTAGATGCCTCCTCCTCCCCTTTTCAGTGCTCTCTTACTGTGATGTAATCTCTTGTATAAAATCTGTGTATCTTTACTACTTCTTTAGCCCTCCTACCACGAGCTTTCTCTTTCCCTTATCTCGTGATGGGACGGCTCATCCTCCAGAGGTTTAATAAATAACCTTTCTGCTTTCTATTTTGAGTGAACTCTGAGTAGTCATTGGGTAAGGGTCTTCTAAATCACACACACCTCAGTTCAAATCCTTTGGTCCTTTTTTATATTCTCCACTTTATTAATGCCTATTCTAAATGGGCTAACCAAATCTGAACACAAGCCTATAGATTTAATCTTTTTTTTTTTTTTTTTTTTTTTTTTGAGGCTGGGGTTAAGTGACTTGCCCAGGGTCACACAGCTAGGAAGTATTAAGTGTCTGAGACGAGATTTGAACTCAGGTCCTCCTGAATTCAAGGCTGGTGCTCTATCCACTTCGCCACCTAGCTGTCCCCTAGATTTAATCTTACCAGACTAAAAAGACCATCTTTGTAATTTTACTTCTTTCAGTGGTGCATAAGATTACATTAGCTTTCTTGAGTGCCATATCATACAGTTGACACAAGCAGATCTTGACTTAAAGGCAAGCACAAATCCCAAGGGCAATTCCCCAGATGCCCTCTGATCCAAGACTTACAAATTGATCTATTATTAATAACATTATTTGAAACTAACCATAAAATTGCCAAATACACCTAATTAATTATCACATGGCTTACTTCTCTGTACCTTTTCCATAAGAATAATAGAGCAGATTTTGTCAAATCCAGTCAAAAGTGGGAATAACTTCAGTGCAACATGGCTTATTCTTAAATCTTGCTGATGCCTTGACAAGATCATTGCCTTTTTTAGTTATTTACAAACTATTCCTTTAATAATTCATTTTAGGAATTAAAGTCAAGAGAAATAAACTATAGATCAAAGATTACTTTTGCTAGTTTCAAATTCTGTGATTTCTCTTTCACCTTCCAGGATCTTCCAAACATCCGAAGTTAGCAATAATTTCTATCCTTTTTTATTATTGTTGTTTTTATCACCAAAGAATAGAGTACTCTTACTTATTTCATTATATTCAATATCATTATTGTTCTGTCCACTTCACTACAAATAGTTCCCCCACCACTACCCAATAAAGAAAAATCCAACTACAACAAAAAGAAAAACATCAAGAAAAATATTATTATCACCACTCCCCCAAAAACTTATGGTTGGGGAGCTGTTGGGTTCATATCCTGATCAGTTGTCGTTTCCCAATTTTCCACATTGTTACTGGAATAGTTCAGTGTTTCTTAGAGGCCAAAGAACATGAATTAGATTGGGACTGGGGAAGCGGGGATGAGCCCATGGTCAGGCATTGATTCTCTGAGGAAAGGCAGGGACAGCCTTTCCTCAGGGCCACTCACCATAAGAAAGGCCGAGTGTTAACTGTTTCAAAAGACTTTCTTGCAGAAGTCGCACATGTCATGGATTCTTTATGTCCTACTGCCATCCTACCTGGGCCTGCAGGTGAGTCAGGTTCCCCACCTCCTGGTCCCATAGTTCAGCAGTTTCGTTTGCTGGCTCAGGACAAATCTAGCAAGACTCAAGCCCAGCTCATTGAAGGGTGGAAGGTGGCAGATCAGTGTACTTCATTGGGCATAGGACTAAGAACAATTAGGAGCCTTGGTGGAGCCATTCTCCCACGCGGTCATATCCTGCCTGAATTGTAGTGTTTAGAACTTAATACTCTTAATGGGGTTTGACTACAGGATAGTACAGTGGTGGTAGTATTTTTTTTTTTTTTTATTTCTCAAAGTTATGCCTCTTAATGCAACATCTAAAATGTATTATATTTATTTTTTTTATACACACACACACACGTGTGTGTGTTTGTTATTTGCTTCCATGTGACATTGTCATATTGACTTTTAAGTGCACTTCAACCTCCAGATCTTTTTCAGACAAACTGCTAACCATGCCTCAAAATTTTGTATTTTTGGAGATGATGTTTGAAAGAAAACTTTTTACTGCTTATTCCTACTGAATTTCAGCTTCTTAGTGTAAGCCCAGTGCTCCAGCCTGTCAGAATCTCTTATTTTTTTTTCATCTGGACTCTCAGTCATTGTATCAGCTATAATTCCCAGTTATATATGGTGTACAAATCTGATAAGCATTTCATCTGTGCCTTTATCCTAGTCACTAATAACAATGTCAAAGAGTAGGGCCAAACACCAATCCTTTGTACTCTACTGGAGACCTCTAGTTCAGTTTTCATTTAACAAGAACTATATATAAGAATCTAGCCAAACAAGTTTTAATCCATTTATCTATATTATTATCTAGTCCACATCTCTTCATCATTTCCACAAGAATATTCTAAGAAGCATGTAAGATGCTTTATTTAAAATAACAACAACAAAAAAAAAAAAAAAAAAAAAAAAAAAAAACAAGGACTAGAATTTCCAAGATTTCCAACCCAGAAAACAATTTTTTTTTTTTGAGGGGGGGAATCATTTTTCCAAAAAAATGGTTTGTAGTCTTGTGGGCTAAGGTTTGAAAGATGTCTTATGGCATGTGACCAATGAGCTGAAAATTTCTTGAGCAAAGGAAATATATGAATGTGAAATTTATTTTATAAAAGAAGATATTTAAACCTCTATCAGTCAGCATTTGTATGTTTCCCTTTTCACTGCATCTTTGAGATCATAACACCACTATATATACTTTCAGCTTTCCATTTTTAATGACTCTAAGTAAGCATGTCACTGTGATGTCAATATTATTAAACCTATGTGCCCAGCATGTCACTGTGATGTCAATATTATTAAACCTATGTGCCCAGCTAATACATGAATACAAATTACTTTATATTTGACACACTTTACATATAACTAGCAATGGGCTAGTGATAGTTATTATATAGCAACAACAGAATTTCAGATTGAATAAAACTGGATCCTGGAGAGTTGATGAGTTCTAACATTGGTCTAGTTTACTGAGAAACTATATATTTGAAAGAAATAGGCCTGCTTTGGCCTTGTTGCTGGTCTTATCCCACAAACTTCTTTCAGAGGAATAACTCCTATGGAGAACTCCACCACCCCTAACAGCCATTGCTAATAATGTCTCAGAACAACCTAACTAAAGCAACAAATTAACCTAAAAGGAGGGAAATAAGGAAGACTTTCCACTTCTGCAATATTTATCATTATTTGAAATATTATTTATTTAAATATAAACTATTGTTGTTGCTTATGATTATTTATTTTTAGATAGCAAGACATTAAAAAAGGAAAATTCTTATCACTATGTTCCCTAGTATTACATAATAATTCAATATCAGACAAGGCAATGGTTTCATCCATGGAAGTAATACTAAGTAGAAGGCATCTGTTTTGCTGCTAAGCACTAAGGACCTATAGATAAGCTTTCCATCTGCCCCTCATTTGAAATCTTCTATATGCCTTGTTTTCCTATTAGAATACAAGCTCCTTAAGAACAGTAACTGTCTTGCTTTTCCAGTATCATCCCCAGGACTTAGTACAATGCTTAGTACATAATAAATGCCTAGTAAATTCTTTTTTCATTAACTTTATTCACTCAGCAGAATTAGATCAAGATTCACATTCTGTAAGTTAAACCAAAAGACAGAGAAATTAAAGCCTAGTAGAAGTAAACATA
Source organism: Sminthopsis crassicaudata (assembly GCF_048593235.1). Lineage (NCBI taxonomy): Eukaryota > Metazoa > Chordata > Mammalia > Dasyuromorphia > Dasyuridae > Sminthopsis > Sminthopsis crassicaudata. The sequence continues at coordinate 175,968,053 of NC_133621.1, forward strand.
GAAGTTGGAGTTAATTTCACTATGTGCCCAAAGGCAACAAAAAAACTTTATGATGCTCTTATCTTGCAATGCTGTCACTGAACATAAGCAAAGACTATTGTGAAAAGTTGTAGCTTATCCGCCTTGCAAAAGATGAAGAGATAGAAAGATGCCAGATCTTCAAAATCAAATCAACATATATTTTGAGATTAAACTCAATAGCAAAGATCAGTACAGGATATTGGAAAGCATACTAGATAATATTCTTCAGCTTTAAGAAACTAAAGAGACCAGGCATCATATCTCATACACAGTGAATACTTTCTTTGAAAAGAAAGGTAGACTTCACACCTCTCTGGTTGGCTAAGACTGACAGGAAAAGATAATGTTGGAGTGGATGTAGGAAAACTGGGACATTGATGCATGGTTGGTGAGTTGTAAAATGATCCAACCATTCTGGAGAGCTATTCAGAACCATGGAACTTTTAACCAAAAAATTAAAAGTTTGCATATCTTTTGATCCAGCAGTGTCTCTATTGAGTCTATATCCCAAAGAGATCATAAAAAAGGAAAAAGGACCCATATGTGCAAAAATGCTTGCAGCAGCAAGGAACTGAAAATTCAGCGGATATCTATTAATTGGGGAATGGCTAAATACCTTATGGCATAAGAATGTAATGGAATATTATTGTTCTCTAAGAAATTATGAGCAGGCTGATTTCAGAAAAGCCTGGGTAAAATTTACATAACTGATGCTGAGAAAGTGAACAGAACGAAGAGGGCATTGTACACAACAGCAATAAAATTATGTTATGATCAGCTGTGATGGATTTCACTCTTTTTAGCAATGAGATGATTCAAGGCAATTCCAATGTATTTGAAATGAAAAATGCCATCTGCATCCAGAAAGAGAACTATTTAGACTGAGTGTGGATCAAAGCATCTTTTTTGTTTATTTGCTTGTTTATTTCTTCTTTCTCCTATTTTGTTTCCCTCATCTGATTTTTCTTGCACAATATGACAAATATGAAAACATTTTTAGAAGAATTGCACATGTTTAACCTATACTGGATTGCTTGCTGTCTTGGGGAAGGGGATGGGGGAGAGGGAAGGAGGGAGAAAAATTTGGAACACAAGATTTTGCGGAGATAAATGTTGAAAATTATCTTTGCATGTATTTAGAAAAAATAAAATACTATTTTTAAAAAGAGAGGAGAGGTAGAAAGCATTATAAATGATGAACAACAAATATCATCAAGGAAATAAAATTGAGATTTTAACTTACAGTAACCAGTTCATTACAGATGTAAAAGGTGTATCATGTTAAATTGTCTTTATGCAGGCAGACCACTTACAAGTCAGAGCAAAAGCCAAAATTAATTTCAAATTCAGAGAAGGGACACAAATTAGAAGATGTTTCATATAAGTTCTACTAGTAAATTATGAGAAAAAGAAAAAATATAATGATACTGACTGCGTTTATCACCATTCCCTTCAGAAATTTAGCTGATACAAAACAATCACTATAATAGGAAGTCAAAAGAACCTAGAAAACACCAAAGTCAGAAAGCACTTGATGTTTTGGTCAAATTAAAAGACATGGCAATTGAGGGAAATAAATTTTGAATATGAAATAATTGGTGAGATATCATAAAAGAGTGTAATGAAAAGGTATGACAATAAATCTGACAAAGTAACGAGTGATAACATGAGAAGAGGTAGAAAAAAGGCAAATAAACAAGTATAAATGTTTTAATTAACATGGATTTGAGAAGAACATAACTGATATCATAGTTTATTAAGAACAATTAAGAGGCCAAGAAGACTCTTGGATAGAAATAAAAAGAAAGGAAAAAGAAAGCTCAGCATTTCCCTTTGGTCTTTCTCTGTTGTTTCTATTCCTCAGACTTTTTCTCCGTAGCTTAATGGTGAGGATAGCAGGGATTGATAAGAAGAACTGGTAAATATTGTACTCGAGGGCCGTTTTTAGGGTTCACCACCAGTAAAATTTTTGATTTAAAGCTCTGAATTTTGATGGTGAAGATAGGATGTTTATCTCCATTCCCTGCTGCTTCTCTTTCAAATCCATGGTATGGGGTATGCAGAAAGAGGCCCCCAGGATAGGAATAGTGTCTTGAATGCTTAAGAGTGCTAAGTGTGGAATATAAGGAGAAAGCTACCTACAAGAGCCAGAGTCCCAGGGGTTCTAATATATTATTGACCGACTTCATAGAGATGTCACACATGAAGAAGATTTTAATTCTAGTCTTGAACCTTAGCAGTTCATATAATCCATCAAGAGGAAAACCATCTTTGTGTTACATTTAACTGAAACAATGACATTTACTCATTTGCTATTGCTAAGTGAACTAATATCAGATTGTTTCACTAGTATTTCTGTAGATTTCTTTAAATGATTTTATAATGTGTTCTATGAATGTCAATACTCTTTCTCCTTTTATTTTTGGCAAGAGAATGTTAATGTTTATCCTTGGAGTGATGGGCTCTAAGTTTCATTACTATTATGCATGTTTCTGTTATTATCCTTTCCAAATTTGTTATTATCCAAAAGGAAATTGAGACTGAGATTGTACAGGCAGGAAAATATTTCTTTAAACATGTTTTTGTTTTTGTTTTTGTTTTTTCCATTCCTTTGATTTTAGGACTTTAACAAGTTATCTTTGCATACTCTGACCACAGTTTTCTCTTTGATACCTTTATACTCAATGTATTTTGCCCAAAGAAAACCAAGAATTTGTAGGTATTGCCTTTATACAGAGATTCAGTATGAGGTTCAAACTCAGGCTAAAAAGTTTTAATCTTTATCTTTCCTTGGCAGATGTTAAGAATTTTATACTTATTGAGTCTAAATGATATTTTAATATCATTGGAGAAATTCTGTAAGATGAAGGACAATTTGATATGTTTGAAGTGGGTGGGTGGAGGGACTCAAATAACTTCATGTTATCCAGGTATATCATATATTAATACCTACTCTTTAACAATAATAAAAACAGCAGTAACAATAATGAATATAGGAATCAGACTTGTTATTCTATTAGGACAGGAGACTTCAAGGTGAGAAAGGTCCCTATATCCATGCAGGCCTAGACAAATTCCTTGAAGCCTGAGAAGTAAAGCTACTTATTCAGGATAACAAAGCCAATATGTGTCCAAAGTGGGACTTCAACCCAGTTCTTTAAGTCTGACTTTCTAAGTGATACTATTTCTGTCTAACTAATGCTTCTGCAGTTATTACTTCTACTGCTAAACAATGACTATAAAAAGAAATCTGGAAGCTAAACAAATATTGTTGAATCTGTTTGTTTCAATCTTCTCACCTAAACATTGAAATAAAGTACTAATAATATTAAATTATGCTTTTGGCTATTAGAAATAATTCAGAGTTTTAGCAAAGTTGCAGGATACAAAATAAATCCACATAAATCCTCAGCATTTTTGTACATTACCAACACAATCCAATAGCAAGAGATACAAAGAAAAATTCCATTCAAAATAATGGTCGATAGTATAAAATATTTGGGAATATATCTACCAAAGGAAAGTCAGGAATTATATGAGCAAAATTACGAAACACTTGCCACAAAAATAAAGTCAGATTTAAATAATTGGAAAGATATTCAGTGCTCTTGGATAGGTCAAGCGAATATAATTAAGATGACAATACTCCCTAAATTAATCTATTTATTTAGTGCTATACCAATCAGACTTCCAAGAAACTATTTTAATGACCTAGAAAAAATGACAACAGAATTCATATGGAACAACAAAAGGTCAAGAATTTCCAGGGAAGTAATGAAAAAAAAAATTAAATGAAGGTGGTCTAGCTGTACCTGATCTAGAACTATATTATAAAGCAACAGTCACCAAAACCATTTGGTATTGGCTAAGAAATAAATTAGTTGATCAGTGGCATAGGTTAGGTTCACAGGGCAAGATAGTGAATAAAAATAGCAATCTAGTGTTTGACAAACCCAAAGATCCCAACTTTTGGGATAAGAATTCATTATTTGACAAAAACTGCTGGGAAAACTGGAAATTAGTATGGCAGAATCTAGGCATGGACCCACATTTAACACCACATACTAAGATAAGATCAAAATGGGTCCAAGATTTAGGCATAAAGAACAAAATCATAAATAAATTGGAGGAACATGGGATTGTTTACCTCTCGGACTTGGGAGGAGGAAGGAGTTTGTGTCCAAGGGAGAACTAGAGACCATTATTGATCACAAAATAGAAAATTTTGATTACACCAAATTAAAAAGTTTCTGCACAAACAAAACTAATGCAAACAAGATTAGAAGAGAAGTAACAAATTGGGAAAATATTTTTACAGTTAAAGGTTCTGATAAAGGCCTCATTTCCAAAATATACAGAGAACTGACTTTAATTTATAAGAAATCAAGCAATTCTCCAATTGATAAATGGTCAAAGGATATGAACAGACAATTTTCAGATGATGAAATTAAAACTATTTCCACTCATATGAAAGTGTTCCAAATCACTACTGATCAGAGAAATGCAAATTAAGACAACTCTGAGATATCATTACACACCTGTCAGATTGGCTAAGATGACAGGAACAAATAATGATGAATGTTGGAGGGCTGTGGGAAAACTGGGACACTGATGCATTGTTGGTGGAGTTGTGAAAGAATCCAACCATTCTGGAGAGCAATCTGGAATTATGCCCAAAAAGTTATCAAAATGTGCATACCCTTTGACCCAGCAGTACTACTATTGAGCTTATATCCCAAGGAAATACTAAAAAAGGGAAAGGGACCTATATGTGCCAAAATGTTTGTGGCAGCCCTTTTCATAGTGTCTAGAAACTGGAAAATGAATGGATGTCCATCAATTGGAGAATGGTTGGGTAAATTATGGTATATGAATGTTATGGAATATTATTGTTCTGTAAGAAATGACCAACAGGAGGAATACAGAGAGGCTTGGAGAGACTTACATCAACTGATGCTGAGTGAAATGAGCAGAACTAGGGGATCATTATACACTTCAACAATGATACTGTATGAGGAGGTATTCTGATGGAAGTGGATATCTTCAACATAGAGAAGAGCTAATCCAATTCCAATTGATCAATGATGGACAGAATCAGCTACATCCAGAAAAGGAACACTAGGAAATGAAGGTGAACTGTGAGCATTGGTTTTTTTGTTTGTTTGTTTTGTTTTGTTTCTATTCTCAGATTAGTTTTACCTTCCAAATACAATCCTTCTTTTGCAACAGCAACAACAACAACATTCGGTTCTGCACATATATATTGTACCTAGGATATACTATAAGATATTTAATATATATGGGAATGCCTGCCATCTAGGGGAGGGTGTGGAGGGAAGGAGGGGAAAAACTTGGAACAGAAGGGAGTACAAGGGATAATGTTGTAAAAAAAAAAAAAAAAAATTACCTATGCATATGTACTGTCAAAGAAAATGTTATAATTATAAAAATTAATAAAAAAGGAAAAAAATATGCTTTTGGAATTTTGCAAATGGCCAATTCAGCCCAAACTATAAAATACTTTCTTCATAGCTAGCCTTCCTAACCTAGTGGGCTTCAATTCCACTCAAGCTCATTCAGTTGCAGATCAGGCCCTTATTGCTAAGTCAGCAACCCACTCTCCAATCTAATAAATCTTACTGAAAGCTAATTCCTCTCTACCTGTGTTTAAAAATACAACTAGGTTTTAATATATCATAAATTAGCCTCAATTTGAGTATAGATGTTGTGAAGATTTTTGATGCCTTTAACTGTTTGGCTAAATGTTGATTGCCTTTACCAATAATCAGTAAATTATGTTAAAATTAATAGAGGCAAAAAGACCAGTAGGAATTTAAATACATTTGAAGTGTGACATTAATATAAAAGCTAGAATAAAATTTCCTAATATATATCCTATAAGTAAATAATGCAAATAAATGTGTTCTTCTAGATGTCATTGGACAAATCAATTTCCAGAATTTAGATTTTGGTTGGGAGCAAATTTACAGAGTTTTACTAACTTTCTCTTCCTTTCCTTTTTTCAATCTTCTTCTTTCATAACTTCATCTTTCTTTTCCTTTCCTTTCTTTTTTCCTTTTCTTTCCCTTTCTTTTTCTTTTCCTTTTTTCTTTCCTTTCCTCTCTTCTCCTCTTTTAGTTCTTTTGGAGAAACCTTTTTTTTTTTTTTTTTTTCTTCTGTTGAGGCTCTCCTCATAGTTGTTGTAGGGTCACATTCTTCTTATTAGTTTATCTTTTGGGCTTCTCTTTGTCTATATAATTTATTCATTGTATTTGATGGTTTTTCCTGTTTATTCATATTTTCAGCTTTAGTTCTTGGATGGAAATTTTGTTTGGGGGCCAATCCCCTCCAGTTCTTTTGGATGGTGTAGAGGGTTTTTTAAAGGTCTGTGCTCTCCATAGTCTAGATTGGATAATGCAAATTAGAAATGGCATTAATAAATTAGAGAGCGTTCCAGAGGAGATCAATGAAGTTGGTTTTTTTTGTTTTTTTTTTTTTTATTACCATATGAGGATCATTTGAAAATAAGATATGCTTAATAAGGTATGTTTAGTCCAGAGAAATCTGGGGAGGATAAGAATGAGGAACCTGATAGCTAAATTCAATTGTTTGAAAGATTAACATGTAGAAAAGTAATTAGATTTATCCTGTTTGTCCCCTAAGGGCAGAATTAGTAGCAATAAGTAAATCTGCTCCTTTCCTCCTCCTCAGATATGCAAAGAGATGGTTTATATACTTTCTAGTGCTGCACTTTCAGATTTATAAAGCTAGAGATCACTTTATCCCATCACAATCTTTCCAAATTTCCCAACTATATCTTATGACCCCCATCTTATTCTCAATTTTCACAGACATGACCATTCCTTTTATCCTTTATTTCTTTTCTAAGCTATCATTCCCCCTGAAGTTACAACTTTTCTCACTTCCTTCACTTCTTACTTCCCATCCTTTGGAGAATCAGTTCAATGAATGCCACACTGCCCTTTACCTAGAGACTCCCATTACTTTTTGTCCTATTGCTAATCATACTTTGCCAAATCCCAAGTCTAGGTTATTCCTATCTTCTGTCACAAGAATAAGAATAATTCTTATTCATGTGTTGCTGAATATAGATGGGGTCAAGTTCAAATTTGATTTATGTAATATAACTGGGCCCTCACTGCAGTAATAAGTTTCTTCTGTGTTACGGGAGCCTCCTGCTAGTGGCTGCTGGGGATCTAATTCTCACCAGCACAATAGATCCCTTCATGTTAGAGGATGATAATATACAAGGAGACTGAGAGGCAGGTGCACTCTCTGACCTCTCTCCTCTTCCATCTAACCTCTCATTTATTTCATTCCCAGCTCACAAGCAACATCTGCATCAATAAAGGCTGATTTGCAATTAATTTCTTCAAGTATGTTATGATTCCTAGCTTTGGGGGCTTTCAGAGAGTTGACCCACCCCTTCATACCTAAGTGTTCTCCTCAATACTTCGGAACTACTCTTGTCAATTTGCTATCTTACTTATCACAGTAACTATTTCCAAACAATTTCATCTCTCCTTAAGCCTCACACTTAAGGTTCATCTCGGGGTCTCATCTCATGCTTCACTTTAAAAAGTGAGTCCAGTATCAAATCATTTGAAAAACTTTTTCCCAGCTACTTATTGTTATGCCCACCTTGATCCAAAGGTAGAGCCAAGATAACAGAGTAAAGTCAGGAAGTTACTAGAGTTCTCCCAGTTCCCCTTAAACATGAAACCAGGCGTCTCTGGACAGTCTAATGGAAAGAAACCACTCTCTATCTTAAGATAGACTGCAAAAACTTCAAGAAAGATCAGTCTCATTGAGGTGAAAAGGTTATGGAAAGCTGGTTAGAGGATCTTAATCATAGAAAATCAGCAACTAAGACACTCAGTCCTGGCTTGGTGGAAGAGCAAATCAGTGAGGCAGCTTCTAGTCCCAGCTCAGAAGACAAACTCTGGGAAACCAAACTGTTTCCCTAAAAAAAACTACCTTCTGCAAACACAAAGGGCTTCTATGCTCAAAGCCAAGGATCAGAACTGAACAGGAACAGGAGCAATGCTTAACATTAAAATTAAAAAAAAAAAAAAAAAAAAAAAAAAAAAAAGGAGGAGGAAATATCAAAAAAAAAGGAAAGAAAATGAGCAAGAAACAGAAAAGAACTTTGGTTATACAAAGCTATATGGTGACAGGGCAAACCAAAATCAAAATCAGTTCAAATAAGGACAGAATGTCCAGAAAGAGAATCTCAAAGAATGGTTTCAAAGAAATTGCTCTCAAACCCAAAGAGGCTTCTTGGAATTGCTTATAAAAGACTTTAAAAGGCAAATAAGAGAAATGGAAGAAAAAAATGAGAAAAGAAATAAGAGGTATACATGAGAGAGTTAGCAATTTAGAAAAGGAAAGAAAAAGTTGTCTGAAGAAAACAATTCCTTAAACTATAGAATTAACCAAAAGGAAAAAGATATTCAAAAGTTAACTGAAGAAAATCACACATTAAAAACTTGACCAGTGCAAATGGAAGCTAGTGACTTTTTGAGACCGCAAGAATCAGTCAAACTAAAAAGAATGAAAAAATGGAAGAAAATGAGAAATACCTCATTGGAAAAACAGCCAACCTAGAAAATAGATCCAGAAGAGACAATTTTAAAATTAGTAGCATATCTGAAAGCCATGACCAAAAAAAAGAGTTGGGATAGCATTCTAGAAGAGATCATTAAGGAAAATTGCCTCAAGATTCTAGAAACAAAGGGGGAAATACTCTTTGAAAGAATTATCAATCACCTTTGGAAAGTGATTCCACAAGAAAAACTCCAAGGAATATTGTTGTGAAATTCCAAAACTACAGTCTCAAGGTAAAAATACTTCAAGCTTTCAGATAAGGTATTTCAAGACAGGATCAGGATTACCCAGGATCTAGCAGCTTCTTCAATAAAGGATCTGAGGGGATGGAATATATATATTTATTTATTTTTTTTTTTTTTGGCTGAGGCAATTGGGGTTAAGTGACTTGCCCAGGGTCACACAGCTAGGAAGTATTAAGTATTTGAGGCCAAATTTGAACTCAGGTCTTCCTGACTTCAAGGCTGTTGCTCTATCCACTGTACCACCTAGCTGCCCCCAGAATACCATATTTTGAAGGCAAAGGACCTAGGGTTAGAACCAAGAATTAACTATCCAGCAAGATTCAGCATCATCTTTCAGGGGAGGCAATGGAGTTTCAATGAAGTAAGAGACTTTTAATCATTTCTATTGAAAAAAACAGAACCAAACAGAACATTTAATCTACAATCATAGAGTTCAAGAGAAGCATAGAAAACTAAATAGAGGGAGAATACATATCGATTTAAATGTTAAACTGTTTACATCCCTAGATGAAAAAACAATATCTCCAACTCTAGAGAATTGAATCTGTCATTGGGACAGACAGAGAGGGGCATCACTGTGGACTAAGGATGTGGTTGTGAATGTACTCTTGTTATGGGCCAGAACTTGAAACAAGGTGCTAATGCTTATGTATTTTGTTCACATCTTTAAAGGAGTTCACACATTAGAGTTCACACCTTTAGAAAGCCTATATCAGCTAGGAGCCTCAACTAGGATGGACTTCCAGGAGATTCACAAGTCACAAGCCCACAAGCCCACTCTCAGGAAGGTAGAGTCAGATTCATTCCAACTTCCACCTTTGTGCTGGCTGGGGACTTTGGGAGATTCAGAACCAGGATTCAGTCGAGGAAATTCACAAGTCGGGCAGAAAGAAGGAAGACTGAGAAGTGGTGGCAGGAGAACACTGAAACCAAGATCTGGAAGGCCTCCAGAAAATTAGTCAAGCCTAAGTGAAGGAGATGAGATTTGGAAAGAGACAGTAAATGATCTGGACTTTAACTTCTGGCTGCATTTGGGGGTGATTGAACTGAACTGAAACTAACCTGCCTCCAAAAGCTCCCCAAGAAACCTACACCCAGAGAATGATTATATTTTAGAGAAGAACATTACAGACTCTGATGTAATGACATCAAAGAAAAAGACATTAAAGGGTAGAAAAAGATCTGTAAGGAAAAAAAGGGGGGGGGAAGGGGAGGTACAATGGAATAATTAGTTCACATGAAGAGATGCAAAAGACCTATTAAAATTCAGGAAAAGAAGGGAGGGCAAGGAGCATTATCTGAAGTTTGATCTCATAAATTTTGACTCTAAGAGGGAATAACTTAATCATTCAGAAATTTATCTAATGCTATAAAGTAGTAGAAAGAGAAAAGGAAAAGAAAAGGAAGGAAGAAGCTAGAAGAGAGGGCAGAAACTCTAGGGGAAAAGGTAAGAGAAATGGGGAAATGATAATAGAAGATAAGATAGTGAATGGAGTGGGTTAAAAAAACATTACTAACAGAAGGGGAAGGAGTGAGAGGAGATAGGTATTGGGTGGGGTGGAGAAAAACACAAGTAAGAGAAGAGGGAGTGTTGATAGGAAATAAAATAGGGTGGGGAAAAAACACAGGACTAAGGACAGGGTGGAAAGGGAGAACAAAAGTATTTTCAGGGAATAAAATAGGATGGAGGGAAATAAAGAACTAGTAATGATAACTTAATGTGAATGGAATGAACTCTCCCATAAAACAGAAGATAACAGCAGAATGGATTAAAAAAATAGAATCCTACAATATGTTCTTTTACAAGAAACACATTTGACATAAAGAGACATACAGAGTAAAGATAATAGGCTGGAATAGAAATTATTATGCAATGGTAGCAATTCTGATTTCAGGTAAAGCAAAAGTAAAAATAAATCTTATTAAAAGAAATATGGAAGGAAAGTGCATCTTGACAAAGGGTACCATAAGTAATAAAGTAATACTATGTATTAAATAGTACAGAAGGCAAATTCCTAGAGAAGATTTTAAGCCAATTACAGGAAGAAATAGTAAAACTATTTTAGTGGGGGACCTCAATCTTCCCCTCTCAGAGTCAGGCAAATTTAATCACAATATAAACAAGAAAGAAACTAGATCCTAGAAAACCTAGATATGATAGACCTCTGGAGAAAATTGAATAAGAACAGAAAGGAATACACTTTTCTCAGCAGTACATGATACCTACACAAAAACTGACCATGCATTAAGACATAAAACCCTTATAATCAAATGCAGAAAGGCAGATATAGTAAATGTTTCCTTTACATACCACAATGCAAAAAGAAAAATTATGTTCAATAGAGTCAAAAGAAGATAGACTAAAAACCAATTGGAAATTAAACAATCTAATTTTAAAGAACGAGGGGGTCAAACAACAAACCATAGAAACAGTCCACAATTTCTTTCATTCTCTTGAAATGAAACAATATATGTCAAAATCTGTGGGATGTAGCAAAAGTAGTTCTTAGGGAAATTTTTATATTTCCAAATACCTATATTAATAAAATGGAGAAAGAGGAGATCAGTAAATTAGGCATACAATTTAAAAAGATAGAAAAAGAACAAATTAAAAACCCCCAATTAAATGCCAAATTGGAAATACTGAAACTCAAAGAAGAGACTAATAAAATTGAAACTAAGAAAACTTTTGAATTAATAAATAAAACTAAAAGTTGGTTTTGTGAAAAAAAGAAAAACAAAATAGATAAACATTTTGTTAATTTGATCCAAAAAAGTAAAGAAAAAAGCCAAATCACCAACATCAAAATCGAAAAGGGTGAATTTAACACCAATGACTAAGAAACTAAAGCAATAATTAGGAGCTACTTTGCCCAATTGTAATGTGGCAAATCTGATAATCTAACTGAAATGGATGAATATTTACAAAAATATAAATTGCCCAAGTTAACAGAAGAGGAAATAAATTACTTTAGTCCCATTTTAGAAAAGGAAATTAAACAAGTTATTAATGAACTTCCTAAGAAAAAATCTCTGGAACCAGATAGATTCACAAGTTAATTCTATCAAATATTTAAACAAGGATTAATTTCAATACTATGTAAACTATTTGAAAAACTATGTTTTTTTTTCTTCCTCCCATGTTTTTTTCCCTTTTGCTCTGATTTTTCTCTCCCAACATAAATCGATAAATATTAAAATAAATCAATAAATTACTAAAAATAATAAAAGAACCCATTTGCTAAGTTTCTTTTTTTAGCCTCTCCCATTTCACATTGTTCAGATATTTCTTCTCAATATTTCTTTCTATATTGTCTGAGGAGGAGCTAGTACTTTTCCTTACTGAAACAAACCCCTTTGTAATCATTCTTTTAAAATTTATATATATATATATATATATATATATATATATATATATATATATATATTTTCAATTATATGTTAAAAAGCTTTTTTTTTAAACAATTGTTTTTTTAAATTTTGAGTTCCAAATTTTCTCCATTTTCCCTTTCCTCCCATCTCATTGAACCATGTGTTCTTTTTTTTTTTTTTTTTTTTTTGCATTGTCTTTCAGAATACAGATCTGCTTTGTGTCAAATTTATATATAACTGGTTTTGTATCATCTAAGGCAGATTATGATGCATTCCTCCAGAAGTTTTTCTTTAGAAAACTACAATTAAACTTCTATTTCCTAATTAATGGAGTATTTCTAGCTTAGTATTTCCAAATACCACCAAAAAAAAAAAAAAAATGATAGGAACACTATTTTCCACTTAACGGCCAAAGTAATTCTCCTCAGGTATATATTGAACTATGTCTCTCCTCTGCTCAATTATATCCACTAGCTCATTATTACCTGGAGGATCAAATATAAAGCCCTCTGTTTGGTAATTAAACCTCTTACATCATAGCTTCTTCCTACCTTGCTAATCATTACATTTAGTTTCTATTTACTCCATATTCCAGCTATATTGACCTATATTTCTGTTGTTCTACATAAATAACATTCTCTCTCCTAAGTTCAGGCATTTTCACTGGTGATCCCTCCTTCCTGGAATAATACTTTCTTTCCTTACCTCAATTTCCTGGTTTCATTTTCTTCCTTTAAAACTTAGCTCAAGTTATCTTTATTACTAGTGTGTTCTCTTTTAGTTAATCTTCCATATATTCTGTATATAGTATGTAGATATATAATTATTTTTAAATACTTTTTTTTCAAATTTAATTTAATTTTACTATTTTTTTTCTGTTTAAAAACAGAATATAAAAAATAGAAAAGAAAAATAAAGCTAAACAAAACAGAATAGAACAGAATGTTGTCATATGCTCAATAGAATAGCAAGGAGGATTCAAAATACATAATTCAACTTTTATCACATTAGAACAATTTTCTTGGATTATTTCTTATATTATTGTGTCAAAATTCCTTTTTGGTTCCCAACTCTCAGGCAGTCTAATTATTTTTATGTGTTATCTTCTTGATCTGTTTTCAAGATCTATTGTTTTTCTTATAAGATGTTTCACATTTTATTCTATTTTTTCATTATATTTTGTTTTGTTCTTTTTTTATCTCTTATAGCTTTCACTGGCTTCCCCTTGGCCAATTATTTACATATATATATATATTTGCATGCAAATATAGTTTTCAACATTCACCCTTACAAAACCTTGTGTTCCAAATTTTTCTTCATCCCTCCCTATTCATCCTCTCCCCTATATAGGAAGTAATCCAATATAGGTTAAATAATGTGTATTTCTTCTAAAGATATTTCCTCATTAACCCCCAACCAAAAATTAAACTTGAAATACAAAAATTAAAAGGAGAAATCAATAATATTGAAAGTAAAAAAACTATTGAATTAATAAATAAAACCAAGAGTTGGTTTTATGAAAACCAATAAAATAGATAAACCTTTGGTAAATTTGATAAAAAAAAAGAAAGAGGAAAATCAAATTGATAGTCTTACAAATGAAAAGGGGGATCTTTCCACCAATGAAGAGGAAATTAGAGAAATAATAAGGAGTTACTTTGACCAACTTTATGCCAATAAATTTGATAACTTAAGTGAAATGGATGACTTCCTCCAAAAATATAGGCTCCCTAGATTAACAGAGGAGGAGATAAATTGCTTAAATAGTCCCATTTCAGAAAAAGAAATAGAACAAGCTATTAATCAACTCCCCAGGAAAAAATCCCCAGGGCTAGATGGATTCACATGTGAATTCTACCAAACATTTAAAGAGCAATTAGCCCCAATGTTATATAAATTATTTGAAAAAATAGGGGATGAAGGAGTCCTACCAAACTCCTTTTATGACACAGACATGGTACTGATACCTAAACCAGGTAGATCGAAAACTGAGAAAGAAAATTATAGACCAATATCCTTAATGAATATTGATGCTAAAATCTTAAATAAGATATTAGCAAAAAGACTTCAGAAAATCATCTCCAGGATAATACACTATGATCAAGTAGGATTTATTCCAGGAATGCAGGGCTGGTTTAATATTAGGAAAACTATTAATATAATTGACCATATTAATAATCAAATTAATAAGAACCATATGATCATCTCAATAGATGCAGAAAAAGCATTTGACAAAATCCAACATCCATTCCTACTAAAAACTCTTGAGAGTATAGGAATAAATGGACTATTCCTTAGAATAATCAGGAGCATATATTTAAGACCTTCAGTAAGCATAATATGCAATAGAAATAAACTGCAACCTTTCCCAGTAAGATCAGGAGTGAAACAAGGTTGCCCACTATCACCATTACTATTCAATATAGTACTAGAAACGCTAGCCTCAGCAATAAGAGCCGAGAAAGAGATTCAAGGAATTAGAGTAGGAAATGAGGAAATTAAACTATCACTTTTTGCAGATGACATGATGGTATACTTAGAGAACCCCAAAGACTCTGCTAAAAAGCTACTAGAAATAATTCAAAATTTCAGCAAAGTGGCAGGATACAAAATAAATCCACATAAATCCTCGGCATTTTTATATATCACTAACAAAATGCAACAGCAAGAGATACAAAGAGAAATTCCATTCCAAACAAATGTTGAGAGTATAAAGTATTTGGGAATCCATCTACCAAAGAAAAGTCAGGAATTATATGAGAAAAATTACAAAACACTTGCCACAAAAATAAAGTCAGATTTAAATAATTGGAAAGACATTCAGTGCTCTTAGATAGGCTGAGCGAATATAATAAAGATGACAATACTCCCCAAACTAATCTATTTATTTAGTGCTATACCAATCAGACTCCCAAGAAACTATTTCAATGACCTAGAAAAAATAACAACAAAATTCATATGGAAGAATAAAAGGTCGAGAATTGCAAGGGAACTAATGAAAAAAAAACTCAGAGGAAGGTGGTCTAAGTGTACCTGATCTAAAACTATATTATATAGCAGCAGTCACCAAAACCATTTGGTATTGGCTAAGAAATAGACCGGTAGATCAGTGGAACAGATTAGATACAAAGGACAAAAAAGGATACATAAATAGCAACCTAATCTTTGACAAACCCAAAGATACCAACATTAGGGATAAAAATTCATTATTCGGAAAAAACTGTTGGGAAAACTGGAAATTAGTATCGCAGAAATTAGATATGGATCCACACTTAACACCATATTCCAAGATAAGATCAAAATGGGTCCATGATCTAGGCATAAAGAAGGAGATCATAAATAGATTAGAGGAACAGAGAATAGTCTACCTCTCAGACCTGTGGAGGAGGAAGGAATTTATGACCAGAGGAGAACTAGAGATCATTATTGATCACAAAATAGAAGATTTTGATTACATCAAACTAAAAAGTTTCTGTACAAATAATACTAATGCAAACAAGATTAGAAGGGAAGTAACAAATTGGGAAAATATTTTTAAAAACAAAGGTTCTGACAAAGGTCTCATTTCCAAAATATATAGAGAACTGACCCTAATTTATAAGAAACCGAACCATTCTCCAATTGATAAATGGTCAAAGGATATGAACAGACAATTCTCAGAGGAAGAAATTGAAACTATATCCACTCACATGAAAGAGTGTTCCAAATCACTACTGATCAGAGAAATGCAAATTAAGACCACTCTGAGATACCACTACACACCTGTCAGATTGGCTAAGATGACAGGAACAAATAATGATGAATGTTGGAGGGGATGTGGGGAAACTGGGACACTAATACATTGCTGGTGGAATTGCGAAAGAATCAGGCCATTCTGGAGAGCAATCTGGAATTATGCCCAAAAAGTTATCAAAGTGTGCATACCCTTTGACCCAGCAGTGCTACTACTGGGCTTATATCCCAAAGAAATACTAAAGAGCAGAAAGAGACATATATGTGCCAAAATGTTTGTGGCAGCTCTTTTTGTTGTAGCTAGAAACTGGAAGATGAATGGATGTCCATCAGTTGGAGAATGGTTGGGTAAATTGTGGTATATGAAGGTTATGGAATATTATTGCTCTGTAAGAAATGACCAGCAGGAGGAATACAGAGAGGCCTGGAGAGACTTAAATCAACTGATGCTGAGTGAAATGAGCAGAACCAGAAGATCACTGTACACTTCAACAACAATACTGTATGAGGATGTATTCTGATGGAAGTGGAAATCTTCAACATAAAGAAGATCCAACTCACTTCCAGTTGATCAATGATGGACAGAGGTAGCTACACCCAGAGAAGAAACACTGGGAAGTGAATGTAAATTGTTAGCACTAATATCTGTCTGCCCAGGTTGCATGTACCTTCGGATTCTAATGTTTATTGTGCAACAAGAAAATGATATTCACACACATGTATTGTACTTAGACTATATTGTAACACATGTAAAATGTATGGTATTGCCTGTCGTTGGGGGGAGGGAATAAGGGAGGGGGGGTAATTTGGAAAAATGAATACAAGGGATAATATTATAAAAAATATATATATAATAAAAAAAATTAAAAAAAAAAAGATATTTCCTCATTTATCATGTTGCACAAGAAAAATCAAATCCAAAAGGAGGGAAAAAAAAAGAGAGAGAGAGAACAACAACAAAAAAAAAAAAAAAAACCAAGCAGATAAACAACAACAACAAAATGAAATACTATATTATAATGCAAATTCATTCTCCATAGTCCTCTCTCTGGATGAAGATGGCTTTCCCCCATGTTATGTACAATGTTCTCTTGGTTCTACTCACTTCACTTAACATCAGTTCACGTAAATCTCTCCAGGCTTTTCTACAATCATTATGCTGTTTTTTTTTTTATTTCCTTCACAGGATAATTATACACTGTTTCAAAGTCTGATTCTTTTTGTACAGCAAAATAACTGTATGGATGTGTATACATATATTGTATTTAACTTTTACTCTAATATATTTAACATGTAATGGTCTGGGAGAAGGAAGGGAAAAGTTGGAACAAAAGGTTTTGCAATTGTCAATGCTAAAAAATTTACCCATGCATATATCTTGTTAAAAAAAAAAGTTATAATAAATAAATCAATAAGTAAAAATAAAATCATTATGCTGATCATTTCTTATGCAACAATAATATTCCATATAACATTCATATGCCATAATTTATTAGCCATCCCCCAAATAATGAGCATCCACTCAATTTCTAATTCCTTTCCTCAGTGTCTCTCATTTGATTTTTAAATTCTTTTTTTTGAGTTCTATAAATTCTCTCTAGGCAAGGAACTTTTTTTTTTTTTTTTTTTTTTTTTAAACTTCAGTGTCCTCTTCTGAAGATGAACCCTGGTCTTCCCTATTTTCATAAAGTTTCTATGACCAGATTCTTCTTTGCCAGTTCATCACTTTTTTTTTAATGAGAAATATTAGTATAAGCACCTCTAATTATAGAGTAGGGGGGAAGGGGGAGAGGGAGAGGAAGAGGGGTTGGTATCTCTAGCTTCACTTCAGCTCTTTCCTTTGATCTGGAACCAAAAACCAAGAGGTCCTTCCTCATGCAAGTGCCTGCAGCCAGCAAAGGCATCTCTGCCCTATTGCTTCTGCACTCAGTAGGTGTGCTGGTTCCTCCTTACCTGAGGCCCCATCTCTGCTGCATAGTTGAGCCCGGCATCCTAATCAGCAGAGGTTCCCTCAGTCTTTCTGGATTCAGACCTCTGACTCCTCATGTAGTCTAGAAGGTGAAAGGGTTTTTTGTTTTGTTTTGTTTTGTTTTGTTTTTTACTTAGGCTCCAGCCAAACCCAGCTTGCCCTAGGGGTCTGCACTTTCTATTTTAGGGCAGCTAGCCCAGAAGTATTTGCACTTCACATGGGTCAATCCCCAACCTAGGGTCTTTCTTTGAGTCTTCTTGGGTTATACCAAGAAGATCCCTGTTCTGTCCCAAGTCTTCTTGATTTTTCCATAGTCTATATTTGCTCTGAGGCATGAATTTGTTCTGTGTGTAGGGAATCTCTGGAGAGCTTGAAATTTACTGACCTACTACACCATCTTCCCAGAATAATCCTCCCTACATAATTATTTTTTTTTTAAATATTGTTGAGATTTGCTCCTGTATCCTTCCCTCTCACCCCTGTCAGAGAGATACACATTATGAGGAGAAGGAAAAGAAGAATGATGATGGTTAATAGTTATTGCCTTAAGGTTTTCAAAATGCTTTTCATTTTTTGTCTCATTTGATCTTAAGGAAAAAGAGAAAGATTATAAGAGAAATCATTAAAATCAAGTAACATCAACAATGTAGTGTCATATACAGTTTTCAATGACTGTGGACCCCAATTCCTGCGAAAGGGGACAGGAAGAAGGAAGAGGTATCTTCTCATATCTTTACCTTGAGTCCAAATTTGTTCTTTACATTTTCACAGCATTCATTTTCTATTGCTTTGTGGCTATTTTCACCACCTATATTAGTGAGTGATATCATCACAGTCATTGTATATATGTCATGGTATACATTGTATATATTTTCTCGACTCTATTTACTTTGTTTTGCCATCAGTTTAGTACATAATTCTTCACATGTTGCTCCCACCATTAGAATGGAGCTCGCTGAGGATGGATATGGATAGCTTTTTTTACTTTTGTTGTATTCCTAGCACTCATTTCAATGGCTGCCACATTGTGATGATAGTATTGATTTAAAAACTATTTCAAAAGCAAAAAGTGTAAAGCAGGGAGAAATTGGCTATCCAGGGAGTCCCTCATTGGATATATTGAAACAAAGAAACAAAGATAACTACTTGTTAACTATGTTGTGGTAGAGATATTAGGCAACCAAGATGAATAAAGTTATATAACTAAAGAGGCAATTTAGATTAAATAAATTACTAACTAGCAAAGTCAATCAATATAATTACATGAATCGTATGTGTCATATTGGAGTAAAAAAAAAATCATTTGGATACCTAAGTTTTATAGCTGACTTGTTTGTTCTTTGTTGATCAAATTAATTACTACATAGCCTCTTTGATACATACTATATAACATTGTGATGTAACACTGTTTCTTCTATGTATAGACTATGGCCATGTCTTTACAATCAAGATAATTTGATCCCACTTGAACCATCCAGGGCACTAGGCCATCACCCAAATCTCTACCACAATATAGTTAAAAAGAAGTTATCTAGTCTTTGCTTCAATATCTCCAATGAGTGACTCCTTGGGTAGCCAATTTTAGTTTTCAATACTGCTAATTGTTAGGTTGCTTGATTGATAAGTATGAGCTAGCCTAAGACTCTTATCTAGTTAATCTTAGATCATGTTTTATAAACATCTCAAGCTCTGTTTCCACCCTAAATTTTGTATGAACAGAAGAATTAGTATGTAAAAAACCTTTGTCATACAACTAAGACACTGTAAACTAATCTTAAGATATCCTTGTGGACAAAATAAAAAGATTTGGTCTAGGAAAGGATGCCATTAGGTAGATTTGAAATTGTTTAAGTGTCTAGGTTTTTTTAAAACAAACATGTACAAAAAAGAACTTAGTATTTCTCTCCCAAAACCCTTCTTCTGAACGTTTGTATCAGCATCCATGTTGTTCCCTGAACTTCCCATAACAATTCTTTGTGCTCACACTCTGGATAATCTCAGACACAGCAAAATCCCAGAATTGTTTCACACCAGTAACAGGTAGTGTCTCAGTTTGGACAAATACCTATAGTGCCATTTGTAGTACTCAAGAAGCCCTGCTATGAATCAAATTTCTCATATTGTTACTGCTATCCCTCATTGTTAGGGCCTCACCATGTAGCCATAGGTATACACTGCCTCATGTCCCTTCCATAGGAGAGGGGCTCCAGCACATGTATCTTTGCTTGCAAGCTATATTCCTCACTTTGAAATTAAACTTCTGTTTATGTGCTGACTCTTATCTTAGTCTGCTTTGTTTGACTTCAGGCACTCACATGTTAGATGCTGGTTTTGGCCCAGTTGGCAGGATCTAATGAAATAATATTTATATAGTACTTAACATATACTAGGAGCCATGTAAAATTTAACCATTTTATATGTGTGTATCTTATGTGTGTTTCTTGAGATAACAAACCATTTTGGGGTTGCTGTTGAGTTGTTTGTTTTTTAATAGCTTTTGCATCTAGCATTTTATCTGGCACATTGTATGTACTTAATAAATATTTGTGCATTAAATGATTAACTGGGTTCAAAGCATTGTCATTAATGGTTTGACATCAACTTGAAAAGAGAAGCTATTTAATGCCATGTCTAAAGGGTCTCTCCTTGGCTTTGTAATGTTCAACATTTTTATCAATATCTTGAATTTTTAATATTTTTATGAATTATTTGCTTATCACATTTGTAAGTAACACAACATAAAGTAGGCTAAGTAAAACAGTGAAAGTCAAAGTCAGGGACCCAAAAAATGTCTTCACAGGCCAGAACACAGGGTCAAAACTAATAAGAACATTTATTAGAGATAACTGTAACATCAAATTAATTACTACATAACCACTTTGTTATGTAGTTACACATATTTAAAAACCATGTTTCCTTAAAAGATGTAGCAACAGAGATAATTTTGTCACCTTTTGCTTAGTTAAAGCAAGCAAGACATAAAAGGGTGGGATCTTTCTATCTAAGACTAATGTAACTAACAGTAGAGAGAAGCCAAAGCTGTTCCTTTCCTATTTTGGACTTCTCTCTTCTCTTCCAGAGAGAATAACCTTTAGCCCTGTGAATGACTGAACAGAAATTACTAATAGCAACTTGATATCCAAGATAAGAAAAGAAATAATGGGAGCACCTCTCTATCCTTGACAAAATTAAAGTCACCTCAATCAGATCACTTACATCCTCAGGTACAGAATGAACTGGCCAATTGGATTGCTAAGCCATTATCAGGGTATGTTTGAGAGGTCATGAAAAACAACAGAGGCACAATAAGATTGGAGAAAGGCAAATATTATCTTGATTTTTAAAAAGAGAAGAGAATAGATCCTGGAAATTATAGGTCAGTAACTTGATTTTTTTAATTCCTAAGAAAATTCTAGAATAAATCATTAAATAGACAATAAATATTTAGGAAAGAAGTAGTCTTTACAAAGGACCAGCATAGCTTTAAGAAAATTGTTAAACTAAAATGGAAATATGTTGTGAATCATATAAAACATAATGGTATGTGCACAAACTATGTCAAATTGCCTACCACATTCAGAAGAAGGGAACCAAGGGAAAAGGGAGAAAAATTTAGAATTCAAAGTACTGTAATAATGAATGCTAAAAATTGTCTAGACATCCTATTAAAAATAAAGACAAAAAATTTAAAAAGAGTAATTGTTATCCTATTGCTTGGCTTCTCAATGGATAGGACAAAGTTCATTCAGTGGGAGTAAATTTGGAATTCAATAAAATTTTAATGAATTTTAAAAAAACAAATAAGAATAACTCATGTCAAACTAAACTCATTTTTAAAAGGAGATTACTAAACTATAAGATGAGAATAATGCAGATATACTTTGTGTAGATTTCAACAAAATTTTTGATAAAAAATATTTCTTCTGGGGCAGCTAAGTGGTGCAGTGGATAGAGCACCAGCCTTGAATTCAGGAGGACCCAAGTTCAAATCTGGTCTCAGACACTTAACACTTCCTAGCTGTGTGACCCTGGGCAAGTCACTTAACCCCAGCCTCAGGGGGGGAAAAATATTTCTTCCTATTCTTACAAAGAAAATGGGAAGATATGAATTAGTTAATTGTACACATAGATAGATTTATAATTGATTGATAGCTAGATTCAAGAAAAAGTTTTGAATAGTTCAATGCAACTTGCCACTGAAGTCTCTAATAAGTAGCCTTTCCCAGATTTTTGTATTAAGCTAACATTTAACTCTTACATTTTTATCAGTGACTTGGATAAAGATGTAGGATGATCATCAAATTTGTAATCCTTAGGTTCTTACTAAGTGCTAATGAGATAATAAGATGATAGGTTCTTACTAAGTGCTAAGTCGGTACTTAACAATTCTCTAGTTCTGGCCTTTAAGGGGAGTTTTACCCCTTTGAACTTCTGGGGCAGAGCTTAATGTTTAAAAGGAGCAAGTTCATTGATAGAAGTAATTTTTCCACAAGCCCTTGCGTTATCCCACGCCCATTCTCTGGGAGGATAAAAGAGGGTGGCACTCTGGAGGAGGAGTCTATTCTGAGACAGAGTTGGGGCTGCACTCTGAAGGAAGAAGAGTCTACTCAGGGATTGAGTTGAGACCACTCTACAGGAAGAAGAGTCTGGCCGGGAGACTGAGTTGAGACAGCAGATCTCCTCCTAGTGATCAGGCAGTTTCTGGAGACAACAGAACATTACATGTAATGACACAAATTGTAAGAAACTAGAATTGGTCTAGAACTGTGATAAATGTAACTAGAATTGTGACAACCTACTTCACTGATATTTAATTGTTAACTAGAATTGTGATGTTTTACCTTGTTGACTTCCCACCTCAGTGTTGACATCCTACCTCCTTGGCATCCTACCTCACTGGCATATTATATCGAGTATGACTTTGATGAATGGGTTGAACACTTGGGCCACTGTTGAGCCTGGTTCTTATTGTCATACTTCTGTTTACTGATCTGCTGCTTTGTACCTCCTTGGGCATAACACTCTGTCATTCATGGATCAAGTGAAATACAGCTGGTGCTAAAAGTTTAGCTTGGTGAGATGTGCGGTTCCCGCAAAACAAGAGAAAGGGAATTGTAAGGGGCCTTTAAATGGGTGCCACAGTGCATTGGGAGATTGAGGCCCGGAAGTAATTTCTGTGGATATTAGGACTGCCCTTGGGCGGGATCCTGGCCATATTGAGATAGCTTCGTAATGGGTGACTCTCTCGCTGATTGGCTGTGTGTGTGACCTCACAGGCCCTATGTAAGCCCACTGCAGGCAGCAAGCGCCCTCTTTAACCTCCTCTTCACCTTGGCTCCCTAGCCTGGGTGGCTAAGCCGAGATGGGTAGCCAAAAGAGGTAAGGGTTTTGGTAGTGAACACATGGGTCTTCTGACCAGGTGTTCACTCGGGAACCAACAAGTCAGGGCATCAGTCAGGGCATTATGTGAGTAGGTATAATAAAGGCTTTTAAGATTACACGTGGTTGTTCTTGAGTGCGCTACCGGTTATTAAACTATAGATTCAAGAGATTGTGGCCAGAGACCTTAGAAGGCCTCAGAGGAGGCGAGCCGGGTAGAGTTCACACTGCAAAGGACAGTGGTCAAAGGTACTCTGGTGGGTCTAGGACAGACTAGTAATTGTAACTGCCAGGAGAGCACGTTACAAGGTGTGGCTAAAATTCTAGAAAAGTCACATGGCTAAAGAGACTAATGACAATAACCATCATGTGGTAAAAGAGACCTTTAATTCTGAGAAATATTTGACAGGAATGTCCTTTCCACTTTATGGTAGAACAATGAAATTTTGGAGTTCTTTTTTTTTTTTTAGATTGACTAGAAGAGGTATCAAATACACACACACATAAACACACACACACAAAACAAATGTTGATTTGCCCAGGGTCACAAAGCTAGGAATGTTAAGTGTCCGAGGCCGAATTTGAACTCAAGTCCTCCTAACTTCAGGGCATCAAATATTTTTTTTAATAATAGCTTTTTACTTTTCTAAATATATGCAAAAGATAGTTTTTATCATTCACCTTTGCAAAATCTTGTGTTCCAAATTTTTCTCCCTCCCTCCTCTCAAACTTACCCTGATTGCAAGAAATCCAATATATGTTAAACATTTACAATTCTTCTAAATATATTTCCCTAATTGTCATGTTGTGCAAGAAAAATTATCTCAAAGGAGGAAGTTTTTTGAAAAAGCAAATAAACAAACAACAGCAACAAAAAGGTGAAAATAATGTGCTTTGATCCACATTTAGTTTCCAAAGCTCTCTCTCTGGATGCAAAAGATTCTTTCCATCACAAGTGTTTTGGAATTGCTTTGAATCACCTCATCACCTTATCTTGTAGCTATATATGTTGTTCTCTTGGTTCTACTTACTTCAATTATACATCAGTTCATGTATACTTTTCTAGGCATTCTGAAATCAGTTTGCTTATCATATCTTATAGAACAAAAATATTCTATTACATTAATATTTTATAACTTGTTCAACTAAACTGATAGGTATCCATTCAATTTCCAATTCTTTGCCAGTGCAAAAAGTGCTGCTATGAATATTTTTGCACACATGGGTCCTTTTTCCTCTTTTATATTTTCCTTAGGATATAGACCTGGGTCAAAGAGTATACA
This sequence comes from Sminthopsis crassicaudata, assembly GCF_048593235.1. Taxonomy (NCBI): domain Eukaryota; kingdom Metazoa; phylum Chordata; class Mammalia; order Dasyuromorphia; family Dasyuridae; genus Sminthopsis; species Sminthopsis crassicaudata. The sequence continues at coordinate 175,992,682 of NC_133621.1, forward strand.
CAGTTTTATAGCCCTTTGGGCATAATTCCAGATTGCTGTCTGAAATGGTTGGATCAATTAACAAATCCACCAACAATGAGTTAGTGTTTCAGGTTTTCCATATCCCCTCCAACATTTATCATTATTTTTTCCTGTCAGCCAATCTGAAAGATGTGAAGTGGTAGAGCAGTGTTGTCTTAATTTGCATTTTTCTAATCCATAGTGATTTAGATCATTTTTTATTTGACTACAATGACTTTAATTTCATTATCTGAAAATTGTTCATATGCTTTGATAATTTATCAATTGGGAAATGGCTTGATTCTTATAAATTTGAGTCAATGTTTATTTTAGAAATAAAGCCTTTATCAGAAACACTAGATGTAAAAAGTTTTTTTTCAGCTTTCTGCTTCCCTTCTAAACTTGACTGAATTGGTTTGGTTTGTACAAAAACTTTTAAAATTTAATGTAATCAAAATGATCAATTTTGCATTACCTTATGTTTTCTCATTTTTTCTTTGGCCATAAATTCCTTCATTTTCCACAAATCTGAAAGATAAATTATCCCTTGTTCTCCTAGTTTGCTTATAATATCACTGTTTATCTTAATCAGAAACCCATTGGTTTAGGGTGTTTGATGTTGGTCAATGTCTAGTTTCTACCATACTATTTTCCAGTTTTTCCAGCAATTTTTGTCAAGTAATGAGTTTTTATCCCAGAAGCTAGAGTCTTTGGGCTTATCAAACACTATTACTATAGTCATTGATTATTGTCTTGTGAACCTAACCTATTCCTCTGATCTACTACTCTCATTTCTTAGTCATTACCAAATGGTTTTGACAACCACCACTTTATAATATAGTTTTAGATCTGCTAAAGCTAGGTCACCTTTCTTTGAAATTTTTTTCATTAATTCCCTTAAAATTTTTGGCCTTTTTTCTTTCAGATAAATATTATTATTTTTATAGCTTTATACAATAATTTCTTGGCAGTTTAATTGTTATGGCATTGAATAAGTAGGTTAATTTAGGTAGAATTGTCATTTTTATTGTATTAGCTTGGTCTACACATGAGCACTTGTTATTCTTCCAATTGTTTAGATCTAACTTTATTTGTGTAAAAACTGTTTTCATATAGTTCCTATATTTGTCTTTGCAGGTAGACTCCCAAATATTTTGTATAATCTACAATTATTTTAAATGGGAATTCTCTTTCTATCTCTTGATGCTGGACTTTGTTGGTAACATATAGAAATGTCTATGGGTTTGTTTTCTACATTGCAACTTTGCTAAAGTTAATTGTTTCTAGTAGTTTTTAGTTGATTCTCTAGGATTCACTAAGTATACCATCATATCATTTACAAAGAATGATAATTTGCTTTCTTTGTTACCTATTCTAATTCCTTCAATTTCTTCTTCTATTATTGCCAAAGCTAACATTTCTAGTGCAATATTGAATAGTAGCAATGATAATGGAGGAACCTTGTTTCACCTCTGATCTTTTTGGCAATGCTTCTAGTTTATCCCCATTATATATATAATGCTTGTTGATAGTTTTATATAGAGGCTTCTTGTCATTTTAAGAAAAACTCCATTTATTCCTCTGTTCTCTAGTATTTTTAATAGCAATGGATATTGTATTTTGTCAAATGTTTTCACTAGATCAATTGAGATAATCATATGGTTTCTGTTAGTTTGGTTATTGATAAGACCAATTATGCTGATAGTTTTCCTGATATTGAACCAGCCTCTACATTCCTTATATAAATTCTATTTGGTCATAGTATATTATCCAGGAGATAAGTTGTTGCAGTTTCTTTGCTAAAGTTTTATTTAAGACTTATACATCAAATTCACAAGGGAAATTGGTCTATAATTTTCTTTCTCTGTTTTGGCCCTTCTTGGTTTGACATAATATCTGTATCATAAAAGGAAATTTGTAGGACTCCTTCCTTTATTTTTCCAAATAGTTTGCATAGCAATTAGAATTAATTGTTTTTCAAATGTTTGGTAGAATTTGTAAATCCATCTGGCCCTGGAGATTTTTTCTTAGAAAGTTTACTAATGACTTGTTCAATTTCTTTTTTCTAAAAGGGAACTATTAAAGTTATTTATTTTCTCCTCTGTTAATCTGGGTAATTTATATTTTGGTAAGTATTTTCCATTTCATTTAGATTAACAGATTTTTGGGCATATAGTTGGGCAAAATAATCCCTAATTAATGTTTTAATTTCCTCTTTGTTGACGGCAAATTTATCTTTTTCATTTCTAAAACTGATAATTTGATTTTTTTTTCTTTCTTTTTTTCTAATCAAACTAACCAAAAGTCTATTTTGTTGTTGTTGTTATTGTTGTTTTAATAAAACCAACTCTTAGTTTTATTAATTAGTTAGTTCAATAGGTTTTTGTTTTTTTTTTTTTTACTTTCAATTTTATTAATCTCTACTTTGATTTTTTTAATTTGGTATTTAATTGGGAGGTTTTAATTTGTTTTTTTTTTTTTTTTGCCCCCTAGATTTTTTAGTTGCATGCCTCATTCATTGATCTTCTCTTTCTCTATTTTATTCATGTTAGCATTTATTCTTATGAAATTTTCCGTAAGAACTGCTTTGGCTGCAACTCATAAATTCTGTTATATTCTCATTATTGCCATTCTCTTGGATGAAATTATTAATTGTTTATATGATTTGTTGTTTGACCCACTCATTCTTTAGGATTAGATTATTTAATTTCCAATTAATTTTTTCTGTTTTTCCAAGGCCCTTTATTACATGTATTTTTTATTGTATCGTGATCTGAAAAGGATTCATTTACTATTTCTTCCTTTTAGCATTTGATTGTGAGATTTTCATGCCCTAACACATAGTTTTTGTGTAGGTGCCATGTACCATAGAGAAAAGGGTATAGTTCTTTCTATTCCCATCCAATTTTTTCCAAAGGCCTATCATTCCTAATTTTCTACAATTCTATTATCCTTTTTAACTTCTTTCTTATTTATTTTGTAGTATATTTATCTAGTCCTGAAAGAGAAAATGGAGATTCCTCACTAGTATAGTTTTGCTGACTATTTCTTCGTGCAACTCACTTAACTTCTTTAACAATTTGGATGCTATACTATACTTGGATGCATATAAGTTTAGTTCTGATATGTCTTCAATTTGTATGGTATCCTTTAACAAGCTTTGGTTTCCTTCCTTATGTCTTTTAATTAAATCTATTTTTACTTTTATTTCATCAGAGATCAGGATTGCTACACCTCCTTTTTTATTTCAGCAGAAGCATAGTAGATTCTGCTCCAGCCTTTTATCTTTACTCTGTAGTTATCTTCCTGCTTTAAGTGTTTCTTGTAAACAGCAAAATGTAGGATTCTGGCTTTTAATCCAGTCTGCTATCTATTTCTGTTTTATGGGAGAGTTCATTTCATTCACATTCACAGTTAAGATTACTAATTCTGTATTTCCCACCATTCTATTTTTCTCCAAGTTATACTTTTCTCTCTCCATTCACCCTTTCCCTACTCACCATTTCCCTCAATCTGCCCTCTCCTTTTTTCTTTTCAGCCTCTCCTTATACCTTTTCCCTTCTACTTCTGCCCTCCCTTCTATTAGCCTTTCCCTTTCCCCTCCTATTACCCTATAGGTTGAGACAAATTTCTATACCAATTTAGGTGTGTGTTATTCCCTCTTTAAGTCAAATCAGATGGGATTAAGGTTCAAACAATGCTCATCCCCCTTCCTTCTTTCCCTCAAAGTTAAAAAGTCTTTTGTTCTTCTTCACATGGTATAATTCACTCCATTTTACTTCCCTTTTCCTCTTCTCTCAGTACAATCCCTTTTCCATTCCTAATTTATTTTTTATGTCATCATAATAAAGTCAATTTATAACTATATTCTCTAAATATACTTCTCACTGTCTTGACAGATACAGTTCTCAAGTGTTACACATATCTTCTTCCCACATAAGAATGTAAACATTTTAACATTTGAAAAACCATTTTTTCCCCATTTATATTTTTTATGCTTCTTTTGGGTCTTGATTTTGGTGATCAAATTTTCTGTTCAGTTTTGTTTTGTTTTGTTTTGTTTTAATAATTTATTTATTTATTTTAAACACACATTGCTTTATGAATCATGTTGGAGGAGAACAATCAGAACAAAAGGAAAAAACCATGGGAAAAATTAAAAAAACAAACAAAAAAAAAAAAGAAGTGAACATGACATGTGTTGATTTACATTCAACCTCTCTAATTCTTTTTCTGGGTGCATATGGCTTCTTCTGTCCTAAATCTATTGAAACTTCTTTAGATCACTTAACCACTGAGAAGAGCCAAGTATTTTATAATTGAACATAGCACATGTATGATGTATTCCTGATTCTACTTGTATCACTTAGCATCAGATCATGTAAATATTTTTGAAGTCAGCTTATTCATCATTTTTTAAAAACAACATTCCATTACTTTCATATACCACAACTTGTTCAGCCATTCTTCCATTGATGGGCATCTACTCATTTTCAAATTCTTTGCTACCATAAAAAGAGCTGCTATAAATATTTTTGCACATGTGGTTCCTTTTCCCTTCTTTATGATTTCCTTGGGATACAGACCCAGTAATGGCACTGCTGGGTCAAAGGGTGTGTACAGTTTTACAGTCCTTTGGACATAGTTCCAGATTGCTTTGGGCCATTGAAAAAAGAAAGGATCAACATGGGCTGAGATCATCTTAAATACAGCTTTTAAATTTTATTAAAGAATGGGCAAGGGGCTACTAGGTGGTGCAGTAGATAGAACACCAGTCCTGAAGTCAGGAGGACCTGAATTCAAATGTGACTTCAGATATTTCACATTTCCCAGCTGTATGCCCCTGGGCAAGTCACTTTGCCCCAACTGCCTCCTCAGAAAAGAAGAAGGAAAAGGAGAAGAAGAAGCAAGATTTTAATATCCTAGATATGTTCTTCAGTATTGTTTTCAATATTTATTAGAAAATCAGAATTAAATTTTATTTAAAAATTTAAAAAGACATTTGTTTATACCTAGTAAATTCTAGGCATTGTGTTCTAAGGTGCTAGGGGTTCAAAGACAGAAAGATGAAAAGTGTTTATCCTTAAAGAACTTCCATTCCATTGGGGTGGGTGTGGAAATAACAATATATAAACAGAGAAATAGATGATTTAAGGAGAGAGGACATTGATAATTAACAACTAGAGAAGATGGAGAAAGACTTCACAGAACAAAATGGTACCTGGGCTGAGCCTTGGAATAAAAGACAACTGAAAGGTATAAATGAGGAAAGAGAGCATTTCAGGGAAAGGGAACAATCTATTAAAAGGCAGAGAGTCAGGAAATGGAATGTTTAATTATGGCCAGATGATAGTCCAATATGTCTGGAATATTGAGAGCCTGAAGGGAATAATGCAAAAGGAGATTGAAGCCACGTTAAAGAGGACTTGTAATGGCAAACCTAGATGTTTCACTTTTCCCCAAAGGCACTGGAGGTTTTTGAGCAACAGAATGGTCAGATATTTTGCCATATGACAATTATTTTGATAGGTGAATGGGTTTGTGAGGGGAGAGAATAAAAAGAACATAAATGGGGCAGCTTGGTGGCACAGTGGATAGAGCACCAACCCTGAAGTCAGGAGGATCTAAGTTCAAAACTGGTCTCAGACACTTAACACTTCCCAGCTGTGTGACCCTGGGCAAGTCACTTAACCCTAATTGCCTCAGCAAAAAAAACCAAACAACAATAACAACAAAATAGAACATGAATAATTAGATGGATGTCCCATCAGGTAAGGTAGCTCCCAGCTCCTGGGAAGACTTAGACTGGATTTTTATCACTGAAATCAATACCACATTCATGGGTACCTAAAACTTAACATGTCTAAATCCTAACTCATTGTCTTTACTCCTCCAAAATCTATCTCTTCTGAAGTTCTATTACTTCTATTACTATCAAGTACTATGAAGAATTCCTCCTCTAAGTTATTGAGATTCAAAACATCAATGCCATTTAAGCCTTCACTTTCATTCACTTCATATATCATATTGTCAAATTTTGTTATTTTTACTTTCACAATATCTCTTCTATGCATTCTCTATCGCCACACATTTAAAGATTAAATCATTTTGGGGAAAACAAAACACCCCAAGATGACAATCCCTAAGGATCTGGATCTCAGGGCCAATACAAGATTGCAGTTGAGGTTAAGTTTTTGGAATGGTTGAAGAATAGAGTGGAACTAAGTTGAGGAATAATTTATCTGAGTAAATTCCATTCCTCCCATTGGAGGAAGGAAGCACAATCTCTATCAGATTTCTATTTTAATTAATAAATAAAAGGTAAACACAAATGAACAATAATTAAAACAAAGATAAAGTACTTACATTTAAATATAAGGAGGTGATAAGTATATACACTTATATGCCCTCTGATCCAAACATAGAGTGAGTTCAGTCATCAAGGCATCAGAATGGTTCTGTGTCTGGACCTGCTCACTGGAGGATTTTGGTACTAGCCCGAATACTGATCATGGGTGAGTATTATGGGCCAGAACTCTGAACTTGAAACAAAGGATTCTTACAAGGTACTAAGTCATGATAGAGACAATAGTTATCTAATTTAGCTTGGTTCAGTATGATTGATTTAATCCTACAAGGAGATGTTATGGACCAAAACTTGAAACAAAGTACTAAGTAGAATTAAGGAGATAATGGTTAAATCTAGTTTAACATTGATTAAATCCTACAACAATAATGGTTTCCTAGTGATATAATGATTGGTTTGTACTTAAGTGTACAAGAAGCTCTCAAGGCCTAAAAGGGCAAGCTCACTAGAAGCTCTGGGAGCCTCAGCCATGATTCAGTCGGGGAGATTCAGAAGCCAGAGAAGGCAGGTGGGAACAAGCTCTCGGAACTAAGAAGAGAGATAAGCCTCCAGAAAAACTAGCTGAACCCCAAGTGAAGGAGACATGACTTTGAAGGAGACAATAAAGGATGTGGACTTTAACCCCTAGCTTCTCTTGTGGTGATTACTGAACTGAAAAGAAGGCTACTTCCAGATACCCCAAGAAAACCTCAACAGAGAACATTACATTTTAGAGAGAATATTACAGGTGTGGAGTGAAGGGGTGGAACTCAAAAAGATGGTTAAACAGGAGGAGTTCATTTATTCAAAATTTTCTCAGCCTTATGTAACTACAGCACATTGCACATGCACTAACTATATACTGCACATGTGGAACCATATAAACAACTTGCTATTGTTGCAGATATCTCCTTGCCACTTTATTATAACTCTGCTTTAATTACAACACAGGTTGTCATACTCCCTGACTTCTCATGAAAGCTGAGAAACCCCTAGAGGTGATGGGGAGCCAAACCAGATACATCAGCAGGGTTCCTTTTACTTAAATAGAGGGTTTTTTTTATACCCCAACGGAGGTTCCTTATTATCTGTGATCCTCTACAATTCTCTTATATCTTGATGATCTTAAGACATTAATGGAAAGAAAGGGAAAGGAATATACTGAGAGGAAAGGATAGAGGAAAATTATCTCACAAAATTATACTCACTTCTTCTGGGTAAGTTACTTTTGACTATAAGTCTATATCCTTTGCATTCTGGAAAATTATTTTCCAAATATAATTCCAAAATTATATTCCAATGCATTTCTTTTTTTGTTTGTTTTTGTTTTTTTTGTTTGATGCAATTGGGATTAAGTGTCTTGCCCAGGGTCACACAGCCAGGAAGTATTAAGTGTCTGAAGCCAAATTTATAATCAGGTCCTTCTGACTTCAGAGCTGGCGTTCTGTCCATTATACCAACTAACTGCCCCTCTCCATTTTTTAAGAATGATGAATGCTGTATCATGTATGATCTTGAGTGTGTATCCTTAGTATTTTAATTCTTTCTGGATGCTTGCAATAATTTTTTTTTTTTGACCCAAATGCTCTGAACTTTGACTAAGATTTTCCTGAGAGTTTTCATTTGGGAGTTTCTTTCAGGAGGTAACTAATTGGAATCTTTCTATTTTTAATTTGTCCTCTGATTCTGATATGTATGCCATTTTTTATTTCTTGAACTATAATATCTAGAATCTATTATTGAGGACATTCAGATAATCAATCCAATGATTCTTAATTATTTTTCTCTCCTTGATCTGTTTTCAAGGTCAGTTATTTTTGCTATGTGTGTACAACCTTACATTTTCTTCTATTTTTTCAGTCTTTTTACTTTGCTTCAATATTTCTTGCTATCTCATGAAGTCATTGTCTTCTATTTGGTCCATTCAAAATTTCAGGGAGTTTGTTGCTTGTACAAGATTTGTTCCTCTTTTGCCAAGATTTCCTTTCCAAATGTTTTCTTCTTTAGTTCTCATTTATTTTCCAATTTTTTCCTCAAGTGCTTCCATTCCATTTATAAACAACAATAACAACAACATTTTAAAACTCTTTTTAAACTCCTACTTCATCTCTTCCAGGAATTCTATTTGAATTTGTTGCCAAGCTGTTTTTTCACTAAGAAAATGTTTATAGATATATTGAAGTTATTCTCTTCTGCATTTGTGTCCTAAGCATCTCTGTCACTATAATAGGGTAAAGTTCTTTTTTTGTTAGCCCATTTTTTCTTTTTTTTTTTTTAATTAATTATTTATTTATTCTTAAATTAATAATTTTTTATTATATATATATATTTTTATAATATTATCCCTTGTATTCATTTTTCCAAATTATGCCCTCCCTCCCTCTACTCCCTCCCCCAGATGACAGGCAATCCCATACATTTTACATGTGTTACAATATAGTCTAGATACAATACATGTGTGTGAATATCATTTTCTTGTTGCACAATAAACTTTAGATTCCGAAGGTACATGTAACCTGGGCAGACAGATATTAGTGCTAACAATTTACATTCACTTCCCAGTGTTTCTTCTCTGGGTGTAGCTACCTCTGTCCATCATTGATCAACTGGAAGTGAGTTGGTTTTTCTTTATGTTGAAGATTTCCACTTCCATCAGAATACATCCTCATACAGTATTGTTGTTGAAGTGTACAGTGATCTTCTGGTTCTGCTCATTTCACTCAGCATCAGTTGATTTAAGTTTCTCCAGGCCTCTCTGTATTCCTCCTGCTGGTCATTTCTTACAGAGCAATAATATTCCATAACCTTCATATACCATAATTTACCCAACCATTCTCCAACTGATGAACATCCATTCATCTTCCAGTTTCTAGCTACTACAAAAAGAGCTGCCAGAAACATTTTGGCACATATATGTCTCTTTCCGCTCTTTAGTATTTCTTTGGGATATAAGCCCAGTAGTAGCGCTGCTGGGTCAAAGGGTATGCACAGTTTGATAACTTTTTGGGCATAATTCCAGATTGCTCTCCAGAATGGCTGGATTCTTTCGCAACTCCACCAGCAATGTATTAGTGTCCCAGTTTCCCCACATCCCCTCCAACATTCATCATTATTTGTTCCTGTCATCTTAGCCAATCTGACAGGTGTGTAGTGGTATCTCAGAGTGGTCTTAATTTGCATTTCTCTGATCAATAGTGATTTAGAACACTCTTTCATGTGAGTGGATATAGTTTCAATTTCTTCCTCTGAGAATTGTCTGTTCATATCCTTTGACCATTTATCAATTGGAGAATGGTTCGGTTTCTTATAAATTAGGGTCAGTTCTCTATATATTTTGGAAATGAGACCTTTGTCAGAACCTTTGTTTTTAAAAATATTTTCCCAATTTGTTACTTCCCTTCTAATCTTGTTTGCATTAGTATTATTTGTACAGAAACTTTTTAGTTTGATGTAATCAAAATCTTCTATTTTGTGATCAATAATGATCTCTAGTTCTCCTCTGGTCATAAATTCCTTCCTCCTCCACAATTCTGAGAGGTAGATTATCCTCTGGTCCTCTAATCTATTTATTATCTCCCTCTTTATGCCTAAATCATGGACCCATTTTGATCTTATCTTGGTATATGGTGTTAAGTGTGGATCCATATCTAATTTCTGCCATACTAATTTCCAGTTTTCCCAACAGTTTTTTCCGAATAATGAATTTTTATCCCTAATGTTGGTATCTTTGGGTTTGTCAAAGATTAGATTGCTATAGATGTACCCTTTTTTGTCTTTTGTATCTAATCTGTTCCACTGATCTACCGGTCTATTTCTTAGCCAATACCAAATGGTTTTGGTGACTGCTGCTATATTAGCCCATTTTTTCAACCTGTTTTCTCATTTGGAATTTGGTATTAGGGCTGCAATACTTCTGGGAAGGTCTGAGCTGATTCTATTGCTGCTTTCTTGGATATTAAATGTTAGGCTATTCCAGGATCCTAGAGGGATGCTAGGAACCTGCAAGTTTTCTATGTTCCCAAAGTGGTAGGATCCAGAGTAAAGTCTGACTGCTGTCCCACTGATTTTGAGCTCTGCAACTTTCTGGCCTGAGTCTGACCACACACACACACACACACACACACACACACACACACACACTTAAAGGAACACTGGATTTAGAAGTGGAAAAGACTTAGAGATCATCTACTTCATCTCATTTTGCAGGAGAAAAAACTAAATATCAGCTAAAGTAAGTAGATTGCCCATGTGTCACAAAGGTAGCAAAAGCTGGGATTCTAACCCATCTCCTTTCCACTTCACCACCCTGCCTTTCTAGCACAAACAACTGAAAGGTAATGAGTTGTTTATCTCTAGTGACCATGTTGCCACAGGGCTGCACAATGCAGGTTCCCTAGACTTTCATAAATTTATTTTAGTCTTTCATGAAAACTGAAAGAATGGCAGTAAGAGCAATAGGATAATACTGAATATCCTCTTACTATTCCTCCATCTCATCCAGAATATACACATGTAACACAAGGGAGAAGTAGAATGAAATGGAACAGTAGTATTTTTTGTTGTCTTTTTTCTTTTTATTAATAACACTGATCAAACAGGCCATTTTCCAAATCCACCACAGATGTACTGTTTTTACTGCTTCTTCTGTTTTTGTTTCCCAATTAAATCTCCTATCATCCTGGTTCCCAAGATAAACCTTGTTTTTTTTAATTGTCTTGTTCTTAATCTTAACAGCTTTGAGATCCCAGGGGCCTTTATTGCCATCCTTTATTGCCAAAGTAGATTCCACACACCAGTTCTTCTTCCACTTAGATATAGCTACCCAAGTATTTTTCATGTCTGGAGATGCTCTTCATAGTTTTATCAGTTGTTAACAAAGGAATATTTTCAGTACACAAGAGGATGAGGTTAAATGGATACAGTTTTTATGCACTAACTGCTTTTCTTTTCTTTTCTTTTTTTGGGAGACAAGGGAACTATTACTAACTCATAAAGTAAGGTATATTGCAGAGCAATTCATGCCTTCTTTTATTTGATTTTTTTCCCCCTGGCCAAGCTACAATTGTTTTCAATGTGTTTATCTATCAAATAAATTGCAAGTGCTCATTAGGACTTACACACTAAAATACTTGCAAAGCTTTGACATATTGTGCTTCTTTACTGATGTTTAAAAATTATTCAAACTAAAACAATCTTATTTACATTCTCTCAATATATACTTCATTGTACCTCATTGGTACAGCACCTAGAATATTTTTGGTGTTTGACCAAAATTAACTAATAAATCAGTCAACAAGTATTTCTAAATCTCTTGAGTTTAGTACTGAGCATAGAAATAAAAAGAATGAAACAATCCCTACTCTCAAGAAGTTTACATTATAAGTACTAACAAAGTACTTCTTTATCTGGAATAAACAGTACATTCATCTTCCATTCTTGAACATAATTTTGTAAATGTTGTTAGTGAGAAGAGGTTTGGCTAACTCAAAGAATAAAGTCAATCCTGAAGGTGCACTGCATATAATCTTTTCTTTCAGATGAATGAATGAATGAAAGGTTTAATAAGTATTTATTTAAGCAAAATACTGATCAGAGAAGTGGAAATAAGAATACAATAGGAAATTAAGGATGGCTGTCCCCTTATTTACAGGAATTTATTTCCCAGATGATTGTCTATGTGGCCTGGGGAAGGTGAAGGGTTATGCCCCTCTCAGGGTTTTGATGCTTATCTTGTTGGCAGTCAGCCAGCCATTGTTGCTGGTAATAAAAAAAAAAAAAAAAAAAAAAAAAGTGAATTCTCTCTCCACAATGATTTTTCCTTTAAATGTTAGCTTCAAGAACTGAACTAGAAGATCTGGTAGTGTGAGGTAAACTATTATTCATTCCCAAGTCTCAGAGATCTGGGCTATTTCCATTAAGGTCTTAAGAAAGATGATGGTCACAGTGGTGGCTGTGGCTTATCCTATATTGCATGTGGTACTTCCTATCTCTCCTAAGGTGCTTTGCTACTTATTAAAAACAAATGATAAATGAGCATTCTGGGAAATTGGAGGAGTAGGTTGATAAATTCAAGCTCTCCAGATTTCCCCCAGAAATAGAACAAATTTGTGCCTCAGGGCATACATAGACTGGTATCAAGAAGACTTGGAGTACAAGGAGGGTCCTACTGATACAACTCAAGAAGATCCGAAGAAAGACTCTGGGTTGGGGATTAACCTGTTTGAAATGCAGACTACTCCAGGCTAGTTTCACAGAAACACCAAGTTGGAATCTTGTGGGCTAGCTGGGTGTATCTGGAGCTTCAGCAGGAACTATGGAGACTTTCACCTTCCTGACTTTTTACTGAGTCGGAGTTTGAAGACAGTGGATTAGGAACTCCAGGCCCAGCTGTGCTACTGAGACCACCCCTAGTCAAGAAGGAACCAGCACCTGTGAGTGCAGAGGCAGTGGGGCAGGGACACTGCTGGCTGTGGGCACTTTTAGGAGAGCGGAGCTCTTGGTTTGAGGTTCCTGCTCAGAGCGGGAGAGCTAAAGGGAAGTTTGAGTTACTATCCCCCATTCTGATGAGGAAACCCCAAAACTCTTAAAACCTCCTAGGACTCTGCCTTAGGGAAGGGACCCCACTCCAAGAACAAACAATTTCATCCTTATCTAAAAACCCATTGAATTCTATTCAACTTCTAACCCTGGTTGAAACTCAAGCCAAAGTCAACCTGGGACTCCACCCATAAGCTCCTTCAGATTATCCAAAGCCCCCTATTATAAAAAGAGCCAAATTGGAGTCCACTCTTTGCAGAGATCCCAAACATGACATCCTTATGCAGGCCATGTCAAGGATTTCTGCCCACAAGTGCCTTTTATCTCTGCCCTCAACTTTACTAACTAAACTTTACTTCCAAACCCCTCTTTAATAAACCTCTTTTATCAATCTAGGTTTTCAGGTCTGTAAATTCCTTTACAGAGGACTCTTGTACTGCTACTAGACTTCATTTAATTCTGTATCCTTGCGACGAATCCAAAAGAGTTGCAAGGGAGCTCTATTTGACTCTCTGTACCCCAAACCTGACACTAGACCTCAATTAAATCTAATTTCATTTAGGTACCCCTTATCTAGTTTTCATCAATCCCACAATTAGAGGTGCTTACATTTATTACCTCTTATTTAAAAAAATGAATCAGCAAAGAAGAATGAAATCCATCACTGAAATATGTTATGGGAACAAGGAAGACCAAGATTCATTTTCAGAGTGATAAGGTATAGATTTAGGGAAACAAAATGAAATTAGGATTTTTGGTGGTCAGGGAGTTAAATGAAAAGGTCTAACCAAAGGGAAAGGTTTGGCTCCCTTGTAACTCCTTGGGATTTGGTGCAAGGGTAGGGAGTTTTGGGGACTCCCTTCTGGCGATGCAGAGGTTCTCTGTAAAGGAATTTACAGACCCAAAAATCTAGATTGATAATAAGAGGTTTATTATGGGGATTGGAAGTAAGGTTAGAAATCCTGACAGAAAGACATAAAGTCTGATTAAGGAAATAGATGAGGGTAAAGAGAGGGTGGCACTGGAAAGAGTGTTCCAGTGGACAGAGACCCTTGGCATCGCACACATAGCATAACTGGCATGTTTGGAATCTCTGCAAAGAGAGGATTTTACTTTGACTCTTTTATATTGAGTGTCTTAATGGGGGCTGGGAGAGCTCAAGTTGGCTCAGACTCAAATCTCCTATTGCCCAGATCTTCTATTGGAATTCAAAGGAGTGCTTTTTGACCAGGATTTGTAATTGAATCAAAGGCCCTGGCATCCTGTAAAGACAACTTGTCTGGGGAGGATGTGCCTCAGCCTGAAGGGGCTGGGAATCTGAAAGGAATCACAGATCAATAGGATATACAGTTTCTTAAAGGGACCACAACCTGCTTCAAGAGGAGGATACTTTAGTTAAAGGGAAAAAAAAAAAAAAAAAGAAAGAAAGAAAGAAAACCAAAACAACACAAACTTCCATTTCTCCCAAAGAGTAACCACAGAGAAAATTTATGGAACTCAAAAAAGAATTTAAAAATCAAATGAGAATTATCAAGGAAAATCTAAAAAGTAAAAATAAAAATCATCCAAGAAAAGCAAGAAGTTTATTTTAAAAAGTTAACCAACTAAGAAAGGAGGTACAGAATCTCAAAGATAAAAATAATTCTTTGAAAATTAGAATTGGGCAAAGGGAAGCCAATGAAGCTATAAGAGACTAAGAAACAACAAAATAGATTATAAAGAATGAGAAAATAAAACAAAATGTTTCACATTTTATTAAAAAATGACAGATCTGGAGAACAGATCAAGAAGAGAAAACGTAAGAATGATTGGACTAACAGAATGTTGTGACCAAAAAAATAACCTTGACACAATAATGCAGGAATAATCCAAGAAAATTGTTTTGAATTGATAGAACATGAAGGGAATGTAGAAATAAAAAAAAAAAAATCCACCAATTGCCACCTCAAATAGATCATTGATGGAAAACACACAGAAATATTATTGCCAAATTTTGAAACCCCCAGATCAAAGAGAAAATTTTTCAAGAAAGAAGGAAAAATAATTCAAATATGCAAGAGCTAAAATTAAAATTGTACAAGATTTATCAGCAACTGCAATAAAAGACTGTAGGTCCCGGAATCCTGGAACATATATCTACTGATAATCAAAAGAATTAGGCCTGCAACCAAAAATATCATATCCAGCAAAATTATCTATAATTTTGAATGAGAAAAAATGGATATTCAAAGAACTTGCAGATTTCTAAGACTTTCTATCGATCAAACCCAAGCTCAATAGAAAATTTAACCTATAAGAGCCAATATGAAAAATAAATTTCAAGGAACTTAACATGAACAAACTGTTTAAACATGAACAAATCATTGTTAACATGAACAAAACATGAACAAAAAAATTCCCATTTTTTAACATGGGAAAATGCATACTATATGTTTAAGATTCTCATCAGCAATAGAGTGGCTTAAAGGAAAGATTAACAGAGTTAAGGTAAAAATAGTAATCATGTACATTGTTGGTGGAGTTGTGAAAGAATCCAGCCATTCTGGAGAGCAATTTGGAACTATGCCCAAAAAGTTGTCAAACTGTGCATACCCTTTGACCCAGCATTGCTGTTATTGGGATTATATCCCAAAGAAATACTAAAGAGCGGAAAGGGACCCATATGTGCCAAAATGTTTGTGGCAGCTCTTTTTGTTGTAGCTAAAAACTGGAAGTTGAATGGATGTCCATCAATTGGAGAATGGTTGGGTAAATTGTGGTATATGAAGGTTATGGAATATTATTGCTCTGTAAGAAATGACCAGCAGGAGGAATACAGAGAGGCTGGGAGAGACTTAAATCAACTGTTGCTGAGTGAAATGAGCAGAGCCGGAGGATCACTGTGCACTTCAACAGCAATACTGTATGAGGATGTATTCTGATGGAAGTGGAAATCTTCAACATAAAGAAGATCCAACTCACTTCCAGTTCATCAATGATGGACAGAAATAACTACACCCAGAGAAGGAACACTGGGAAGTGAATGTAAATTGTTAGCACTACTGTCTATCTACCCAGGTTACTTATACCTTCAGAAGCTAATAATTAATGTGCAACAAGAAAATGGTATTTACACACATATATTGTATCTAGGCTATATTGTAACACATGTAAAATGTATGGTATTACCTGCCATCGGGGGGAGGGAGTGGAGGGAGGGAGGGGATAATTTGGAAAAATGAATTAAAAAAAAAAAAGTTATACAAATGAGAGACAGAGAAAGAATATTCATAGAGGCATTATAGGTGGGAGGAGTTCTCATAGTTCTCAAAATCTACACACTTCAGGAATTGGTTCAATAAGTAATACTACATATATACCATGAAGGATATTACACCCTCCAAAATCTATTTAAAAATAAGGAGGGAGAGATGGGCTGATGGGGAAACAAAGGGTGAAGGAAGAAAAGGGAAGGATACTTGGGTGGGGGAGGGTTAAGTAATAGCAAGGAAAGTTATGAAGCAGAATTTAATTAAAAGAGGCAACAAGGATGTGGGGTATATGTGGGTATGAGTGAGTATATGTGGGTTTGAGTGTATATATGTACATATAAAACCAAACCAAACCAAAAAAAAAAAAAAAAAAACACCAAAAAGAGAGTATAAACCAGTACAGATAAGATGAGAAGGGAAATAGTAAACTAGGGGAAAAAGGCCTGATAAAGGCCTCATTTCTAAAACATATAGAAAATTAACATAAATTTATAAGAATACAAGCCATTCTCCAATTGATAAATGGTCAAAAGATATGAACAGACAATTTTCAGATAAAGAAATTAAAGCCATTTCTAGTCATATGAAAAAATGCTCTAAATCATTATTGATCAGAGAAATATAAATTAAGCCATCTCTGAGATACTACTACAGCTTTCAGATTAGTTAAAATGACTAGAAAAGATAATGATGAATGTTGGAGGGAATGTGGGAAAACTGGGACACTGATATAGTTTGGTGGAGTTATGAACTGATTTCAACCATTCTGGAGAGCAATATGGAATTATGCCCAAAGGACTATCAAACTCTGCATAAAACTTTGATCTACTGGACCTGTTTCCCAAAAAAATAATAATAAAAGGGGAAAGGATCCACATGTGCAAAAATATTTGTAGCATTCCTTTTTGTAGTGGCAATATGTTCTTTGTACCCTGATCAATTCACTCCAAATCAACAAACACTATGTAAAAATCATTGTAGTGAGCACTAGGGCCTGAAAGTTAAAAACAACAACAACAAAAATCCAACACCTCTGGGCTCAAAGATGTTGTATTTTTAAATTTGGGATTGGGGAGGGGGGGGACTTGAAAAGGAGAAAAAAAGAATAAAGTAAATAAGATGCTCAGCAGAGAACTAAAAAACAATTTACAAGCAAATAAAGAAAAAATGGATATTCATTAATATAATTTTTCCTATTAATATATATACTTTCTTGATCTGATAATTGTTGTTATATATTTTGAATCCTTCTGATGTTCTGCTGGGCACATGACAATTTCCTCTTTTGCTTTATTTTGTTTTGTATTTTTTACTGTTTTTCTTCTTTATCTTATTTTTTTTTTCAAATAAAATACATTTTTAAACATGATAGAGAATAATTTGCAATAAGTTCTGAGTGTGTGCGTATGTGTGTTTGTGTATTTTAAAAGCAGGTTGTTTTGTCAATGTTTTATTAGATTCCAGATGTATGGAACTGTTATTTCTCTACAGTCTATAAAAGTACCATAGTTTCAAAATAAAGGCAATTGAATTTGATTGTTGACTTAAACTGCTGTTCAGAGATTCTTCCTCCTATGAATAGATTAAGGATTATATGAAAATCAAACCTTATATATTTGTCCTCCCTCTGAATAGATTTCATGTTTGCTTATCTCCTAGCTCCCTCTTGATATGATTTATCAAAATAATTTATACCTTTTGTTCCTTCTCTTTTTACATATTTCCCTCTATTTCTCTCATATATATTTCTCTTTTTAAAGTTGTTTAAAAAAAAAAAAAAAGACCCCAGAGGAGGGAAGAGGGGAGGGGAATGGAATGACTTATTTTTACAACAAGAAGAAAGAAAACATCTTAGAATGAACAAGTTGCTAGTTACTCTCCTCTAGGATCATTCTTTCTTATTAACATATTAGCCATATTGATACTGACTGGTTGAGGTTAACCACCAGTCAACTGCTATCTCAGGTTAGTTATAAAACATTTCTCCCATAAACATCCAAGAACACTCACTCTCCCACCAATACTCACAACTTCCATGGAAGACAGTGGACCCAAATTTATATGACATGATAAATATGCACAAAAAAGAGGGATGTGTCCAAGGAAAATCAAACTCCAGAAATTCAAAGTACTGATTTCCTTCCCATCTCTGTAACCATCCTCAAAAAATTCACTACTCAGTATTGCCTCTGTGGCTTTGCTGCTAATGTGGGTTTACTCAGATTCTTTGTTAGGCTAGTTACAGAGCACTATGTCTTAGCTAGATTGCACTATCTACCTCCATTAGCCAGTGTTCTGATACCAGGATGGCTGTTTTTCTGCTCAGCTGCATTTGTTCCTCAATGACATCTGTATTCTCTATTATGCTACTTCAGGTCCCGTGTAAGCTATCAGCTGAGGATAGTATTGTATTTTTTCCAGAAGAACAGAACTAGTTAGCCAAATGGCAGAAGACTCCATTTCTGTTCTCATTGCTGAACCTGATTTTTGTCTTAAATTCACAGGCAGCAGGAAGTAGCATATTGTGTGTGTGTGTGTGTGTGTGTGTGTGTGTGTGTGTGTGTGTGTGTGTGTGTGTATCTGTGCCTGCCTCAATTGGCTGAGTTTAGTGGAGAAGTCCCCATGACCCAGTATAGGGTAAGTATAAAAATAGGCAATTGGTAAGAATTAGTAAGGCTAATGTAGGCACTTTCATTTTTCAACTGAAATGAGACAAATACTAAGAAAGGAGCCTTCTTCTGAGGGAAGTATGAAGCAGGCTTAGGTTAATAGAGAAACAAGGTTTGTTGGTAAATCAGAAGCAGGGCACTGGGTTCTCAGATGCTTTAGAGTGTACTTCTCTGCGGCTTTGTAAGAAGGAGAGTTTGGAGCCAGAGATGTTCAATTTAGTGGGAGAACAACCAACTGAATACAATGGATTAAGAAATCCCACACGTTTTAAAAACAGGAAAGATTTTAACTTGGGCAGCCACACAAGGAAGGATGAGGAGAAAAACAAGCAGAGAGTTGGTGCCCTTGGCCCAGGAGAGTACAGCACGTGGGGCAGAGCTAAGGAAGTTTTTTGTTTGTTTGTTTGTTTTGTTTTTTAGCATTTTACTTATTTATTTTTGCTTGTTACTGCTCTAGGAGGTTTGCAGGGCTTGACCAGTTGGGCGAGAAGAAAGTTAAGTATCTTAAGTACCATTGCCTGTGGGGCAGAAAAGGAATTAAAGTATTTTTTTAATTAAGTACCTTGCTGGTGAGCTTGCTTTTTCACCTTCAAAAGCTCATTTTCAATTCTGCTTATACCTAAGCATGAGTATTTCCCATCTCTAAACCCTCTTCCCTCAACTCCACCTTCTTGGGCAGGAGGAAGAGGAGGAGTGGGAAGGGCAATAACATCATCAGCACCATCCATGCAACAGTTTTGTCCACCCCCTTATGTTCTCATTACAAGAGGCAGGGACTCAGCTCCAGGGCCCCAGGCAAAAAGTACTTGTTTTATTATTATCCTCAAAGAGTTTTTAACCAAGCCTGTGGGGAGAGGGGATTGCATGTAGGGAGAATAGATTTGTATGTTGCTGGGACTACTGAGATATCCCCTGGAGAGCTGAAACCTGTCCCCACCTGGCCTATAGACCCCTTTGCCTCCACACACAGTCGGCTTGACTATTTCACCTGTGCAGAGTGCTTACAAAACAGTGTCCACCCATACAATGATTTGAGAAACTAGGGAATGTGTAAATAATATCCCAGTCACTGGCCAAAGATTATGTCTGGCATAGGAGGATCAATAGCAGCTGAATTTAGTGCTACACCTTTGAGATAAAAATTTGAATACATCAAGATGCTCCTTCAAAAATAAAAGAAAGGGGGAGCCACAGGTAACTCTAGAGAACTTCTAAATTTAACTTTATATATTAAAATCAATCAATTGGGGAATGGCTGAATAAATTATGGTATATCAATGTAATGGAATATCATAGTTCTACAAGATATGATCAGCAGGCTGATTTCAGAAAGGTCTGGAGAGACTTATATGAACTGATACTAAGTGAAGTGAGCATAAAGAAGAGAGAATTGTACACAACAATAAGATTATGTAATGCTCAACTGTGATGAACTTGGCTCTTTTCAACAATGAGGTGATTCAGGGCAATTCCAATAGGCTTGTGATGGAGAGAACCATCTGTATGCAGAGATGCTGATTGAATATGGAGCACAACATGGTATTTTCATCTTTTGTTGTTGTTGTTTGCTTCCTTATTTTTTTTTTCTTTCTCCTTTTTCCCCTTTTTGATCTGATTTTTCTTGTGCAGTATGATAAATGTGGAGATATGTTTAGAAGAATTACACATTTAACCTATATTGGGTTACTTGCTATTTAGAAGAAAGGGAAGGTAAGAAGGGAAAGAAAAAAATTTAAAATGCAAGGGTGTTGTAAGGGTGCAAGGGTGGAAAGTTGAAAACTATTTTTGCATGCATTTAAAAAAATAAAAAGTTAGTATTATAAAAAAATTGTTTCTTAATAAAAATAACTCCCTTCTACCTATCCCCTCCCATTGAAAAAGAAAAACAAATGCCCTTGTAACAAATATACATGGACAAACTGTAACTGCCAGGAGAGCAAGTTACAAATAAACGTCTTTATTCTTGATCTTTTACCGTCACCCCCCAATGCCAGGTCACGAGTGCGAGAGAGCATGAGTTCCACGACCCAAGTTTCTCCTCCTCCTCCTGTTCCTCCCACACAAGTCACTTCCCCCTCTTTGTCCCACCAATCAAGTCAGCACAGAACAGCTGGGGAAGGTCAACCTTCAAACAAGTTAATAGGGAACTGTCCAATTGGCAATTAGTCTCACGTGCTTCATTATCCAAGTGCATTGCTCAGTTCTAGCCCTTTACAACAAACTAAACTAATTCTGAAATTAGCCATATCCAAAAGCTATATATTTACTATATGTAAAATTATATATCAATTTTATACTCTAAGTTCCTTACCATTCTGTTAAGAGATGGGTGACATCATCATTGCTCTGGAATCATGGCTGTTCACTGAATTGATAATTTTTCTTCATTTATCTTTATAATATAGTTGTTAGTAGATAAATTACTCTCCTGTTTTTGCTAACTATACATTAATTCATATAAGTATATTATTGGTTTCTCTGAAACCATTGTTTCTAACAATATAATAGTATTTTATTATATTTACATACTTTAACTTATCTATGTATTCTTCAATAGGCATACTTTTAGTTTACAGTTCTTTGCCACAATACAGATGCATGCAAACATGCATGTACATGCATACCTGCACACACAAAAATATACACACATACATACACATAGCTGCTATAAATATTCTTAAAATATGTCCTTTTCTTCTTCAGTTCAGTTCCTAATTAAATCAATGCTACTCTTGCTGCTAGAAAGTGTATACCCACTCCTTAAGTCTATTCATCATACTTATAATTTTCTAATTCAAGATACTGTGCTCCCTCACCCTATACTGCCAGCCTCTGCAGCTACTATTACCTTATATGTTGAGAGATGGCCTTTAGATAGATGATAAATAATAAAATAGATTAGTGAATAGATAGATAAAACTATTGATAGATACTATTGATAGATACTATTGATAGATAAAATAAACAAATCAATGAGCATTTATTAAAACTCCTGCCATTTATTAAACATATTGAGTGCTAGGGATACAAGCAAAAAGAGTCACTGCTCTTAAGGAGTTTACAATCTGATAAGGAAAGACAACACATAAAAGGTATGTGTAGGGGGAACATAGCCATAAAGGGAACAATGTGGAAAATTAGTCTGGGGAGTCATAGAATGAGCAAGATTTGAAGTGACCATTGTTGGCACTGGTACTTCCTTAAATGGAATTTTCAAAAAATCATCAATCAAAATCTAAGACATAGGCATAGGGTATTATCAATATGAGAAGGCCAGTGGGGAAGAGATGGAAAAGTTCTCCAGGGAGTCATGAACTGAATTGATTTTGAAAAAAATAACTTTGCTTTATATACACACACATACACATATACACACATTCCCAATATTAAGTACAAGTCTACCATTTTATCTTCTTAATCCTTTTATTCATCCATTAATTGAACATGTGTACCTTTTATATAGTCTTCCCTCTCTTGTTTTTCTTGATAAATTTCTCTTTCCTGTTTCTTACAAACATCTGATTGCTCCTATACCGTCTCCTTTGCTTACCCATCATTTGTCATGCTTCAACTTGAATCCTAACTATGGTCACTGTTGAGACTGAAGTGTAGTATATAGAGATTCTAAGTAGATTAATATAAACTTTTCTCTCCTATCCTCTTTTCCTCTCCTTTTCTTTTTCCCTTTTGGTGAGGAGGGAAAGAAACCATTCATCTTTCCAATCACCTTTCCACTGATAAATCAAAATCAGCTGAATTGCTGGGCTATTTTATTTGTACCATGTAATTGGCAATTCAAATGTATTTGTTGAGTGAATAAAATACAAAGAAAATCTCAAGGCACTTAGAACCATATTTTTTGGTTCTAGCTTTCTCAGCACAGGACATGGAGCTTTGAACCTAGTAAATATTTAAGAAATGTTGACTAAATAAATGTTTGTAAAATTAAGAAATGTTTGTTGAATCATCTATCCTAATCTCCAATATTTTCTAACTGATTGCCAATTTCTGCAATTACAAATCTATGAAGATAAAGAATGATGGGATTTAATCATTTAGAAAAGGTTCCATTATTGAAAAATGCATTATTCAATGACAAGTTTAAGTGATAAAAGTACCCAATGCAGATTTTTACAAGTTCTTGTTCAGTTAAGTAAAACATGATCTGCTCCTCAAAGAAAAATTGAAGATGAAACAGCAAATTAAACAAAACAGTAAAAAAAAAGATATCATCATGGTATTCACATGGATGAATACATGACCATATTATTAAGACAATTGGCAAGTTAAGAATCTGTAAGTGTGATTTCTAATATATAAAGAAATGTGTCAAGTCTTTCCCCAATTGATAAATAGTCAAAGGAAATGAACAGACTATTTTCAATTGATGAAATTAAAGCCATCTATAGTCATATGAAAAAATGCTCTAAATTACTATTGATTAATGAAATGCAAATTAAAACAACTCTGAGGTATCACCTCACACCTTAGATTGGCTAAGATGACAGGAAAAGATAATGACAAATGTTGTAGTGGATATGGGAAACCCTAATGTATTGTTGGCAGAATTGTGAAATGATCCAGCTATTCTGGAGAACAATGTATAACTATGCCCAAAAGACTATAAAACTGTGCATGCCCATTGACCCAGCAGTGCCACTACTAGGTCTGTATCCCAAGGAAATCATAAAGAAGGGCAAAGGACCCACCTGTGCAGAAATGTTTGTAGCAGCTCTTTTTGTGGTAGCAAAGAATTGGAAAGTATGTAGAAGTCCTGTTGTGACTGCGTTATCTTAGAATCTGGATATCTTAGAATCAGCCAGAGTCAGGATAAGCAAAATTTATTCTTGGTCTTTTGGGGTTGCTGTCAGGGGATTAGATATAGGAATCTACACACCTCCTTCCCCTCTCTCCATCCCCAAAGAATGATCCTGCTTGTCCTACTCCACCCTCTGATCTCTCCCTTCCCCTTCTTAGTCCATATCCACAGATCGACCCAGCACAGAGTTGAGTAGGGTCATCCTCCAAACATATGTTAATAGAGAATTGTCCAATTGGTAATTAGCCTTAAGTGCTAGCTTATCTTATGTAAAGTGCATCTGCTCAATTCTAGCCCTTTACAAAGTCCCTCAATTGAGGAATGGCTGAACAAGTTGTGGGATATGAACGTAATGGAATCTGTTCTATAAAAAATGATGAACAAACTGATTTTATAGAAAGACCTGAAAAGATTTACATGAACTGATGCAGAGCAAAAAAAGTAGAACCAGGAATACATTATACACAATAACAGCAAGAAAGTGTGATGATCAGCTATGAAAGACTTGGTTTTTCTCAGTGATTCAGTGATTCAAAGCAATCCCAATAGACTTTGGACAGAAAATACCATCTCCATCCAGAAAAAGAACAATGAAGAGTAAGTAATAAATCACCATAACTCTCCTATATCTGTTAGGTTTTTACTAAGTGCTAAGTTGGTACTTAACAATTCTCTAGCTCAGAATTCACACCTTTAGTTCAAACCTTTAAGGGAGTTTTCACCTTGAAGGAATACTTTAAAGAAGCAAGTTCATTGGCTGTAGGAGTTCTCACAAGCCCATTCTCTTTGAGGATAAAAGAAGGCAACATTGAGTCTGAAGAGCAGTCTAGATTGGGTCAAGGAGAAGACATCTCGTAGATTCACAAGTCCAGCAATCCCACACTTTTGGAGGGGAAGAAGAGGATTCGAGATTCTACCTTCGCTCTGGTTGGAGGCTCCAGAAGCCTTCCAAGAAACTTGAACACAGAGGACAAGATTATACAGAAAAGAAACTCCTCCCAGAGAAGGATTAACAACTGAGAGACCATCAGAACTTTACATTTATCCATCTCCAACAAACCATAAAACAGAATCCCAAAGTAAGTCCTTGAACAGCAGAAGCAGCAAAAATATGAACTGAAACAATCTTTTGACTCCAAAAAACCTTGGAAGATCAGCAGGAAAGGTTTATTTCATTTGAATAAAAGGGGAGCTCTGTCCAGTCCAGGAAGAGTTCCAACAAGCTAGCAGCAATCCCTGCCTCAGCAAATCAGCTATAGATCCTCAGTCTCTGTGTGGTGCTATAGGGCAAATGCCAGTACCAAGATCCTCATACTTCAACACAGCCAGGGAAATGGGAAGATACTAGCTTTGAGAACTGCCATATGAGCTCTGGGCAAACAGGCAGCCAGAAGTAGCTATACAACTGGAGAAAATCATTCCTTAAAAGTTAGAATTGGATAAATGAAAGCTAATGACTCTATGAGACATCAAGAATCAATCAAATAAATTCAAGAGAACAACAACAAAACAAAAAAAAATAGAAGAAAATGTAAAAAATCTTTTGGGGAAGATAAATGACCTGGAAAACAGATCATGGAGAGACATCAGAATCATAGAAAACTTCTGTGATATCTTAAAAGCAGAGGGCAAAGTAGGCATTGAAACAATCCACCAATCACTTCAGGAAAGAGATTTCTGAAATGAAAAGTACAAGAAACATTAGAGCCAAATTTCAGAACTATCAGGTCAAGAAAAAAAAAATAATACTGCAAGTCTCCAGAAACAATTCAAATTTCAAAGAAGCCTCAATCAGGATCACACAGGATTTAGCAGTTGTAACATTGCAGGATCAGAGATCATGGAACATGATATGATATTCTGGAATGCAAAGAAACTAGGATTACAAATCACAAATCACTTGCCTGGTGAAATACATCAAGGAGAAAAAAAATGGTCATCCAATGAAATAGAAGGATTTCAGGCTTTCACAGGAAGAGTACGACTGAATCAAAAATTTGTTTCCAGTATCAAGGCCCAAAAGAAGCATAAACAGGTAAAAAGGGAAAAAAGAAAAAGTATTTGATGATACATATAATTCTTTGTTTTTTAATTTTACTTACATATTTAATTTTTTTATTATTATGAAACATGTTTATTATGAATAAACATGAACATTTTCCTATGCAAAAAATAAGAGGAAAGGAGGACTGCATGTGAAATTATGAATCTTCACCTCATACGACCTTTTATATTAAATTTAACAATATCAAATCCAACAATCCTTTGTGTCACTTCTGAACTTCCCTCAACTATGTTTTTTAAAAGTTCATTGACATTCTTTTCTTTCTTCCTACTTTAAAAAAATCATTTATTTAAAACTATTTAAATAAGAAAAAACAAAATAGAAACAAAAAGATAGAAAAAAGAGGGAAAAACATTGTTATATTATGTTCTCAGCCGAACATCAAGGAGAATTCAAAATATGTGACAATAAATTTCCATTTCAAGAAAGCATATATTGTAAGTTATTCTTTTGTTCTCAGCTGTGCACTTTTTACTTTATTCTTCTTTTTTTTCCCTTTTCAACCTTCCATATTCCCTAAGCAGGACACAGTTAAGCCTGGATATATTTATGTATATGTGTGTATGTGTGTGTGTGTATATATATATATATATATATATATGTATATTTATATACACAAACATATACCTACACACATATATACATATATCTACACATATGCATTTACACATTCATAGATATACATCTAAAATATTAATATGGCTGACATAATTTAAATTTCTCTCTTGATTGAATCTTTAAATTTGACTTTGCCTGAGATTAATGATTAGTAGCCCTACTTTTTTTCCCCTAATACATTCTACTCTTGTTTATTATTGTGTTTGTTTGTATCTCTAATTTCCCTATTCCTAAATCTTCTATTTTAACTCTTTAACTCACCTTGCTATTATTTAATCTCCCCCATCCATGGATCCCTCCCTTATCTTCTTTTCTCCACTCTTTCCCTCCCTCATTATCCCATTCCCATTAATCTATATCATTCCCATAAATCTGTATTTCACCTTATCCTGTGCCACCCTTTCCTTACTACTTTCCCTTTAATCTATATACTCTGTCCCACTGCCCAATCTAGACACCCTTGTATACCCCCCTTATTCTATTCCTTCTTCCTTGGTTCTTTATAAATTTTGGAGAATGCTATACCCTTCATGGTCTGTGTGTGTGTGTGTGTGTGTGTGTGTGTGTGTGTGTGTGTGTATTGTTCCCCTATTTAATTCATTACTAATGTGATTAGATTTTCAGAATTCCTCCCCCATGACCTCTGTGTAGGTTTTTCTACTGCACTTCGTTTATATAACATAATTATTATTTTTACCATTTCCTATATGGTTCTGCTTTTTAGAGTCATATCATTCTTAGCTCTGCCCCCACTTTTCTTTTGAATTACCCAATTACTGATGCCAGTCTTAGACATATAGTGTATATATTTTTATATATTCATATCTATCTATATAAACAGAGATTTATATGGATAAAACATAATTTGTTCTTATTAAGTCCCTTGAAATTAATCTTTCATATTGGCTATTATATGCTAAATTTTCTGAGTTTAGTTTGGTTGAGACAAAATCCTGAAAATCTCTGAGTTCATTGAATGTCCATTTTTTTCCCATTCAGTATTATGATTAATTTCTCAGGCTTACTTCTTTTGATTATTGTTATGTAATATTACAGAACCTGCAGTCTTTTATTGTAGCTGCTGATAGATTCTGTACAATTCTAATTCTAGCTCCAGAATATTTGACTTTGTTTTTCTCTGTTTGTTTCTTGTAACATTTTATTTTTGATCTGAGGGATTCAGAATTTAGCAATAATGTTCCTATGTATTTTTCTTGTAGGATTTGGCAGGAGGGGAGGAAGGGGGAAAGGAGAGAGGAAGACTTGAAGCCAAGATGGCAGAGAGCACACAGGTTTTTGTTTGAGTTCTTCCTTCTCACATCAACATCAGATCAAGCTTCTGAATGGGTCTTAAAGTGACAGAATCCACAAATATTTGTAGTGTAATAAATTTCTAGCAGAAGATATTTTGGAAGAACTTTAGAAAAGTTCAGTCTCAATCATGAGGAGGGGGATGGAGGGAGTTTGCAGCCCAGCACAGTACAGTGCAGGGTGACCCAGGGCAGAGAGGCTTCCATAAACTGGGGAAGTCTAGTGGGAGGCTAGTAGCCAAAATACAGCTACTCTGTCCTGGTTCAGAAGCCAGTAGAGCAAGCAGACTAGCTGTTAAGACATCCAATACAACTACAAAAGGCAAATAGTGAGCCCCTGAACTCCAGCATAACCAGCAGGACTTGGCCATGCCTACCCAGCATAGGAAGAAAGCCAGCAACACCAGTCCCAGGGCAGAATGCAACTACTTTTGCCTGTAGAGGAAGCTTGGCACAATGTCTCCTTTGCCCAAGAGCAGACCTCACCATTTAAAAATGAGCAAAAAATGTAAAACAGAGCTTTGAAGATAGATAGCTTTTATGGAGACAGGGAAAAACAGATCTCAAATCCTGAAGACACTAAAGGCAAATTGCCTTCAGATGAAGCCTCAAAGGGTGATATGAGTTGGTAAAGAATTCAAAAAATCTTAAAAGAGAAAAGAAAAATGGTGAAATGAAATGAGAATTCTGGAAAGGGAAAGACAGAATTAGCAGAAGAAAATAAATCCTTAAAACAGTTTTGGTGAAATAGAAAAAGAAAACAACTCTTTGAAAAAAATTAAAAAAAGAATTTTTGCTGAGCAAAAGAAGCAGAACCAGGAATATATTGTGCACAATAACAGCAAGAATGTGTAACCAAGAAAGACTTGGTTATTCTCAGTGATTGAGTGATACAAAGCAATCCCAATAGACTTTGGACAGAAAATACCATCTGCATCCAGAAAAAGAACTAAGGAAACTGAATGTAAATCAACACATACTATGCTCACTTGTTTTTTTCTGTTTTTGTGTGTTGTTTTTTTTAATCTCCCATGGTTTTTCCTTTTTGCTCTGATTTTTCTCCCCTAGCATAATTCATAAAGCAGATATTAAAAAACTTACTACATTAAAAATAAAGAAAAGCTAAAATGGGAAGAAAAAGAAAAATATCCAGTGAACAAAACAACTCATTTAAAAGTTCAACTGGCCAAATGCAAAAGGAGGGTAAAAAAGTTAATTGAAGAAAATCATTCACTAAAAATTAAAATTGAACAAATGAAATGATTCAATAAGACATCAAGAATCAGTCAAAAAATGAAAAAAAATAGAAAATATAAAATATCTCATCAGAAAAACAATTAACCTGGAAAATAGATCCAGCGGAGATAATCTAAGAATTATTGGACTATCTGAAAACTGCAATGAAAAAAAAGAGCCTAAACATCATCTTTCAAGGATCATCAAAGGAAACTGCCCTGGTGTCCTAGAAACAGAGGACAAAATAGCCATTGAAAGAATCCATCAATCATCCAAAATGAAAGAGCATCCAAAATGAAAGAGCCTCCAAAATGAAAACTTTGATTAATATTGTAGCCTAAATTCCAGAATTATCAGGTCAAGGAGATAATACTGCAAGTGGCCAGAAAGAAATAATTCAAATTTGGAGGAATCACAATCAGGATTATGCAGAACCTAGTAGCTTCCACTTTAAAGGATCAAAGGGCCTAGAATATAATATTCTGAAAAGCAAAGGAACTTGGACTGCAGCCAAGAATCAACTATCCAGCAAAACCTTGTAGAATCTCTTTGAGAGAGATAAGTGATAAATTTTTTGTTTTTGTTTTGTTTTATTTTGTTTTGTTTTTTCTATTTCTACTTTCCCCTCTTGTTCTATTACTTCAGAACAATTTTCTTTGATTATTTCATGTGTAATTTGTCAAGGTTCTTTTTTTGGTCACAGCTTTCAGATAGCTCAATTATTCTTATGTTTTCTCTTCTTGATCTTTCTCCAAGTCTGTTGTTTTTCTTATAAGATGTTTCACATTATCTCCTATTTTTTCATTATTTATATTTCGTTTTGTTAGTTATTAATTTCTTACCACCTTACTGGCTTTCCCTTGCCCAATTCTAATTTTCAAAGAATCATTTTTGTCTTTAAGACTCTGGATATCCTTTTCCAGTTGGTTGGCTTTTTTTTTATAACTTGTTTTTCTTAGATGTTTTCATGTTTTGGTTTTGTTTTTGGTTTTTCCTTAGTTTCTCTCATTTCATTTTTAAAATCTTATTTTGAATTTTTCTATAAATTCTTTTTGGGCCAATAGTCATTTAACATTATTTTTATGGTAAAAGAGACTTTTTTTTTTTTTTTTTTTTTTAATTCAGTGTCTTTCTTTGAAGATGAACCCCAATCTTCCCTATTCCCGTGGTAAGTTTCTGTGGTTGGGTCCTTTCTCCTTTGCTTGCTCCTTATTTTTAATGGGAATTTATTAGTATTACTACGTTTAATTCTGGGGTGGGATGGGGGATGGAGTCCTCTGGTTTCACTTCAGTTCTCCCCTGCAGCCTGGAATTCCAAATCAAGAACTCTTCTCTTCTGTAAGAGTCTGCATCTAGCAGCTTCCCTGTCCCACTTCTGCACTCACAGATTATGCTGGTTCCTTTTTACTTAAGGCCACAACTGGGTCTGGTGTTCCTTTACAGAAGAGGTTTTCTCTATCTTTCTGGACCAGGCCCCTGACTCCCCACACTTAACAAGAATTAAAAGTTCAATTGGTTGGGATTGTAGGTAGCTCAGAATCGATCTAGCCCAGAAGTCTCATTTACTTTTTCTGTGGAGCTAGCTTGGATTTGTTTACACCTCAAACCAGTTAAAGCTTCATCTGGGGTCTTTCTTAAGGTCTTCTTGGATTGTCCCAGGAGGATCTCTGCAACAGTCTCATTTTTTTTTCCCCCATTGGTCCATGTTTGCCCTGAGGCACAATTTTGTTTTGTTTATGGGAGAAATCTGGAGAATTTTGAATTTTCTGACCCACTTTGTCATCTTCCCAGAATCTACTACCTCTAGGATTGCTTAAAAATTATATCACTATCAGTCCAGCTAAAAGGAATAAACCTCTGCTGATAAGAAACAGCAGGACCAGCTGTGCTGCTGAAACGTAGCACTGGGCAAAGAGGAACCAGCACAATAAGTGAATGCAGAAGCTCTGGGACAGGGAAGTTACTAGTAGCAGGTACTTAAAGGAGGGTGGAGTTCTTGGTTTGGGATTCCAGAAAGAGGGTACAAGTATAAGGTGAATTTGAGGAAATGACCAAAAAAAAAAAAAAAAAGATGATAAAAAGGAATACACTGCAGAAGGAAAGGGGAGGTAAAATGGTATAAATTATTTCACATGAAAATGTGAGAAAGATCTATTAGAATGAAGAGAGAATGGGGAGGTTGGGCAATGAACATCACTTGAGCCTTACTTTCATCAGAATTGGCTCAAAGAAGAAACAACATACATCCTGAGTTGGGCATAGAATTCTATCTTACTTTACAGGCAAGTAGAAGAGATAAAATAAGTTGGGGACTGATAGAAGAGAAGGAAGATTGGAAAAGGTGGTAGAAGCAAAACACTATTGAGAACAGGGTAAAACGAGAGAAAGAGGACAAACAGGAAATAAAATGGAAAAAAATACACAATAAGAATTGCAAAAAAAAATTTTTTTACAAGTTTCTCTAATAAAGACCCCCATTATTAAATAGAATTAAGAAGTGAAATGAGAGTCAAGCTTATAAAATTCCCTGGTTCATAAATGGTCAGAGGTTAAAAATAGACAGTTTTCAGATGGAGAAATCAAAACCATTTATAGCCCTATGAAAAAATACTCTCAATTGTGATTGTTTAGAAAAATGCAAATTGAAACAACTCTAAGGTATCACCTCACACTTATCAGATTAGCTAATATGACAAAAAAAAATGACAAATGTTGAAAGGAATGTGGGGAAATTCATTGTCATCGCAAAAAGAGCTGCTATAAATATTTTTTCCATACTGATTCTTTTCTTCTTTCTTAAATCTTTTTGGCATACAGACCTAATAGTAGTATTGCTGGATCAAAGCTTCTTCCATCTTCATGGCCCATTGGAACAAATTGCTCTCCTGCTCATTCTGCCAAGAGGAAATCTCTACATGTTTGGAAGAAATATCCCCCTAATTCACCTATGGACTTAAGGTCTATCAGTTATCTTCAATCTGATTTAACCTGTTTTCTGAGACAGTTTTATCAGGATATGATCACTGCACATGCAATAACTTCTTGGAACCAGAATTAAGAGTGGAACACTAAAGCTGAATGAGCAGCCCTGAAAAGAAGTCAGCAAGCCATCATATTAGAGGTGCTACCCCATACACCTCAATGCATGGACACACTGGGTAATAGAACTGCCAAATGGTACTCAGACCTGTATAGGGTCCTCAGGGCTCTCTCTCCAACCAGGTGATGAGTCCCTTTACTGTTCTTGGGTACTTCACTCCTGGCACCTATGCTGCTACCATAGCCTATAACTAATATCACTTCTGTAGCATCTTGCTCCCAGCCAGCTCCCACCCAAATGTCTATAGATTTTTTTTTTCTGTCTTCTCAAGATACCTTGGAATGTAAAAACCACTCACTATGACTTTTTATTGGCCTTTTCACTCAAAATTTGGGTGCATTTTTAAAAGTTATAGAGTGGTATGTTGGGAGAGCTTGACAATAATGCTGGCTTTATTTCACTATCTTGATTCTGCCTGAAGCTCCCTTGTCTGAAAAAGCCATAGTATCTACCAACCAAATGTCAGAGCATGGCCCTTAGTTCTTTGTATCTACTTTGGCTCAGGCAAATCATATAAAGTATTAAAAACAAAACGGGTAGATTATAAGTCAGCAACCTAAGAAATAAAAAGAAAAATCAACATCTCTTCTGCCATTTAGTAAACCTCTAAGAGATAAAATCCTTTGGGAGAACAAAAATTGGAATAACATTCTTCTAATTTGCCCAAATCATTAGGGTAGTAGAGAAGCAGGAGGAGGATCTTCATTAGACTTATTAAAGTAATGTTATTTATTTATTACTTATTAAAATCAGCACCTCATGGACCTATTGAAAACTTTTTAATACCTTGCCAAAATTGAAAACCCATTAGATTATCTCTATAACCTAGACTAGTAGCCAGTCTCTGGATCCAAATTTGAGAGTACAAGTTGGGGTAATAACTCTAGAAGAGCTACTTTTCTATGTTAATTTTCTACTTCTCCTCTCTTATTTTATAGTACCATCAAAAAAACTTTCTTATTCTCATACCTGAAATTCCATCTCTGGTATATTAGCTTTTGCCCTGGCTGGCCAGGAAGGGTAACTGGAATGTACTTCCTCCTTTTTTTATCTTTTGGGATCTCTAAATTCTTTCAAGATCTAGCTCACATGTAACCTTGCACATGAGGTCTTAACAGAATTACTCCTAGGCACAAGTGCATTATTTTCCAGGGTTATTATTAGCAGTAGTAGTTTTTGTACTTGTTTATTATGGGTGTGTGTGTGTGTGTGTCTGTGTGTGTGTGTGTGTGTGTGTGTGATGGCCATAAAGTATAATGAGAGCAAAGATTGTTTTGCTTTTCTTTGCAGTACTTCTGCTCCAGTACTTCAGACAGAATCTGATACATAGTAGGCACATAATAAGTACTTTCTGATTGATCAATCTCTTGTTTTCAGGTCAATATATTTTCCTAACTACAATTTATGAAACACCTACTAATGTAAGATATTTTCTCTCCCAAAGTTGTTCTTTCATTTCTCTGGGATTGCCATGGAATTTCATAAAGAAATTATGTGATATATGTAACCTATATCAAATTGCTTGCCTTCTCATTGAGGGAAGGGGAGAAAGGGAGGGAGGAAGACTCTGCAGAACTCAAAAATTTAAAAGAAAACCAACAAATCTTTAAAATTATTTTTACATATATTGGGGGGATAAAGTGTTAAATATTTTAAAAAAGAAATTATGTGATCTTTATCAACTCATAAACAATCTTAAAGTTTTTGTTCACCTATATTGCTATTGTTCCCTGATACTAACAGTGACAAAGAGAGGGAAAGCTTTTGGCTACCTATGTAAGAGATGCAGATTCAAGTTTATTGTGGTCTTTTTAATTCAAACAATTTTATGTGCAACAATGTGCTTCAATTGGCTCTCTATGAAGAATGTCTATGCCCCAATGTCTAATACTTCTCAAAACAGGCCAAAGGAATGGTTCCAACATGGATGAACCAAAAGACAGAATTAAAGAAAGATGGTGTTTAGTAATAGGTCATTGAATGAGACTTAAATGAATTACTTGTCTAGAGTTCAAAGGATATTAAGATATTCTTGAATGGATGATCATAGGTTTGAAGGTTCACTTTCTATAACCTATACCCATCTTTTCACTTTCTTTGTTTGTTCCCCCTTTTCCTTGTATCATTTTCCTTCCCCTTGTCTTCTTATCTTTTGCTCCATTATTTTTGTCTCCTTTTTGTCCATATATTTCATTAAAGTCCAATTGTACTATTTTCCTCTTAAAGTAATACACAGAAAGATATATATGCACACATATTTTCTTTGCTTATAAAGATTAGTGCTTTGTGTGAATTTGTGAGACTAGCACAGCTGTTGGTTAAAGTGGCCTCATCAAAATGAAAGAACATACTATTTTAGAACAGTATACTGAGATTTCAAAAAGACCTACACCTGTCTTTACCTTTGTAAGGTAACTGCTTCAAAGGAAATCCAGATGAGACCCAAGGGCCCAATCTACCATGTTGTAGTGTTTTCAGCTTATACTAAATATGCTTATATTTCAAACTTTTACATTTTTACAGTTACAAATTCTTAATTAACATGAACAGCCTTTCTATACTTCTTTTCTCTAAGTAGAATAAACATTCCTTCACAAAATAGAAGTACTAAATTAATTTATGCAAATACCTGTAGTGATTTTATCAGAATTAATACATTTTGTATATAATGATTGAGACATATTGGCTTGAATATCTTGCCTTGTTTGCCTTTGGTAAGAGTAGCCCGAGGCTGAGGCTAATATTACTTTTCCTTAGTAAATAATTTTTCATGAAAAACAAGAATGAGACAGTCTTAAAACCATGTGAAATGTGAACTCAAAAGCTTTCCCTCCTGATCAGCTTTCATGGTCTTCAACTATGATAATGATGAATAATTGTAGCAAGTATAAACATTCTGTTTTGCTTGAGAGATTTTGTATATTTTCTCAAAAATCTCAAAAAATTGTTAAGTTTGATCTCATCTTCTGCTTTAATATCAATCAACTGATCAAGATATAGGCATTTACTATGCAACAAGTACTAGGTATTAAGACAAAAATAAACAGCCCTTGCCTCCAAAGACCTCACATTATATCATCAGAGGAAACATGAATATTTAAATATATATAAAATAAATACAATGGTAGAAGACATAAACAATTGTCTGAATCTTTAGTTTTTCTCCTGCTTTTGAAAAGTTGTAGTTTCTTGTAGTTGGCAAAGTTACAAAGATAGGAAGGAAAGGAGGGAGGAAGAGAAGGAGAGAAACATACAGGGACACTGTGAGGCAGACAGAGAGAAGCTGGGCACTCCTGTAATGTTGAGCCTGATTTCCCTTCCTTCCCCTCCCCTCTTTCCCTCTCCCTCTCTTCTGCTTCCCTTTATTCTTCTCTTTTTTCTTCTTTTTTTCCCTTTCCTCTTCCCTCATCTTCTTTCTCACTCTGCCTTCTTTTTTTAAGGAACTGAACATAAGTTCCTTAAAAAAAAGAATTCAGATAAGGGATTAGGAACTATGTTCCTATTATTATGAAGTACTATTCATTTCTCACCAAGCTGTACTTGTCTGGACTTTTCCTTCATGCCCTCAGAAACTTCTTCATCCAGGAAGGTCTCTTTAGCCCTGAAATGTCACATCCCAGAAGTACTTTTTGCCCATCCTCAGAGTTCCTCCTAAAACCTCTATTGAAGGAGTAACTCAGACCAATTATCTCAGCATCTCTCATGGGGCTGTATTATTCTATACTTTTTCTAACATGCCTACCAAATGGGACCTTTCTCTTCTGACCTTTTTTTCTAGTTTCTCTTCTCAGTTAAAAAATCAAACTTCCCTGAGGCAGGGATTACCTTTCTTTTTGCTTGTATTCTCAACACTTAGGACAGTGTTAGCACATAGTAACCATTTGACAAATGCTTCTTAATTAACTCTTGTTTTAGTTCTGGTCCCACTGAAAAAGAATTCTTATTTGAAAAGCCACTAAATATTTACTTTTGATGATCTCCCTACAAATATTGCACGTGATTTCATAGTTTCACTTATATCAAGTGATTCTGAATGGTCAAGCATTTAGAGTTGTAATGAACCTTAAAAGTCTTCTAGTCTAAATTGCATATTTTATAGATGAGGAAACTGATTATCCAAAGAAATTAAGTTAGTTTCCTAAAGATATACAAGAATCTAAGTGGTTCAGATGAGATTCAAACCAAAGATACTCTGATTCTAAATACAAGTCACTTATCCTATATCAATGTAATATTGAAAAAGGAGTGGAATAGTCATGGAACTATGCTTTCCTTGTTACAGATAACTCCAAGGTGAAATTTTATTCTATATTATTTCTGCACCTTCTCTGCAAAATAGCCAATGCACTGAGAGATTGGGTGACAAGCCCAAGGTCACAAAGCTAGTATGAATTCACTTCTTCCCTAGAGACTGGCTCTCTGTTCATTACATTGAACTACCTTTATCTAAGGTATCATTTCTAAAAGTCTTATTTAGATGCATCATTGTCCACTGTCAAATCATAAATTCTCAAAGATACCAAGCTAAAGAGGCTCCATTTAAGGAACCAATGACTCACTGATTTTCTGTCATTCCAGGTTCAATTTCACTAAATTAAGAGATAATCATCACCATTAAAACTGAGCAGCAAGTGATTATTTCTTTCTTTCTTTCTTTTTTTTTTTTTCTTTAACTAAGTCAATTCATGGAAACAAAGAGGTATTGTGGTCAACATCAGAATGGTGCCTACAAAGAAATCTCAACTCTTTTAATATAGTCAAGAAGAAAAAAATGATTCAACAAATTCAAAGTTATTATTACAGTTTTAAATCATTTCCTTTTCAAAATGTAGAACTCTCATTTTCACAAATAATTTCATTCTTCAAAACATTTCCCAACTTTTGTTTTTGTACCATTTCTTTTTGCTTGCCCTGAGTATGTTGAAGTTTGTTTGTGAACAAATAAAGTTGTATTATTCCAATTGACTATAATCAGTAAACGACCCAGTTGTGGAAGGTTAGTATTGAAACTTGCTGTTCTTCTTCCCAATTTTTCCCATTTAGTTCAAATGTTCAACTGTTTAGCAGGCTTAGATAACTTAATCAATGAAGCCTTTATTTTTGGCATTCTCATGTTCCAAATTAAAA
The DNA here is from genome assembly GCF_048593235.1 of Sminthopsis crassicaudata. Classification (NCBI taxonomy): domain Eukaryota; kingdom Metazoa; phylum Chordata; class Mammalia; order Dasyuromorphia; family Dasyuridae; genus Sminthopsis; species Sminthopsis crassicaudata. The sequence continues at coordinate 176,029,760 of NC_133621.1, forward strand.
TTACATTATTTTTTTTTGGGAAAACCCCCCACCAGTACCATCTGTGAATTGAATGGTGTCATTACATCAAAGTACTGCAATTAGAACAATAGGGTAAAATTAATGCCAATGTTAAGTACAGATGTGCCAAATATGATGGGTAATTGATACACAATTCAAATTGACAACCACGTGCAGTATGGAAAGCCTCCAGGCATAACCCCAGATCCATTTGGCTAGTGGATGTCATGATTGCCTCAAAGAAAGTATATTTAAAAGAGCTTATATCTGAAACTTAAAAATAAACAAACAACAACAAGAACAAAAAACTAGTTTCAGAAAATCATATTCTACTAACTATATTGAGCTCTCACTAAATTCAAGGTAGAATTTGATTTGAAGAAGATAATCCAGAGGTTTTTGTTCCAGCCCCAAGGAAAAATTAATATTGTTTCTATTTAGAAGAAGTACATTTTCATATCTGTGTCCCAAGGAGAATCATATGGCATTGTTAATCCAATGGGTTTGCTATCCTATCTTGGAAGCTGTGTCAGGTTATTATGCCAATTGTATAAAGTGGGCTTTTCAGAGTATACTTGTGACATAATAGATTTGGATTCTCAGTTTTCCCATCTGTAAAAAAGAATTACTGAATCACACAATTTCAGTTGGCAAAGTTGTTAAAGGCTACCTAATCCATCTATACTTGCCAAGCTAAATCCTTAGGTGATATGAAACAAAGTATCAATTTATTTGACTTTCAGATAGCTCTGTTAGGAAGTTTTGGAATTTTTTTTTCTCCTTACAATATGCATATATTGTGTGTGTTTATACATACATACATTATACATACACACATGCAAACATATACATATGCATACTACTTATACTCACTATTAATGGGTTTACAAGGCTTTAAACAGATATCATTTTCCATGATAAGTCTTCTTTGCTTCAAGCTTTCATTTCTTCAACCAATCCTCATCTGCAAAAATTTGAGGCACTATACCATCCTGGTCACTTATTTCTTCATGTTTTCCAGCTTGGCAATGACCCTCATTAATGTGATCTTAGAAGTGAACATAATATCCCAGATATAGTCTGATTGGAGCAATATTTAGCATAAATACTATCCCTAAATTTTGATACTGTGTCCAGAGGTTGTGGTATAAATATTTAAAAATTGGCTCTTTGCAGGGAGTGAGAGAGAAATATATGCCCAATATACTTTAAAGTTTAATATGTATTCTGCTAACAATTTCTCTATCATTTTTTAAAAACTAAAAATGAACAAAACAACAAATTGGGGTCTGATTTGTAGCATTTTCCCTGATTTCCTATTTGTAAATGAGCATGCTAAAAATTTAACTATCAAGTCTCTGGAGCGAGCTAGCTCCAACATACTAATGAAACATAAAACATTACCTTTTTAGCTGCCATCTCATACTGGAACTTATATTAAACTTTTAGTACAATAAAATTCCCAAGGATTTTTTAAATGAACTCTATCTACCCTACTTTTCCACATTTTGTTTTTGTTAAGTTATTGTTATTGTTTTATATATATATATATATAAAGCATAGTCATGTTCTGGGAGCATTTTTCCAACACCATTCATCTAAATTGAAAATAAAATTAATTAAGAAATGTATTAGATTGACTAAGGAGACTCAACCATGCCTTATGATTCTTGTAAAAAATAGCAAGCTACTTCGTAGATCATTTCATTTCATTTCATCCAATGACTTTTATTCCTTTAAAATTGGTCTTGATTGATTTAATGGAGGCATTCCCACCTGAATGGAGTTAGAGAATAGCTTTAATTAAATAGGGTAGAATGATTCAATTGACTCCACCCTTACATTAGAATGTACATTTATTTCTATTAAATTTCATCCTATTTTATTCAGTATAATCTTCTAGTCTATGGAAATGAATCCTGACTTTGTCATAAAATGTAGTTTCCCTTTTAGCCTTGTATTAGCCATTACTCATATAAGCATGTCATTTGCAGTATGTCTTTACCAAAAGTTGATAAAAATGTTAAACATCATAAAATAAAGCATAAATCTTTAGAAGAAGACAAGAGAAACTTCTTTCATTTTGACTGTTGATGATTGAACTATTCATGATTAATCTTTGTATCCAGGCCATTCAACATTTTTGAATTCACCTTACTTCTACTGTCTAACCCACATATCTTCATTTTTTCCATAAGAGTAGTATGAAAGATTTTATAAAATATGTTCCTAAAATCTAGGTAAATATTACAATATTATCCTCTGTGTCAGTATAGTAATCCTGTCCAAAAAAAAAAAAATATATATATATATATAGTCTAGAATGGCCTATTCATGATGAAACTATTCTGACTTCTTGTGACCCCCAACTACTTTTTCTAGATGTTCGATAACGATTCCTTTACACATTTTGGATATCCTTATGCTGAGAGAGAAAAAGAGAGAGAGAGAGAGAGAGAGAGAGAGAGAGAATACAAAGAATATAGGGAAACATGAGAAGACTTGTATTAATGCAAAGCAGAATTAGAATTACTACAATTATGTAAAGGAAAGGACAAAAATAAATAATTTTTTTTAAAAAGGAAAGGAAACTGAACACTGTGTAGTTATAAAAATCTTGAAGAAGAATTATATGAGAGTGTATATCCCCTTTATTGAAGAGTTGGTAGTCTAAATATGTGGAATAAACTTTCAAAGATTTCCAACAGTGAGAAGTAATAACATCTTCTTCAGTTTTCTTATGAAACCTGGGTCTCATTTACATAAGACTACCAGTTGTTGGGTAAAGATATACAGTCATCTTTTCCTCAATTAGAAGGATTTATTTATATAAAATAAACTCTTTGCCTTTCCATATTTGAGGTTGTAGTAAGTGGTACCCATATGTGCATCTACATGGGTTTTTCTAAATGTGACTTGTAAGGAAATATTTTTATATATCTATATCTATATCTATCTATCTATCTATCTATCTCTCTATATATATATTCAGAATCTGTTTTCTTCATTTTTTTCACAAGGGAAATTGATCTTGTTTACCAGTGAAGCAGAAAGTTGGGGCCAAGAGCTGGCCAATCTATTCCTCTTGGAGAAAGGAGTTACCCAGCTAGAATTATATCCATGTGCTTCCTTAAATCTTGTTAGCATAAGAAAAACTTTTTTTGGGGGGGTTCAAGCCTAGTTCCTCATTGCTAAACCTTAATGAGGAAGAACCCAATCTATGTATCCAAGGCTTGATTCTCTTCCTATCAAATGCCATTTCCATACTGAATACATAGCAAATGAAAACTCTCAGATCAACTAAGAATTCCAGATATCGCCCACAGGGATATTGCCCAGTCTCTAGAATAGAAATCTGGGGATAGGAACCAATTGAGGTATTTGCTTCGGCTCCTTTATATCTTAGTTTCTTCTCTTCCTTCAGGGAGTTGAAGAGAATCTGGAACTATGAGTCTTCTGTCTTGAAGCTGGAAGCAAGAAGACTAGGATCTTTCTTTTCCTAAGCTCTCAGTAGGTATGAAACTACTACCTCATAGATTTGGAGCACCGAATAGTCAGTCTCTACTAATGAGGAAAGTTGGGTTACAATCATGCTATCTTTTTTCCTTTTTTCCTTCCAGTTATACAAATCTAACCAATTCTTCCAAATCAACTCAAATTATCCTTCCTTCATAAAGCTTTCCTTAACTTTTTCTATCCACATAGCTCTCTCTCCTTATCTTGCAAATTCCCATATAATTTAATAATACTGTAAAACACAGCATCCCATATTCTATGGCTCCCCATAACCATCAAAATTTAATTGTCCTGTGTCCCATTCTATTTGGGCCACATTCTCTGATGATGTGAGATGATAACAGGTGTTGATAGATTCATGTCATACACTTTAGAAATAACAGATTATACCTCAATGCAAGGGAATGATTCCAATCATAGAGCATCGAAGATTATGACTGCAAAATAAGAGAAGAATTAAAGTTAAGATAGGCCTTTCATCACATCACATACACAGCTGCTTAATCTGCTTAAACATGGAGCTGATTCTGCCTATGATTGTAAAGTACATTCTATATTTATGCAGTCATCTATTAATTCAATAAACATTTACCCCGAGCAAGACATTATGCTAGGTACTTGGGGAATACAGAAAATAAAGCTTTTCTAGAGGGAGCCTTCAAGGAGCTTACAATTCAGTAAGGGATATTAGGCTTGTCAAATAGTCAAAATAAAAGATTGTGAAAATAATGGAGGAATGAAATATATGGAGGGAAAAAAGGAAGGTATCTTCAGAAGAGAAAGAAATTTACATTCCTCTTTCAAACAAGATTAGATTTTCCCAAATCTTCTAGAGGCCCACATGTCTTTCTCCTTCTGTTCACAAATAAATCCTTTATATAGTCCACTTCTTTTGCAATCCCCATTCATTTCTCCTGCTCTGTTATGCATGTTTCTACTTTGAGCAGCACATCAAATACCATAATAATGCATGATTTAACTAATATACTATAATGCAATACCCATTAGTGCAATACAAAATAATATTATGAGATTTTATTAGCTCATATTAGTAAACACAGATTGCATTAAAGCTGTTCCTGTTTTATTTTTGAAAGGGTTGAATATGATAGACTAATATAAAATAAAAAAATTATGCTGTTCTAAAACAGTAAAATTGAGCTTCCTGCTGAGCAGGTTATGTTAAGTCTTTCCCTCTTTCTTTCTTCTTGTAATGGGTAAGAAATGGTAGCTCTGGGGATTCTCTGTTAACCTTCCCCGTTGAATAGAAAACTATTTAAGAGTACTACCCAAGAAACTATCTTTCACCTCTTGCCCTGTGCCTTCGATTAGCCATTAGTGAAAAGACCAGTTGATACTAAAGAATTAGATTTAGCCTAGCATGAGATTCCATCTACACAATATAAAGTGAAGGAGAGATTTGATAGTTATCCAGTTCATTGTATCAGTACAGGCCAAACAAATTAATTCAGGCCCCAAAATGAATTATTCACTTTGGCCTTATGAATTATGATAATAATTGCTATTTTTCAAATGGAATAATCTATTATTTAAATCACCAATAATCATAGCAATGATAATAAAGATTAAGCACAGATTTTACATAGTGATTTATAGTTAATAAATGTTTTCACATGCATTATATACATTAATATCCATAATGACCTAGTAAGGCATCTAGTTTAGTGTTCCCATTTTTAAAGTGAGCCTCAGAGAGGACCAGATTTACTTGTATAATATATACTGAAGAAGGAAATGACAAACTACTCCAGTATCTTTGCCAAAACAAAACAAAATAAAATACCAAATAGAGTCATAAAGAGTTGGATACAACTGAACAACAAAAAACAATTTAAATTTAGAAAATTTAGACAAATATGTCTCAGAATATCAAATTAAGAATCTGGAATTATAGGTTCTAGTATCAATTCTGCCATCAATTCTCCATATGGTTTTAAATAGGATAAGAGGAGGAATGGGGTAGGTTTTCTTAAAAAGGCTCAGCTTCATTGCTGTCCATTTAATCCAGGAGACATGAGTCACTTACAACCAAAGATTTTGAAGTTCTCCAACAATTAAAGCTTTCCACTTACATAAAACTCTACCAAATAGATAAGAGAGTACAAAAAAACTCCTTGCTAGAAGGATTTTAGAATTTATCTAATCCAATGCTATCATACTCTAGAGGAAGAAACACTCATGATTTAAACTCATGGGTATTTCTTCCTTTAGAAGGTGTTCTGTATTCTTCTGCACTGCAAATCAATGTCATAACAACAGAGAAGGATTATTTACTATGACTTCAAGCCTTGTGTATGTATTTTTTAATGAAAAATCACAGAACTTCATGTTTTAAAATAGCCATCTAATCCAACCAATGCTTGAAAAAGAATCTCCTCTATAATACCCAATAATTGGTCAACTAATCTCAAATTAGCAAGAATCTCAGCATCTCTTAAGGTAATCCATTTTTCTACTTACTTAAAAGATTTTTTTTTTCTTGCAACAAGCATAAAACGTCCTCTTTTCAGCTTCCACCAATGTTCCTAGTTCTGCCTTCTGAAGTCAAAGAGAAAAGTCCAAACCTCTTTTACACAATAGTTCTTCAAATAACAATTATCATATATTCTCTAACTCATCTATGTCCTGATTGAAATTTAGGCAAACTGAAGCACAAAGCTCTGAGGATAATCAACTTTTTTTTTTTTTAGCAAAGTATTAAATTTGCCAATGAATAGGTTCTCAGCCTCTTCAGCTAAGACCTTAAAATAGTGCTTAAAGATCATTTTCATAGGGAAAAGAATTAGAATCTAAACTGAAAGGTAGCATCTCTGATGGGGAAAACAATATGATTAGTCACAAAGCTCGTAACACCATAGATAGGAAAAACAATATGATTGGCTATAAATTGAGTAAATAGGGCTAGCAATCACCTCTTGCTACTGATTAATTGTACCCACCTTGAAAGATTTAGTTAGTGGTATATGGATCACAAAGTAGACTTCCTTGAAGGATTACTAGTGGATTAGAGGTAGCAGACTTCCTTGACATAATATACCATTGATTTCATAGAAAAACAACTTTTAACTATAACATAGAGATGAGCAATTTACAGGAAAGCTGAATTTAGAAATTTAAAAACAATAAAATATGCTTTAAGCAGTTATACAAGTATCAGCGGTGATACAGAATGAAATCAATTGTGAGATAGAATCAATTTGATGTTATTTTTCATCTCTACTTAACTATCCTCAGTTGCTTTAACCAATTTTCATATATCATGAACACAAGACCCTTTACCGTTCTGGCTCTTAACTCAATAATATCTTTGCTGTTATCTAAGCAAATGATAAAGATTGTTTTACCTTGCTGTGCCAATTCAGCAACACTGTAAAAAAGAGGAACGAAAGTCTGGTATGACCTAGCCTTAATGAAATAATACTGGTTCTTTGTAATCATTGTTTTGTTTTCTAGATGTTTATTAAACTTCTCTTTAATAGTACATATAGAATTTCACCAAAAAAAATAAATGAAGCTAACTAGCCAAATTGTTTCTTTTCCCTTTTTAAAATAGTAACACATTTATTCTTCAATCCTGCAGCATTTCCTTTTATTTTTGAATTTTCAAATATTTCTACCTATGGTCCAATAAATGACATCTTTCAAATCTTTCTATATCTACATTGTAGGCAAGTCAGTCTCATTGAAGCAGAGAGACGTGGGAGGCAGAATGTACTAGATGAAAAAAATTGCTACTACTTCCTTCACCACTACCTCTTATCAGACCAGGATAGAGAGAGAGCAAGGATCTCAACTCAGGAAATAAGTTTCCCCAAATCATTAATCCTGCTTCTAGCCAGGTCCCCACATCCCTTAGTGAATGCTATACCAGTTATTGATCAATTGCCATCACTGGGCAGGTAAGACCATGAGTATTGACAGTGTTAGCACCCCTCCCCCAGATGATTCTGCTTTAAGCCCAGCCATCGTTTTTGGAAGCAACTTTGATAGAGATATGATGTGATAAGATTTTTTGTAGATGCTGCAGCCTCAACTACTGAAGGCTTAGGGAAAAAAGTTCTCACATTCTAAGTTCTTGACACTGTCAAATGATTCAATGTCAGAAAGTGAGATTTTATCACTACAAATGAAATTAAAGATGATGCTGATATATTACCAACTATGTTCTGATTGTACTCTAAGGACCATGGAACCTTTCCATCTGACTTAAACGGAAACCTTTCACATGTGTTGTTTTCTTCTGTTAGAATATGTTTCTTGAGAGCAACGACTATCTTACTTTTCTATTTGAATCCCTAATGCTTATCCAAATATTTGAAATAATAAGTGCTGTATAGTTTTTCATTCATTCATTCATCCTATGTATGCACTCATTCATTTATTTATTCATACCTACCAGTTTAAACCAGTCAACTAGAATTCATCCAAACCAACTAGGTGCTCTCTTATTGTCTTCTTAATTATTCCTTCAAGTCCCTATTATTCAATTTTAGTTTCTCTTTTCCTAAACAAATATCATTCTCCCTGGTAGAGAAAACAGAAGGAAAATAACAACTGAGCAGCTATACCTTCTCTCTCCTTTGCTATTACTTTCATTACCCTTGAATATGTAGTTGGTGCAGTGCTGAGAGAATTCTGGGCCTAGAGTCAGGCAGACATAAAAATCCAGCCACAGACCTATAGCAATTATGTGATGCTGAGCAGGTCATTTAACCCTTTTTGCCTTAGTTTGCTCATTTATAAAAGGAACTGGAGAAGGAAATGGTAAACCACTCCAAAGTATTTGCAAAGGAAACCTCAAAAAGAGTCATATAGAGTCAAGATGCTAAAGAAACAACTGAACAACAACAATAATTATTACCTTACCAACAGGAAAAGTTCTATTTTTTAAATTGGATATTCATCTAACATCTTAACAACAAAACCAAAAACAAAACAAGACTTTTTATTGTTGACTTTGATATTCCTTGCCAACCTCAGCTCATTCTGAACATTGATACCTCAACACTATTTTAATAAATTATACCACACTTTAATATGCACATTCTATTACCTGCTCTTGCTTCCATCTTATGTACTTCCTCTGTGCATGAGTAGCATCCAATGATTCAGATTGAAACTCATCCATATCTTCCCATCCTTGGCCATTTCCTCTCATCAGTTTGACATAAATAGTGCACCCAATGTCATAGGGCTTTTCTCAGTTTCCTGGGTACTAGTAGAATGCTCTATCTGTCTATTTGTTATTCCTAGCCCTTCCCATTTCTCTAGCTCATCTTTTTCCTATCATGTAAATCCAAATGGTGTCAGTTATTCCTGCTCTTCAGCATTCCTTTTGGTTATTCCTTGGAGCTTCTTAACATCTTAATATCTCTCTGTGTGATACTTAATTTTAATTTTAAAGAGAATGTCCCCCAGCTTTGGGCTCAGGTGACTCAGATTCCATCCTGGATCATATATTAAAGAAAAAATAGAAGTTATTAGATGTAGGGACAATTTATATTTTAGAATGATTCCAAAACTCTATTCAATATCATTTCATAAGAAATGATGACAGAGAAATAATACAAAGCCTTCATAAATTTATGAAGAACAAAATCAGAACCAGTACAATGATAGGCACAATAACTATAATGTAAATGAAACTAACACTAAAAGATATTTGAATTTAGATCAGTTTTGGTCAAGTTGATCAAACATACTCCTATCTTCTCAGGAAAGAAATAGGAAATTATAGGAGTAGAATGTTTTTTGTATCTGATGTGGTTTGGGGTGTGTGTGTGTGTGTGTGTGTGTGTGTGTGTGTGTGTATTTTGAGGCAATTGGGGTTAAGTGACTTGCCCAGGATCACACAGCTAGGAAGTGTTAAGTGTCTGAGGTCACATTTGAACTCAGCTCCTCCTGACTTCAGTGCTGGTGCTCTATCCACTGTGCTAACTCCATGCCCCTATCAGTATATATTGGTTTAAGTTTTTCTTTGCTATTATTGTAACCAAGCCTGAGGTATTTAGCAAACTACTACTCATGTGTCTTCCAATTTGGTGGAAAGAATAATGAATTATTGTTGCATTAGTATGTGAGGGACAGTGATCACACTAGAGCTTTAGCTGGGAGAAACATCTTTATTCTTATTTTTGGAGAGGATGTGCATGATTCTAGACTTCCTAGTTGGAGACCAGCTCCAGGACTATGGAAAAAACATACAAACAAAAAAACTTTGGAAAACAGCATAAATCTATGAGAGCTAATACCTCAATGTGGCTCTGATTCTCATCTTGTTTCCCAAAATACTTCAAGGAATTTCCTTTTGGGTGAGATTGGGGCCTCTCAGTTAAGCTATTTCATTCCCAGTGGGAGAGCTCATTCACTTTGATAATGTTCTGATGTTTTATAATCTGCATAACCTCTCTGATTTTTCTTTGCTTTCTCCGTAAACAAATGGGTTTATTCTCTATTCACTATTTTTATATTCTTTCTATAATTAGGACCAGAGATATCTAGGTGTCACAGTGGATGGAGTGTTGGGCTGGAAATCAGGAAGACTCAGTTTAAATCTGGCCTCAGACACTGATAGGCTTTATGATTCTTGACACATCACGTAAGTTCTTTCCGCCTCAGTTTTCTCAACTATACAATGGGGATATTAATAGTATCTACTTCCTAGGGTGGTTGTATCAAATGAGATAATATTTATAAAGTGTCTTGCACAGTACCTGTAACATATTAGGAGCTTAATAAATTCTGGTTCCATCCCCTTCAACTCTTTCTTTCAGAAAACATTTCCTGATCCCAGTAATGCTTTTGCCATGTGATGTATTTTATGGCTGCCTGTCATAGTTTTAACCCATAGAATAGTTTAAATTTCCTGAGGGTAAGAAGTATATCTTAGTTAAATGTTGTATCTCTACAAAGCTCCTCCAAAAATGGTTATTTTCTTCATAAAGAAATTTATTTTGATCAATTAGAGGTCACATTAAAAATAGGAACCTACATCATGTCTACTAAAAATACAAAAGTATAAAGAACAATCTTTAAAAATGTGCTAAGGGTGAAGTTACCCCAATATTTCATTGCGGGTAGAGAGGGGTACAGGTTTTTACCTATAGGGTAATGAAATATGAAGCAAGATCTAGAATATCACAACAAAGGTTATCTCTAAGACAAGTCAAAATTAATGAATTAATATCCTTGGGACATTAATAAAACTAGGAGGAAAAAAATTCCCTTGACAGATATAGAAAAAAAATTAAAAATGCAATTTCTTAAAAAATAAAAGGATTCTTCAACTGACATAAAACTTAGAAGCCTATATCTCAGTCAGCTTGTCTAATTTCTTTTTAATATAAAAGAGAAGGAATTGGTCATAAAATACTCTTCCTTAGGCAATTATATTTCACATGACTGTTAGGCAGCTGTCAGTGTCAATAATGACACTATGGAAATGGAAAGCTAAAAATGTCTGTTTTTATTGATAAAAACTGCTAAGCAAGGAAAGGAATCACAATAATGAGAAAACATATGAAGAGTGAACTAAACATATGCTTCTTTATTATCTTTCAATTCGCCTAAGAAAATTCTGATCTAATGAAAAGCAAATCTGAAGGTCTAGAAGAAGATGAGAAATAATATCATATTTGAGTCAGAGGTCGATGACACTGACTCCTGGTTTTTTCTAAGAATGAAAATTGGTTCCATAATAAAGATCTATAACAACATCTAATTTTTTTTCAAGACATCATATATATAAAATCAGAATAGCACAGAATCTTAACAAACATCTCATCTAACCTATATGTGCATAAGAATCTACTATATAACAAAGCCAGCAAGTGGTCATCTAACTTTCCTTTATCTGAAGACTTACTTGTAGGGGAAACTTAAAGAATTTTATGTTACTTTGGGATGCCATTCAACAAAAGAGTGAAAACTTGAGTATAATGTGGAGAAGATTCTTGTGTTAATATAGGTTGGAGGAATTGGCTTTTTAGAGATCTAATGATTCTATAATTTGTGATCTATATCTTTTCAAGTATGTGCATGTGTCTACAATCACATGGATTGTCTTATAAACTTCAGCAATTCCAAGTCTGTGATTTTTTTTTTTTTTTTGATATGGATAATATCACCAGTGAAACAAACCGCAACTTGTCTGCAACTTCTCATCCTGTGTGATTCTTGTCCATGTCTTCTAATAAATTATCCACCAAAGATCTAGTCAATGCAATTGAAGTATTTCCCAGTGAAATTTGTAGTTCTCCATTTTTACTAACTAACTAACCCTTCTCCTTTCCATTCATTATTATTTGTGCCACTATTTTGACAACATGCTGCTAACTCTCAACATCCACAATCACCTGCAATTTTTATTCTTCAGTGTTTATGGTACTCCAGCACTTGCTTAGAGTCCAGAGACTAAGATACTGCCAGGTTCTTCTTTCTAATTGGTATCTCCCCTCCATCTATCCCCACCTCAGTTCCAATCTAGGATTTTCCTCTTACTTCTACTTTCTGACTCCCATCCAAGTTCCTGGATTACCAGATTCTTTCCTGCTCTTGTCCTTCTGTGATCCTAGCTTCATAGGGTCTCTTAGAACACAATGATAACTCAAACATCATTATATACAAGAAGCCTCTTTGTACCTGAAGTTGATAAAACCTCTCAAATAATCACATTCTATATAGATCTTTTATGTACTAGATTATTTAAATGTTGTCGCGCCATTAGAATATGTGTTCTTTAAGGGCAAGGACTATTTTTGCCTTGCTATGTATGTCTAGTGGAAGAGAAATTCTTGAGCTCAAATAGACAAATTCATGAATTATTTTGTCTTTTATACAATGATTTAAAGAATGATCCAATTTTCTTTCCAATCTTTCATCTTTTCAATTTTCTTTGAATTCTGTTTAATTTGGGAAAAAAATCTCAGTCAGCCATTGATACATCCCTATTTTCCATCCTCTAGTAATATACTGTGGTAATGAATCTACTGACAATAGAGGTCAAAATCAGAATGTGAAAATGTTGGCCAGTTGTAGCTCCCAGTCACCAATTTTATTGCCTTTTTAAGACAGTTGACACTCATCTAAATTTACAAAAGGTCCAGTCAGGAAGCATTACTGAGATTTTCTACTACTTTTTCATAATCCTTAAGTGAAAAATCAGGCTCTTTATATTCTGAAAAGATTCCCCCCCCACACAAACTCTGCCTTTGTCTTCTGTTGCTTTCTAATCCATCCCTTCTCCACTCCATCCCCAATGTCTGATGCTTCTCTTCATGACTCAGTGATTCCAATGTGTACATTATGCCTCAGGACACTCTCTCAGAATCTATCAGGCTCCTCCTTTGATGTCCTTCTAACATATCTTCTAATATATCTTTGGAAATCCTACCTCATTCATAAGGCCTTAAAGAGATGTCTATTTAACATATGAATGGTGCATCTTACTTAAAGGCACTATCTCTTTCACTGATTTCAAATGATCACTTTCAACAGACCTTTAGTTCTCACTTTATATTTTATTTCTACTTTAATTCCTATGTATTATTTCCTACTTGTCTGCTTCTCTTGTTATCATTTGGTCCCTATATTGTCACCTGTTTGAGTTTGTCAGCTTTAAAGAACAGTGGGAAGTATGTGAGTGGGTCTGCTTTTGTGTGGCACCCAACAGAGTACCACACAGAGATTAGTGCTGACTAGATGCCCTTTAATGATGGGGAGGAAGTTCTGTATTTTCCTGGGTCCTTCTCTCATGGAATGTGCCATATCTGAAAGGGCATTCAGTCATTAAAGCCATCATTAAAGCCAAATACCATTGGAACAGCACTGTTCCCTAATTGTCACCTGGATCACTGCAGCCTTGGAGTTTCAATGAGGAAGGGAAAGGAAGGAAGCTTTCTTTTCCATAGCAGACACTATTATCCCATAGTGTTCAGGACATAATATTTTATTGATGTAGAATTATGAAGCTATATTGGTTACACCTGAACTATTCTCTGAAAAAACCATTTTTGCCTGAATCCATTCTGCCTTCAGCAATTAAAATGAGCAAGATTGTCTATCTCAAATGTAAACTCATATTTCCATGCAAGAAATATATTTATTTCAGGTTTCAGTTTCAACAGAAATACATTTAACATTATTCTATCAAAAACTAACTCAAATCCTCCCCTCCCCCCCACATACACCTCAAACAGATTTTTTTTTTTTAGAACCATTTGGCTTTTCTCATCTATCTGTTTAGCCATCTCTCCATCAGTATATGCATGTGTGTGTTCACAAAAACAATCCTTTTTTAAAAATTTCTCTTGAAGATATCTAAGCAAAGTTTCAAGTAGCCAATTAGCTTTTTGACCTAAGCTTTGTTGGCTGCAGAAAGCCTGAATCACAGGAACATTTGGTTCTCAAGGCATTTGGATCTCATAAGAACAACTCTGTGCCAGCACCAATCAGAATGGCTGCCAGTTGTTATTCTTCTTCACAACTGGCAGCCGTTTCCAGCACTGTTACCGAGCAGTGATCAATCTCTGAACCTATCTATCAGGGGATGTGCATAGAGGGAGAAATGTGGAGCTGTTGCATGAGAATACCTTTATACAACTCAAGGAGAGGAAGGAGAATATATGTACTATGCAAATATGTAAGTGAGTAGACAATGGGAGGAGAAATAAAGGAGAGAAATACACAATAGATATGTTATAATTTAAGATGTAAATTTAAAAATCTAAGAATTTACATGCTCAATTGACTAATTGAAAATAGAAATGTAGTAGGAAATTTAGTTTTTGAACATATCTATATTATATTGGTATGTAAATGCTTCATGTATTTATATACATGCTATGTATCCAATAACATTACAAGTTTCTTAAAAAGGATATTAGCTGTGTATCCACAAATAAGCTCAGTTCCCTCAATTATAAAATGAGCATAATAGCATCTACCACATAAGATCAAGGGAGATAACATATGTTAAGTATTTTGAAAACCTTAAACAGCTATTTAAATATTGCTACTGTTATTATTACTTGGCTAAATAATATATATATATATGCAGATATATATTTATAAATATTTCAAAATTTTGCAATTTCATCCATGTGGACAACCCCTTCCACAATGCAGATTTTCACTCTCCAGTGACATAGTGTCATAGTTAATGTTATTTGTAAACTGTTGTAAGAAAAAAAAAAATCTTCCAAATCACTACAGATCAGAGAAATGCAAATTAAGACAACTCTGAGATACCACTACACACCTGTCAGATTGGCTAAGATGACAGGAACAAATAATGATGAATATTGGAGGGGATGTGGGAAAACTGGGACACTAATTCATTGTTGGTGGAGTTGTGAAAGAATCAGGCCATTCTGGAGAGCAATTTGGAACTATGCCCAAAAAGTTATCAAACTGTGCATACCCTTTGATCCAGCATTGCTGTTATTGGGCTTATATCCCAAAGAAATACTAAAGAGAGGAAAGGGACCTGTATGTGCCAAAATGTGTGTGGCAGCCCTTTTTGTAGTGGCTAGAAACTGGAAGATGAATGGATGTCCATCAATTGGAGAATGGTTGGGTAAATTATGGTATTTGAATATTATGGAATATTATTGCTCTGTAAGAAATGACCAGCAGGAGGAATACAGGGAGGCTTGGAGAGACTTACATCAACTGATGCTGAGTGAAATGAATAGAACCAGAAGATCGCTGTACACTTCAATGCTGTATGAATATATACTCTGATGGAAGTTGATATCTTCAACATAAAGAAGATCCAACTCACTTCCAGTTGATCAATGATGGACAGAAACAACTACACCCAGGGAAGAAACACTGGGAAGTGAATGTAAATTGTTAGCACTATTGTCTATCTACCCAGGTTACTTATACCTTCGGAATCTAATACTTAATATGCAACAAGAAAATAGTATTTACACACATATATTGTATCTAGGTTATATTGTAACATATGTAAAATGTATGGGATTGCCTGTCATCAAGGGGAGGGAGTAGAAGGAGGGAGGGCATAATTTGGAAAAATGAATACAAGGGATAATATTATAAAAAAATTACTCATGCATATATATTGTGAAAAAAATTATAAATTAAAAAAATACTTCTTAGAAGGGTCATATGTTACGTTATATGAGATCATCTCCAATCCCAGGAGGTTGGGAAAACCAACTTTTTTCCTTCTCACTTTTATTTAGACTGTTCTCTGGTCTTGCCACTCCAAGAATCTTTCCTACAACCTTTGATTATTATGCAGGGTATAGGAGCAAGATGTAATAAAATTCGTAGAATTGGGATCAAAACCTAGATTTGCTATTAGATCCCTGTGAAAGCATGGACAAGAGACTTCTTTTGGTCTATTTCCTATTCTGTAGAACAATAAAGTTGATTTGAATGATTTCTGGAAAAAGAAAAAAAAATCATCAATTTCTTGATTAACCTTATGTTGAGTGTTCTAAGCAAATAAGAGGAAGCGTTTTGAATAAAATCTTCCATTTAAGTCTTATGGGAAAATCTGGACAAAACTCATATAGGATGAGAAAGTACACAGGTTTTCAATCTGAATATTCATAGATTACCAATGCTAATGAAATCACAGTTCAATAAGACCATCAAACTATTTTTAAATACACATACAATCCATTCTTAGAATCTTTTAAGATTAATAAGAACCCACTACAGCATGTTCTCTCCTATCAAAGTCTTAGAAGAACCTAGTATCACTTCTATGCCACTGTGAGGCATTCGAATAAGACTTGGGGATAAAGGACCAATGGATAGAGCAGGTGTCTGCTAAAACCTCAGTCTAACTAGATTTGAAGAGCCTTACCACTTAAAGGTTGGCCACCAGGAGATTAAACAAAAGCAATTTATGATACCATTTATTAATTTGTGGAAGTGTTGATATTCTGAATGATGGAGAATATACTCAGATCAGTGAAATCCTAAATTTCTAAATTTATGTATGAATAGTTATATACATGTAACATATAAATTTATAATATAAACATATCTGAAACTATGTGGTCTCAGATTATAACCTAGAGGGATATATGAAAACTATAAGTATACACATAAAAGACCATAATGCAAATGTAGTCATCAATGCAATTTCATAGCTCTAGAGAGAAGAGAAAATACAACATCATTGAGAGTTCATGGAGCTTGTAACATTTTAATTTAATTTGAAACAAGAAATCCTTGACACATTACTCCCTAAACAAAAATTTGCCCTTTATTTGAAAAGTGCATCACTATGTGGCTATAACAGGATAAATATGCCCATTCTCATTGTTGAACTTAGACTTTTAGATATAATGTTATATAATAAAATAAATCAAGTGACGTAGGACTGATGCAAGCTAGCTATGGTGACTTTAGATGAGTAACCATTTCTTTTTTTTTTCTTCTCAGTTTTCTCATCTATAAAATGAGCAGAATGACTTATCATGAACTTAAGATACTGCACATTGTCAATCAATCAGCAATGTTAATTTCCTTAATTTTTAGTTCAAAATGCTATTGTGTATTATTTTATATGCCCAGACACATCTTTTTAGCTTCCTTGATACAATTATTTCCCCTTGGAGGCAAGAATTTACATTCTCCAATGAACAGAAAAACTCCAGTCCGCAGATAAAAGATTTGGAGAAGAACTTATTAAAATGTCTATTTTTAACCACTAAATGTTTCAAGGCATAATAAAATACAGTTGAAGAAGCAAAAGGCATGAAAATAATGGTAAAAATACTGAAGTATTTATAATATAAGATAAAAAACATTAAGGGCGGATAATACTCATGAAAATATTATGTGATTTGTGATTGAATACAGAAAGATGATCTAGAATTCACAGCAGCAGCAATGACAGATTCTGTAGCAACCTGAGATAATGTTAAATATATGTTATTTTCTATCTAAAAAGTTTTTTATTTTTAATTTTGGGTTTTTTCCCTAAAAGATTGGACTTGGTCACATTGTCAGCAAGATGGCAGGGTAATTATATTCAGCATAGCTCCCTGAATCCAAAAATCTCAAAAAAAGAAAAGAATATCCCCTCGAAATAAACTAACTAAAGCTACATCAACAATATAAGACAGAAACATGGCACAAGGTAAAAACTATGTAAATTAGCAGTGGAGAGTTGAATTCTCCCACTTTGCTGCCTTTAATCTATTGCATACATAAAACAAAAACAAATTGACAGACTATGTTACATGTATGGTGACTACATTCCCTGCACAAACTCCACACACTCAAATTCTAAAAAGGAGGCAAAAGTTCATTCTATTAAGTTATTTAACAGAAAGAGAGTATTACTCTAGAGAAATGTGTATGGGTTTGAGAGCATGGTGGGGTGCCTCTCTGTGTGTGTGTGTGTGTGTGTGTGTGTGTGTGTGTGTGTGTGTGTGTACTGAAGACAGAAAGAGAAGCAAGATAATGGTAAAGGGCTAGAACTGAGCAAATGCACTTGGGTAATGGAGCACGTGAGACTAATTGCCAATTGGACAGTTCCCTATTAACTTGTTTGAAGGTTGACCCTCCCCAACTATTCTGTGCTGACTTGATTGGTGGGACAAAGAGGGGGAAGTGACATGTGTAGGGGGAGTAGGAGGAGAAAGAGGAAATTGAGGCACTCTCTCTCTCTCCCTCTAGCTCTCTTGGCGTTTGAGGGAAGAAGGTGCTTTTGAGATTGCTAGATCTAATCCCCTGACCTTGACCGTAAAAGATCAAGAATAAAGACATTTACTGATCCTGACTCTGGCTGATTTCTGGGAAGACAGAGTTCCAGCAGATAGGAAAATATTTTTGTGCCCAATAATCATATAATTGCAGTTAACATCTTTGTGGAGCTTGAAAATTTACAAAGACTTTACCATTTTTTACATATAGTTTTTATGCTCTATTGTTATTTTCTCTTTTGTCAAAATGTGAACCTTTATCATTCTTGAATGTTGTCATATCTCTCCTATTTTAAAATATTATTAATAATCATGAGCAATCATATCTACCAGCTCTTTTTAGCACTCAGGAATGTGATTCAGGTGACCTGAATCCACAAGAGGAAGCTAGGAGCTCTCTTATTTCCTTATTTATCCTTATTTATTTATTTATTTACCTTTATTCATTCATTTGTTTATTTATTTATTTCTTCACTCATTAAATTATTTATCTGCCTCTCTATCTATTCATTTATTTGTTTGTTCCTTTTCCCAATTAATTTTTGTTTTGATACTTCCAGTGCAGTAGTAATTTTTTTTAGCAGAGAAAACAGAAGCAAAAGACAATTTTTTAAAATAATTTTTTATTATATATTTTTTTATAATATTATCCCTTGTATTCATTTTTCCAAATTATGCCCTCCCTCCCTCTACTCCCTCCCCTTGATGACAGGCAATCCCATACATTTTACATATGTTACAATATAACCTAGATACAATATATGTGTGTAAATACTATTTTCTTGTTGCATATTAAGTATTAGATTCCGAAGGTACAAGTAACCTGTGCAGACAGATATTAGTGCTAACAATTTACATTCACTTCCCAGTGTTTCTTCTCTGGGTGTAGCTACCTCTGTCCATCATTGATCAACTGGAAGTGAGTTGGATCTTCTTTATATTGAAGATTTCCACTTCCATCAGAATACATCCTCATACAGTATTGTTGTTGAAGTGTACAGTGATCTTCTGGTTCTGCTCATTTCACTCAGCATCAGTTGATTTAAGTCTCTCCAAGCCTCTCTGTATTCCTCCTGCTGGTCATTTCTTACAGAGCAATAATATTCCATAACCTTCATATACCATAATTTACCCAACCATTCTCCAATTGATGGACATCCATTCATCTTCCAGTTTCTAGATACAACAAAAAGAGCTGCCACAAACATTTTGGCACATATATGTCTCTTTCCGCTCCTTAGTATTTCTTTGGGATATAAGCCTAGTAGTAGCACTGCTGGGTCAAAGGGTATGCACAGTTTGATAACTTTTTGGGCATAGTTCCAAATTGCTCTCCAGAATGGCTGGATTCTTTCACAACCCCACCAGCAATGTATTAGTGTCCCAGTTTTCCCACATCCCCTCCAACATTCATCATTATTTGTTCCTGTCATCTTAGCCAATCTGACAGGTGTGTAGTGGTATCTCAGAGTTGTCTTAATTTGCATTTCTCTGATCAGTAGTGATTTGGAACACTCTTTCATGTGAGTGGATATAGTTTCAATTTCTTCATCTGAGAATTGTCTGTTCATATCCTTTGACCATTTATCAATTGGAGAATGATTCGGTTTCTTATAAATTAGGGTCAGTTCTCTGTATATTTTGGAAATGAGACCTTTGTCAGAACCTTTGCTGCAAAAGACAATTTTAGTAGTTCTAACTTCCCTCTATTGTCAGTTATCATCATGGCATCTTTCTTATCATTTATTTGTACTTCATTTTCTCCCAATATAATTTTTTTTAATGTAATAATTTCTTTAACCAGTCTCTGCTTATTTTGAGTTTGAGCATTCCTGGAATTATTTTTGCAGTATTATGACATCCTTTTATATTCAACTTAAAAAATACCATTTGATTGGTGAGGGCTCTATAAATTCAAATGAATCTCTGGACACATATCCTTTCTTAAGAATCTCTCTCTTGGGCTAACTTGCTTGTAGCTTTTCAGTCCATAAAATCCTATCTATCTTTCCTGTGAAATCTGCTTTCCAAATGCTCTAAATCACTATTGATTAGAGAAATGCAAATTAATACAATTTTGAGATACCATTTCGAAACTCTCAAATTAGCTAAAATGACAGGGAAAGATAATAATAAATGTTGGAGAGGATATGGAAAAACTGGGACACTGATGCATTGTTGGTGGAGTTGTAAAATGATCCAATCATGCTGTAGAACAATTTGGCCAAAGGGCTACAAATCTGCATAAGCAACATTTGTATTGCTAATCACCTGTGATGGACTTGGCTTTTCTCAGTAAGGTGGTGATCCAAGATAATGCCAATAAACTTGGGATGGAAAATGCTATCTTCATACACAGAGAGAACTATAGTGATTGAATGTGAATTGAAGCATAATATTTTCACTTTATTTTTTGTTTTTTGGCTTTTTTCTCATGTTTTTTTTTCCCTTTTGGTCTGATTTTTCTTGCCCAATATGACAAATGTGGAAATATGTTTAAAAGGATTGCACATGTTTAATCTATATCAGATTGCTTGTTGTCTTGGGGAGAAGGGAGATAAGGATGAGAGGAAGAAAAAATTGGAACACAATGTCTTACAAAATGAATGTTGAAAA
Organism: Sminthopsis crassicaudata; assembly: GCF_048593235.1. Taxonomy (NCBI): domain Eukaryota; kingdom Metazoa; phylum Chordata; class Mammalia; order Dasyuromorphia; family Dasyuridae; genus Sminthopsis; species Sminthopsis crassicaudata. The sequence continues at coordinate 176,050,606 of NC_133621.1, forward strand.
CTGTCTTTACATGTATTTGGAAAAATAAAATACTATTGAGGAAAAAAAAATCTGCTTTCCCCAAATCTAGTACAACAAACTACTCAGATATCCTCTCTCTATATGAAAGTCATATATAGTTTATGACAAACACTACCCCCAGTATGCCTATTATTTTTACCCTAGCAATCAATTCTTCCTTGTTAGTGAGAATCATATCCATGAGAGTATTTCCACTTGGTTCCTCCACCTTTTGGCAGATATAATCATCACTATGGCAAGTCAAGAGACTTTTAGATACTCTTTTTGGCCAAAAGAAAAGAACAGCAGCTGACTGTGTAATTAAAGTTTCTTTCATTACTACTATAACATTCTTCTGTCCCTGGTCCATTACGTGTTCTCCAATCTTTTCATCTACTTCCTATATGCTCCAATCACAAAATACTTTTGTTCTCTCTTTATTGATTTTCATCCAAATACTCTCCATCATCTTTAGGTCATTTGGTTTTAATATTCCCTCACACAGATTTAACTTCTTAATATACAGTGCTACCCCACTCCACCCTCTTTTACCTGTCTTTTTTCTTTTGAAAAAAACCATACCCATACACTTATGTTACAATCAGACTATTTGTTATTATGTAAGATCTTTAAAAGTAAGCATCATTTCATCCTTTCTGTTTGTATCCTTAGCACTTAGTACAGTGCCAGGAACATAGAAGGCACTCAATAAGTGCTTGGAAGCATAGTGATGAGTGTTATCCCAACAATTTCCTCTTGCTAATCATCTAAATTTGGAGTATTTGGAGGTAAATTGGAGGCAAATGCTTTTTATGACTGGTTCCTTTCTCGAATAGTGTCTCCTATGAATTTTTGTAAGTTTCAATTGCTAGTCTTCCTTTACTGTCACTGCTCTTTTTGACATTTAGCTTAAGGATATATGCTGGCAGTTTTCTCCTTCCCCAATCTATAGCTCTGGAAACACTGGGCAACTTTATTCTTACTAAATTTTATTAGATTATTCCATCTAGATATATTCTATCCATAACCAAACATCTGTCCCCTGTATTTAAATCACATCCAAGAAATATAACTACAATAAACAGAAACCAGGTTTTTTTTGGGGGGTAAGTGAGGGGGAAGAAAGGGGAACATAAATTATTAAGTACCTTTTCTATGTCAAATACTATACCAACTACCTTACAAATATCTTCTTTGATTTTCATAACAACCCTATCATTACCCCCATTTATTAATCAGTTGAGGAAAATGGAACACCAGAAGGTAAGTTACTTTCCCAGGTCATATGGCTAGTAAAGTTAGATTTGTATTCAGGTCTTTCACACTCCAGTTCCTGGACTCTATGCATTGTAGCACCTAGCCATCTCCAGCTAACTGTTCAATTTTCTCTTGTACTTCTTGCTTTCAGTGGATAAGAATGAGGAATATATAACCTGTGCTGCTATGATTTTTGATTTGTGCCTATTATGACATAATCTTTATCAATACTTTCCATGCTCCTTTTGGCAAGATCATTTATACTCACACAAATCAGTAGAAAGGGATGGATGTCATCCATTCTAATAAATCTTGGGTTGAAAGACAATAGAGTGCTCTTCTGATTGTATCATATCAACAAATAAATACCTTAGTTTTCTGTATCAGTTATCACTACACTTCTCTCACATGACAGAGAGCGTCTATGGCTCTCTATCATTCTTTTGAAGACAGGAAGCTTTATGGTCCCTTAGAGTGTTTAGCTCCCTCTTCTTCAAAAAGACCTTTAGATCTTAAGTTCTAATTATAAAGTTGTCCTTTAACTTCCTCCTCTATATGACATATTTTCAAACATCGTCTCTCCTTCAATTAAATCTTTTTTCTAAATTCTATTTTCTAAAATAATATCTCCCTCACTCTAATATCAGTCCTACATTACCTCTGCTAGATCTCATTAATAAATATATATGCCCCAAATGTTATGGCAACAAATTCATAAAGGAGAAATTAGTAGAATTGTGCAAAAATAAAATAATAATTCTAGGACTTTTTATATTCCTTTTAAATAATGAAGGATGAATATAACAGAAGAACAAACAAAAAGGAAAATTTACAACTTAGACTGTTTGAATACTTAGATTGGACATATATGGTAACTTCTGAATGGGAAATTAAAGAATATGTATATTTCTTAACATTACTGTTATCTTTGTAAAAAAAAAAACTGTGTTCAGACACAGAAAAAATTACAAATAAGTGCAAAAAGGCAGAAATATTAAACAAATTCTGTGGAGGCCATAAGCCAATAAAAATTACAAATAATACCAGAATGATGAGCACACTATATAATTCTAAAAAAGATCTTTAATAATTCTGAATAATGAATGGGCTAAGAACACATTATAGAAACAGTTTGCAACTACTTACAAGAGAATTATTACAATAATTAACTTAACAAAATTGTTGGAATTCAGCAAAAACGAATCTCATTGAAAAATTATGTATCTGAAATCATAAATTGTTCACAAAATAGAAAAAAAGGATTAATGAACTGAGCATGTAATTAATAAAATTTTAAAAACTGAAAACCAGAGGAAAACAGACAAAAGAGGAAAAAATGTAGAGAAATTATAAATAAAATGAAAAACTACTTTTAAAAATGCTGACTCTAAACATTCCAATATGGCATCATTTTAATACATGCAACAGAACAAAAAAGAAAATTCTACATGAAGCCAGGACTCTCCAATTCATATTGCTTGCTTTTTCCTAAAATATATAATACATTTTACATGTTAGTTTTAAAACCATCTTGATTGTCTCTTTTTTTCTTCTGAATTTCCCTTTGTTTTCTCCTGTGGGCTTTAAAACTGTTAGCATGTATTATTACTAGTATCTAATATTAGTCATATTATATCTCTATTTTTGTGATCATTACTGCTATCCTCAAATATAGTAATTATAATGACAAAAAAAGAGGGTAAGAAACTATAAACCAATATCACTAATATTAATGATGCAACAATTTCAAATAAAATTATACCAAGCAAGACAATAGCCATATTTTTTGTAAATTGCTTGTAAGATGGATTTATAACAGATACAAATGTGATGTAACATTAGGAAAACAAAATAATTAAAAATATAAATGACAAAAAAGTGATTTTTAAAAATAGCTGTCTTTAACAAAATAGAGTCATGATTTATGTTCAAAAACCATGAAGAAGATATACATAAAATGAATATGTTTAACATACCAAATACGTATTTCTAAAAACAAAAGCTAGGATTATTTGAAATGGAAATGCATTAGAAGTTTTTCCGGAAAAACAAGAATAATTCAGTTCCCTAGTGTATTTAACATATATGTGCTAATGATAACATTAAGATTAAAAAAAAAAAAGATTCAAAGAGAAATGAAATCATCCTTATTAGCAGATAATGTTATGGTTTATTTAAAAATCCCAAAAATGTGATATTATGGAAAAAGCATTGACTTTAGAGTCAGAGGACCTAATTTCAGTCTGTCCTGTGTCACTTACTCTTGAATGATCTTGTCAAATCATTCAATTTCACTGGGTTTCAGTTTTCTCATCTGTAAAGAAGATGGATTTGAACTTGAAGGTTTCTGAGATCCCTTCCAGTTCTAAAACTATGATCATATGATCAGTAAAGAAACTTATTTAGATAATTAATAGAATCAGTAAATTACCAAGATATAAAAATAAATCCATAAAATCATTCATATTTCTATATAGCAATATATTTTAAAATATATATAGAAAAGAAAATCCCAGTGAATAGATCTATAAAATACATAAAACATCAGAGATGCAATCTATTGAAAAACTTTTTAAGACTTGTAGAAATTCAATTACAAAATATCCTTTAGAAAAGTAAATGAAGACTATTACTTAAGCAATTGGAGGAATATTCATTGCTAAGGAGTTAGGGTTACTTAAGAGATAGACATCTTGCCTCAAAGTCAGGAAGATGTCAATCCAAGTACTATCTCTGGTCATACTGTGATGTGGGGCAAAATTAGCATTCCCAGGTAACTCTCTAGGAGCATAAATTGTGGGAAAGTTGCATATCTGTAATGTCTTAGGGGTAATTTTTGCTAAGAATTCTCTTTACTAAAAAATCACTATTAGTTGAAAAAAATCATAGTTATTAGATGATATGATAGACAGTTTAAAAATATTATCTAAATGTCTTATGTCAATCAACTTACTAAGATAATGCTCTCTAGAAGTAGGTAGAATATTAACAAAATTTATCAGGAGGAACAAAATGTGTTAGAAAGGCAGAGGAAATAATGAGAGGGGAAAAGAGTGATGAAGGAGGAATAGCACATACAGACCTCAAATTATATCATAAAACAGTAATTATTAAAATTTTGATTCTAGTCAAAATATAGAAAAATAGATGAGTAGAGTAGATTAGATATGGGAAAAATCAGAAAAAATAATTAAACAGGAAATCACCAGCTCATTGTTTGACTAATCCAAACTACTCAAGGAAGGACTTCCATTTTTATATGAAATTAGCAAAATTAGCAAGTAGGGCTTTTTTTTTTTTTAAGTCAGTTTAGACCAGGATCTTATTACATGTACCACAATAGCAAACTAAACAGAAAAGGTCACATCTTTTTAAAAATTGGAGGAAAATGGAAGGAGGAAGTTTTCACAGTTACAATTAAAGGATGAATTCAAAAAAGACAAAGGCAAAATAAGACATAGAAGAGATCACAAAATAGAAAAAAAGGCAATACTGATTATATAAAATTGTAAAGTTTTTCATGAACAAGCAGTTGCTAGGATAAGAGGGAAACTCTTACTTGGGAAGGGGGAATCTGTGCCTCAAATATATCTGATAAATAAATGAAAAAGGATTTATCAAGCCCCTATGCACCAAATACTGTGCTAAGTCCTATTAATATAAATACAAAAAAGAAAGTAATATAATTTGTGGCCTCAAGGAGTTTACATTCTATTTGGGGAATAAAATACTTATAGAGGAGTAGTGTCAATTAGTGTCAAGGCAGAAGTGTCAATTAATTGGATAAGTCAAAAGCTCACTAATCAGAACCCAGGAATAATTGGTCTTATATGCATTTTAAATATGGAATCAATACAGAAATGAGATCAAGAATCCTTACCCAAGAGGGCAAATAATCAATAGATACTTGAGAAGCATTTATTTTATCTCCGGGAGGGTGAAAGGTGATTCTGAACTCCACTGATAACTGGGTAATGATCTAGATGCAAGAGATGTGGACGTAAAAATAGCAAAATTTGGCATCTTGCTATTATGTTTGAATTGACAGAGAGTAAAGAATTAAGGTGTATGGTAAAGTTATGAAACTAGGAAAATGAAAGAATAATGATTTCCCTCTCTTGAAATAGGGAAGTTTGTAGTAGATGAAGTATTTGGGGAAAAATAATGAATTTCATCTTGTACAAGCTAGCATGCATAGTTTGAAATTTAGGGTTAGGGTTAGGGTTTCTAAAATACCATGAACAAATGCCAGCAGGAGATGATGACTCATACAGAACAAAACCAGAATATGAAACAGTAAGCTCTAAACAGTAAGTATAGGAAAGTCTGAGGTTAGATATGTGCATAAATCATGAGAATTATGTGCATAAAAATGGTCATTCAGCCCATAGGAGCTACTAAGGTCATCTAGTCAGAGAGTCTATAGAGAGAAAAGGACTGAGTCTACTAAGTGAAAAGAAATGAGAAAGGAGATAGAACCTTCGGGAACATCGGCAATTTGATGGCATGTTGTGAATGATGAGATATATGGGTAGTTACGAAAGAGCAGAGAGATGGGTAGGAGGAGAACTCTCCTAGTTCTCCAAATCCAGAGATGAGAGGTTCCAGGAGGAAGTGCTAGTCAACAGTATCATGTGCAAAAGAAGTTGGGAAGAGTAAGGACTAAGAATATCAGAGAATTCTCTGGTGAAAGAAAATAGGTCTTACCTCTTTCCTGTAACAGACTGAGATGATTCTTTCCTCTGACATTTTTGTAGCATCGCTACTTTGTTTTTTATCTGTAAAATGGAAATGATAACACTTAAAAGAAAAATAGTGAGGAAATAGTAAGCAGCTGATTTTGTATTTAATTTTTTTTTCCTGATTTTTATTTCTCAAGCCTACTTTTCTGTATTTTGAATAGAATCAAAGTTCCAACAATTATTGTTTTATGGTATAATTTGAGATCTATAACCATGAGGTTAAATAAATTTCCTAAAGTCATACAGGTTGAAAGGGGCAGAGTTAAAACTTCAAACCAGATACATTGACTCCACATACAGGACTTTTTCCACTATAATATGTTCTGAAACTTCAGATTTCCTCAATCTACCTGTTGACTATCATGTCTTTTTGTTCCCAGGTGTTTCACTCCTGCTCCCAATTCCTTTAGATCTTCTGAGTTTCTGGAGTTAATCTGATCAATGATTTAGAAAAGAGGATAAGATAATAATGGTTTCCTGTACTTACTAGCTGAGTAGTTGTAGGAAAGTCACTTAACCCCTTACTTGCCTCACTTTCTTATCTATAACCTGAAAGAGTTGGACTTAATTCCACAAATACATAAATAACCATTGTAGAGTTGCAAAATACTTTACATACATTATCTCATTTGATCCTTATCATATTATTTGAGGTAAGCAGGGCAGGATATTCTAATTTTGCAGATAAAAAAAACTAAGGCCCAAAGAAATTGTCACATAGCTAGTAAATGCTTTTGCTAGGACTCACACCCAGATCCCCTGATGCTAAGTCTGGGGCTATTTCCATAACACCATGCTGTCAAGAAGAATGAGTAATGTGGGAATTTCAGATGCTATGGCAGGGTCAATGGGAAGTTATTTTTGATCAAGAGAGCTTTGCCTGGTGCTTCTCAAATCATAGCATATGGAAGGCTTGCTCTGTCAGAGAGACATTTTGCACTATTCCTTAGACATTGTGGGGATATGAGAAAAGAAAAAGCATCTCTGTCCTGGTGTCTGATGCTTTTCAATTTCCTTAGAAAGTAGCTGCAGTCGACTTAACTAAAACTGCTGTTGAAATAGCACCTGCAGTTCCAGGAGGTGGTGACTCCTACAGAACAAAACCAGAATGTGAAACAGTAAGCTCTAAAGCTCATTAACAAGTTCATGTTCTCCTAGTTTTGGTTCCAATCCAGTAAGCCTGAGTTTCTGTCTCCCTTTTAGGGTACCATTATCACTTTTCTCCTCTTTTCCCCCTTTGAACTCTCCAGCTTTTGTTTTCTCTACTTTACCAATAGAAACTGTCAGGCTTGCAATTGTCTCCAGAGTTTCTCTAAAAAATGAAGGAAGAAAGTGAAGAAAGAGCAGGAAAGAGCTTATTTTTAGACCTTTGTTTGACTTTAATGAGGTGAAGGGACTTTTGTAGAACACCACAGTTTCATATCCTGACAGCATGGAACTGCACTGCCATATGGCACCTGGTCCCTACCGAAAACAAAATTCTTGAAAATGAAGCTAGAGGAAGAAAAACATCAAGTCAGTCATTTTTACAACTCTTCATATGATATTGTTTTGAAGGGGAACAGAGATAATGGAAGAGCTCATTGTCCTGGCAATAACAATTGCTTTAAAGAATTCCTAGTTTGCTGTGTATCACAGACCAGATCACTTTAACATATCTATACAATTATCTCTTCATTTCTAAAATGGCACTAATCAAGATTAAAATACGACTTGGGTGCTAGACCCAGCTTTTCTACTTGCTGGCTATTGATCTTGGGCAAGTTATTTCACTTTAGTGGGCTTCATTCAGTTCCTTCATGAACAATATGAAGAGATTAAGCTGAATGGACTCCCAAATCCCTTCCAATTTCAGTATTCTGTGATTAGATGTAGAAGGCTCCTGCCTTTATGCTATTTAACTTTCTGTTTGGTGAGTAAAGAACTAAATCCTAAGCAAGGAACAGAGTAAGGAGTTTTTCCCTACTCCAATTAAATATTTCGATGTATTTAACAAACGGTAATTGAGTACTTTCACTGTACAAAGCACTATCCTGGGAGTTTGGGGGGATGCAAAAATGTGTGTGACATAGTCTCTGTCTTTACAAAGTAAACTGTGGAATTGGTTTTGCAATCTAATAAAACATTTTTCTAAGGTTAGAGTTATATTTCTCTACGGGAACATTAAAATGAAAACTGTATGAGTATAAAGTAAAATTAGAACTTTTCAGCTTAATATTATTATAATTTCAAAGGGAATTATATATCCCTTTCTTTTGGGTAGGTAGGAAGCAGTCTCAAATAAGTTTAATAATTTCACTCATTGGGCACCAGAAGAACAATTTTCTCCGTGGATGTGTGTGTGTGTGTGTGTGTGTGTGTGTGTGTGTATGTGTGTACTGTAAATCTTAAGAGAATGCAGGAATTATTGATGGGTTAGAAACCTGTCACCTAAGAGAAGAAAGGATGAGTGGTAGCAAACTTCACCAGGATCCAAACCAAAGTGAATGACAAAGTCTATTCAAAAGCTAGTGTGAAGTCAAAACCTCAAGGGAACTACAATACAAGCAAAAGGCTACAGAACCCTGCTCTTGTCTCTCTTTTGAACTATAACAGCAACACCGCCCCCCTGATCGCCAAAAAAAAAAAAAAAAAAAAGAACCATCCCATTCTGCCTCGGTGAGAGAGGCAAATGACATCAGAGATTTTCTTCAGGAAAACAGGTTGCAAAGATTATTGATTGGGAGACATTGAAGAGAGACACTGAACAACACTAGTTGAAACCTGAAGAGAGTTGGAGAAGGAACTACTGGAAACAATACTAAGTTGTAGTATTACCCACAAAGAACAGGACTGGAAGGAACTGAGGCTATATCAGTCTTTGGGTAAAGTTTATAGGGATTATTTTTTGAGAAGGTTCAATATTTTCCAAGAACTCTGATAAATTCTACTACTTTTCTTTGATCCATAACTATAATTATAACTATATAATTATGTATACATACATAATTATATGTAGAGAGAAAACTATATATAATTACATATATAACTATATATAACTACATAGATATAATCATATATATAACTATGTAATTATATAGAGAGAACTATATATATATAAAACTACATATATGTTATTCTATATAACCACATACTATGCATGTATATATGACTATACATGCAATTATATATATATATAATTATATATAACTATGTGTATATATATATATATATATATATATATATATATATATATATATATATATATATATACATATATATATATATTTGAGCTTTAGCACCTATGTGATTGCAAGGGATACTGGTAAAAGCATCCTGGATGATATTATAAAGTGAACTTACACAGAAGTATGAGAATTTTTTCAAATTGTATCCTGGAGCTTTATATTATATGAAGGCATCTGATACAGGGCTAAATGTTGTTCAAAATATCTGCTAGGTCTCATCATTAGAAACCTGTCATTTGCAGCAGAAACATGAGAGTAAATTAAAAAGTTATTCCCAGGACTTTTAAAAGTGTTTGTTAACTGTTTAATAATACAATATAAAGGAAGCAGAAATGGTATAGGACGAAGAAAAGTTTAAGACATTGAGGAAATGACAGGTAGGATCTCTCTGGAGAAGGAGCAACCAAAAACAGGACAATGAGTTTAAGGAGAGAACAGGAGAAAGAGAGAGGAACAAACCTGGCAACCTCTGGAGACTTCAAATAAGACATCTAACTAAAAAAGGCTTCAATAAAGAACAAAAATGCTATATAACATGAAGAGCTGTGAACACTCTGAAGTAAACATTAGAATCATAGATTTAGACCTCAAAGTTACCTGAGAGGCCATCTAGTTCAGTACCTTAATTTCATAGATGAAGAAACAAGCCCAGAGTGAAAGCAGTTAGGTGGCATTATAGATAGAGTCCTGGGTCTGAAGACAGGAAGAACTGAGTTCAATTTCAGCCTCAGAACTTTATTAGCTATGTGACCCTGAGCAAATTATTTAATCTCTTATTTGCCTCAGTTTCCCCAATTATAAAATGGGAATAATAAGAGCACCTAACTCCTAGGGTTGTTGTAATGATTTGATAAGATAATATCTGTAAAGTTTTCAGCAGAGTGTCTGGTACATAGTAGATATTTAATAAATTCTTATTCCATTCCATTTCCAGATAACAGGGGTGGTTAAGTGTCAAAGGCAGGATATTAATCTGTATCTTCACTGTATCACAGAAACTGATATCGCTAAAGTTAAAACCCTCACTCTCCTGGATATATGAATTTTCTGAGAATTTGAGAAATAGTTCTTGCATGTAAAAGTAGTGAAATTGATTTGCTGCATGATTTTTCTTTGCTTATTTGTATTTGAATTATTGTATTTTATACAATATACTTATTTTATATTATTATTATTATATTATATTGTATATACAATATACAATTTTTATACAAATACTTATTTGTATTTTCTAACTATTTTTGTTCATGAACAGGTATTAGATGAGGACTCCAACTATATTTCTCTCTCACTTTTTTTTGGAGAGTTTGGCTGATGCTCAGACACATCAAAAAAAGTTATGTGCTTCCTGTTCTGCATTACATTAAATATGTGCATCTAAAATCTTGAGCTGAATAATAACTCAAACAATGGGGCTGGGATTGGTTCTCACACTCCGTCACAATAACAGAGGGTCCTATAGAATATCTCAAATATTGGACCTGGGACTTAACCAAAGAAAAGCCAAAAATTCCCTCTGGAGGAGTGGCACTGTTAAGCTCCAGCCTGTCAATCACAGGAGTGCAAGAATCCTGAGGGAAACTAGGTGCTCCCCCTAGCAACACTCCTAATTGAATGATGTGTCAAAAAATCAGGAGAGTATTCCTATTTCTAGTGTCCCCGAGGGGTATCACAATACTGTAGATCAGAACAGATGGTTGCCACCTGGTGTTAGCCAGGTGAGTATTATAAATCCCATTTTTTAAGTTGGAAAAGAATTCAGAGGGGATCATTAACTTGGCTACAACAAGTAGAGAAACCAAAGTGTTTTTAGGATAGAAAGGAATCACCAAAAGAATAAAAACACTGAAACAAGCAAAATGAACTTGAAGATATGCAAGACATTTTAAAGCTCAGAATACACTTCGTATAACTTCCATTATCTGTATTAGTAGGGGACAGAGAGGAATAAGTGGGACCTTTGGAAAGTAAGTAGAATGATTTGAGTTTCATTTGCTGCCACTATTAACTTACATTAAAGGTATTAATGTACTAAGAAGGGAGATGGTAAAGTGACAATGAGAATTTGCAGAACTAAGAAAAACAAAAAAAATTAATATCTCACAAATTAGCTAATCAGCCTCTAGATAATATAACAAAATATGAACAGACCGTTTTTAAAGGAACATCTGGTCAATGCAAAAGAAAATATGTTTGGCTGGAACTCTTAAAGAAAAGAAAAGGCAAGAATAAATGTCTCCAGTGGCACTAGATTTTTTTGGTTGCTTTTATCTTGCTGAATTCACTTTGATAACCTAGACTTAGAAAGGATTTGGAAGGAAGGAGGGAAGGAAAGAGAGAAGAAGGGAAGGAAGGAAGAAGGGAAGGAAGGAAGGAGGGAAGGAAAGAGAGAAGGAAGGAAGGAAGGGAGGGAGAAAGGGAAGGAGAGAGAAAGGGAAGGAGGAAGGAAGGGAAGGAAGGAAAGAAAGGAAAGAAAGAAGGAGGAAGGAAGGAAGGAAAGAAGGAAAGAAGGAAGGAAGGAAGGAAGGAAGGAAGGAAGGAAGAGAGGGAAGAAAGGAGGAAAGGAGAGAAGGAAGGAAGGACGGAGGAATTTCATTTCTCTATTTTGAAACCCCAAATCTGTTCTGTGACTTCAATGTGGCCTCCAATCTCTTTATTTCTCACTTCTTTAGTAGGACATCACAGCTGATAACTACACTTTCCTCTTTTCCCCTATTTTGAACCCTTGGTGAATTAGTTCAGTTCTATACTTTCCTCTTATCTTACAAGCCTTGTACCCTTAACCTAGAACCAGTCTTTCCTTATTGTACCTTAGCCTTGGATCACTTTCACTATATTAGCCTTTGTTCTTACTATTAAGCTGCTAAAGGAAGCTGCAGAAAATCACAAAACCATGCTGGTTCACAACAAATTTATATTAGATAATCTCAAATGGACTCTAATTGTGGCAAGGCAGCCTCCTTAATTAGCTCACTGTTGAACTCATGACAGTGACTTTTGTAAACCTTTTCCTCCTTACTCAAACCTTCCATTGCTGCCCTTCCTCAAATCCTCTCACCTCAGAACATTGTTTCATAACACATCTCACTAAAAAATTATTGAAATCATTCACTGAGAACTCCTTCTCCCCTTTTAATTTTTCATCATTCAAATACCTTTTGCCATTATTTTTTCTTTCACTTCTGAATTATATGAAAATTGACTCCTATCCTTACTCATGGCTAATTTCTTTACATGCAAAAATGTGATTCCATTTCAACTTTGTTTCTCTAGAAATCAATTCCTCCATTATCCCTACTCTGTCACATCTTCAATTTTTCCTTTTCTATTGGCTACTTCCCTACTGCCTACAAATATGCCCATGTCTCCCCAATCTTCAAAAAATTCTCACTTCATTAATCCATACCCATATACTATCGTCCTATATCACTCCTCTATTTTTTTGTTGCTAAATTTGAGATTCTTCATAATCACTTTTTTCTAAGCTCTACATGTTTGGCTTCCAACCTCATCATTCAATCAAATAGTGGAGTCTAATACCTTTTTTTTTTTTTTTCAAATCTCATTTTTCTTAATATCTCCATAGTCTTTTTCATGCCAATCATGTTCTCCTCATTATTGTTTTCTTCTTTGTAGGTTTCTATGACACTGTCTGATCTGTTTCTTTCCTTTTCTTCATCCAGATCATGCCTGACTATAGTGGGTATCCTCTAAGGTTCTGTTCTGTGCTCTTTTCTCTTTTCACTCTATATCATTTCATGTGATGATCTCACTATCATCTCTATGTAGATAATTCTCAGATCTACTTCTTTAGACCTAACCCAGCTCCTGAGTTTCAATCTTGAATCTCCAACTGCTTATTGGACGTCTCAAACTGAATGTCCTATAAATATCTTAAACGTAATATGCTCTTTGACTTGAACCAGCTTCCAAATCTACCTTCTCCCCCTCAAATGTTCTCTTTACTAGGCTAAACAAACCTAGTTTCTTCAACCAACTCTCATATGACATGGATACAATCCTTTACTATCCTAGTAGTTCTCTGTTTATTTCCCAGCTTTGCAACATCCTTTCTAAGCTTTGTCATCCAGAATTCAATTGAATTTACTAAGCTCTGATTTTTACTAAGTTCTGTTTTAGGCACTGTGCTAAGTAGTGAGATCAGAAAGATAAATACTTGGTCTTTGTTCTCAGTGAGTTCACATTCTAAAGAGAGGAGTCAACATACAAATAATTATGGCTGTACAAATATATACAGAGTAGATAGATGATAATATCATTATCTATATCTATCTCTCTATTTAAATATCAAAAGGAAGGCACTAACAATTGGGAATAAGGTAAGAGAGATAATGGGAAAGATCTGCAGAAAATGGCATTTGAGCTAAGTCATAAAGGAAGCCAGTACTTGGAGACAAGGAGAAAGTGCAATCCAGGCATGGGGGACTGCTAATACAAAGAGTACAAAGTAGGAAATGGAATGTCATATTCAAAGCTGCAAGAAAGGTTGTGTAAGATGTCTTTAGACGTTTGGTTTGAGAAGTTCAAAAGGAGATGGTGATGTAAAACTGGAACTCAGAAAAGAGATTACGACTAGAGAATCATCTTCAGAGATAATAATTGAATGATTGGGGGCTGATCAAATTCCAAGTAAAATAATTGAATGATGAGATTGGAAGTCAGACTGTAAAGAGTTAAGAAGAAAGTGAGAAGAAATGAAGCAGATGCACTTAATATACATGTTCTTTTCAAATTTAGCCACAAAAGAAATTAGAGGAAATATAGAACAATAGTACATGCATATAGATGAATCAAATAAGAATTTTTTGAAGATTAGGGGAGACATGGGCATGTTTATAGGCAGTAAGCTATAAGTAGCTTAATTGGAGAAGTAGCTAGAGAATGGTTGGAAAGAGGAAAAGATGAGAGAGTAGGAATAATAGAAAGGCAATCATTTGGAAGAACCAAAATTTTTCTATGTGGTTACAAAGGGAAGAAAGAAACTAGGTAGTATATAGCATTGAGCCTGGAATCAGCAAGACCTGAGTTTGAATTCAGCCTAAAACACTTATTAGCATGCTATTTTGGCTTGTTTGCCTTACTTCTTCATCTGTAAAATGTGCTGGAGAAGGAAATAGCAAACTACTCCATATCTTTGACCTAATTTAAGGTTTTCTTAAAAAAGACACTAGAGTGATTTGCCATTTCCTTCTTTAGGGTCATTTTACAGATGAGGAAACTGAGGCAAACAAAATTTAGTGACTTACCTAGTAAGTAAGCATCTGAGGCCACATTTGATCTCAGTAAAATGATTCTTCCTGACTTCAAATTTAGCATTTTGTGCCACTCAGTTACCCATAATATTTTTTTATTATTTATTTTAAAATAGTAGCATTTTTTTCAAAAAATAAAATAAAATTAGAGTAAATTAATTTCTAGAGTAAATTAGGACGATCTTGTGTCCCATTCAGAGATGAAAAATCTTTCCCAGACACATCAGTGAGGAAGAAAACTAAGCCCCCAAATATTTATGCTTTGAAGTGAAAAAGGGTTCTAGCTTCTGGGTGGGTAACTTTCTTGCCTGAGTCTGGTTCTTTGTTCGGAGTGCTAGCTTTGCTTCCTTGTTCTTGCTGGCTTGAATTTCTGTTGTTCTCTGGTGAGATCCCTAGACTTTCCTTAGTGCTCCTAAAGCTTCGCTCTTTGCCCCTGTTCTCTACTTTCAAAGCAGCCACTCACTATTTCCACTATCTATCTCCCACCCCATGCTGTTTGTATTATGCAGAAATTCCCTATTATCCATCCCTTCTAGTTGCTATCCCTGACACTGATGTTTCCCAGGAAGTGGTATCTCTCTATTAGGTGATGGGCCAGCATGCCTCAGGACACATTCCAAACTATATTAAGAGTTCCACCCTAACTGGTGCACAAAAGGCAGCTGGACTGCTAATTAAAAGGTATCTAAGCTTTTAGTTTTGGGTGAGTTAGGGTCATTACAATTAGGGTATCCCCACACATAGTGAGCACCTCCTGCTGAAACCTTTTCCCTTGAGATTGGGCATAAACATATACTTCTTTTTATTTGTCTTCTCACTTTGGGTCATGCTTCTCAGTAAGTATTATTGAAAATTATCAAAGTTTTGAAAAGCCTGAAGAAAGCATAAAAACCATTGGAAGGGAGGGGGTACAAGCTGATGTCTTATGTCAGCAAAATACTTTCCCCTTTACATTTAATAAGTGTGTGATGAAGAAAAAAAAGTAGGAAGTTATTTAAGATAAGTAAGCCTAACTATAAATCACTGAGAAGTAATCCTTTTGCCCCTACAAATTATTTGCTGTAGTAATCATTATTTTTAGTACAGTAAAGAAAAGATAATTGTTTTCTATTATAAAATGAAGACTTATCAGTAGTAGTTTCCAGTAGGAGCTATTTATTAATTGATGATTTTTAAACTGTTGTCTATACTGTTTTACAACTTAATAAAGAGGTAAGAATGAGATACCATCTAGAATATGATGTGCATTTCTTCAAAAATAGATTTACATAGTTATGACATATTATACTTATTATTTAATATATCTCAAGAAATGGTATACAAGAAAAACACACCTTTTAGTAACTTACTTCAAAATCTTAACTTTAGAATGCTTTGTTGTTGTTACGTGGTTTCAGTCACAACCAACTCTTCATGACCCCATTTGGGATTTTCTTGGCAAAGATACTGGAGTGGTTTGCTATTTCCTTCTCTAGTTCATTTTATAGCTGAAGAACTGAGGATGTTACCTTCCAATAACACTCTTTGCTAGGGACAGTGTATTTAAAAAAAATTGAAATGAGTTTTGAAGATAACTAAAGTAATCAGTCTAATTACTTGTAGAGATTTATCTCTCTTTTCAGGGTTTTCCAGGGGCCCAAAACAGTCAAAGAAAGACAGAGACAAAAGAAATGACATAGAAATACTGAGAGGGGTAGAGAAAGACATATACAGAAAAAAATAGAGATGAACAGAGAAACCATATGACTAAGAGATTGAGTGAAAAGGAGAAAGAGACAAAGAACATAGGAAGGGAAAGGCATGACAGAAAAAAAGGAAGAGGAAGGGATGGAGTGAAGGGAGGAAAAGGGGGAGAAAGAAAGAGAAAGGGAGGGAAGGAGAAAAATACAGAAAAAGAGAGGGAGAGACAGAGAGAGAAAGAAGAGAAAGAGAAAGAAAGAGAGAGAAAGAGAAAGAAAGAGAGAGAAAGAGAGAAGAAAAAGAGAAAGAGGAGGGGGGGAAGAAAGGAGAGAGAGAGGGAGAGAGAGAGGAGAGATTAAGCTTCCCAAATGCAGTAATTGATTTAGCAGCAGTTTAAAACAATGTTGAGCACTGTCAGAGATGTTCCTTTGTGGCACTAAATCAAGTTCTTCAAGATAGATTGCATGCTAACCACACACTATCTAAAAATCTCAAGGGCTGTTTATTGTTCAGCAATTTATGATCGCCTTGTTAGAGGATTGCATATCAGGCATCCCTTGAGTCTGGGAACGAACAGAGACAAATAGCATACAAACGATATTGAACAATTCATTATATTATATTGTAGAAACCTAAGCACAGTGTGCAGATAACCATTTTATGCACCCTGCCTTATTGAACAGTAATCACTCTGTAATGCTTTGGATATTTAAATCATATTTATAATAACACATATTAATGTAACTTCCTTCATAAAGTTCTCAAGGCATTTTACAGGGCACATAAACCAAGGAAAAATACAAAATTTTAAAAAGCAGATATACCTACCATGGGGTCTTTGAAGCAATCTAATGAGGTAGATATACAAAATCCTAAGCTGACAGTTTAACTATTTTTAAAAGTATAGGGGATAATTCAACCACATTTTAATATATTCCTGCTTATAAACTCATTCTTTATCTAAATATTTGGGTAGGTTATGTAAGCACTTATTTTCATTTTATAGTTATAGGGAGGAAGAGGGATTTAAAAAAATTATTGAGGACATTTTCTCTGGAAGTTTTCAAAGCCACTTGCCTAAGGATCAGTCACTGATTTGGGTTTATGTGTACAATGTATTCTTTAAAAATGCCTTATTAGAACAGAGGGAGGTTAATTTTAAGGCAAAAGAAGGTGTTTATCTTGGCATGACTTTTCCAGCAACTAATACTTAGTACAGTGCTGTGTACCTTGTGGATATTCAATAAATACGCGTTAACTGATTATCCAGTTCATACTGGTCCATATCTAAGCCTCCACAAAAATAAGTTGGGAGGGGTATAGGTCTATTTTTAAGAGGACACTCTGTCCCTTTCACAGTAAGGGAGGAAGCCTACAAAGAGATGAAAATTGACTTAGTAATTTCTCTCATTTTTGGTGTGTGGTGTGTGTGTTTGCAATGTGGTGTGTGTGTGTGTGTGTGTTTAAACATGGTGTTGGTTATTTGCAATTGTGAAGTATTACTAGACTATGTGTTATCAAGTCATGAATGTTCTTTTAGTAAGGGAGGTATCTAAATTCACATCCCATTCAAAGACTGCCATAGATAGCTAGAAAAGATTTTGCAATCAACTTAACTGTGTGTTTTGCAGGTGTAAAAGTATCACTCTTCTGAAATTCTCAGCATTTCTTTCTTTTTTTTTAATGGCATTAGAACTGAGAATTATGCTAAATGAAAGAAAGGTTTCCTCTCATTCTTATCCACCCTGCTTTTTTTTTTTTTTTTTTTATTTCCTCTTTGGCAGAATTGCATGTGAAATCTATTACTAGCTGAAAACCAAAATGATGTAAAGGAATGGGAGACAGAGAGGAGAGGAAGGGGGAGGGGGGAAAAGAGGAAGGAGGGAGGGATGGAGACAGAGAGAAAGGGAAATAGAGGGAGACAGAAATAGAGAGACAGACAGAGACCGAGGGAGGGAGGAAGAGAAAGAAAGAAGGAGAGGAAGGGGGAAAGAGACAGAAATAGAGAGAAAGACAGAGAAAGACACACACACAGAATGAGAGACAGAGAGAAGGAGGGAAGAAGAGCGTGAGAAAGGGAGCTAGAGAGCAAAGGAGGAAGGGAGAGGGAAAGGAAAACTGAGAGGATAAGGGGAGGAGGAAGAGAGAGGAAGAGAAACAATGAATGACAGACTGAGAGACAAAGGCAGACAGAAACAGATAGAGAAGGTAATATTGAATTAAAGAAGGGATGAAGAAGAGAGGGAGTAAACATAAAAATTCTTGGTATGAGATGATTTCAATCAGGAATAGCTTTAGTAAGAAATTCAACCTTTAATTTCACTTTAATTCACCCAGATTCATTGTTTTGTGTATAGATGGAACACTGAACACTTTATCCAGAAGCTGGGACTTTATAAAATGTTCCCAGTATGGAATAAAAATGAATATAACTGCTTCTCCAAATCATCCAAGTCCCATCTAGATGACATCACTTATTGCAAATTAATACAATTTTGATGTTTCACACGAAGGACGCAGTGTGAACAAACTATTTATTAGAATTCTATTTCTTCTTTCTTGGAATAGAATGGGACATAGTAGGAAACTACTGTTAGCTTGACTCACTTGTTTCAGTATGTTGAAAAGTGTTGCAGAATCATGCAGTATAAGGTATTGCATTTGTTTTAAAATGTTAAGAGCATCATTAATTTAACAGAGAAGTAGTTCCAGGTCTGGAGACTAGAAGACGTCTTTCTGAGTTCATATCTGACTTCAGACACTAGAGTTGAGATGAATGAGAAGTCTAAGAGATATAGTTTCTGAGTAATTAATAATCAATTTATCAATTAGACTATTAGGTAATCAATAAATTGAGGTCAGTGATTCCTTTGGTAACCAAAGACCCCCACATGAATGTTGAATATTTAAATGTCCTTGGAAAAAAGGATGCTCCTCTGGGTAAAAATCAATTCTGATTGTGTAAAAATGAGAGAATGAATATTTATTGAGAGGTGGGCTTTTTCTAATGAGGGACTGGGGAACAAATAATCACATCAGTCTTCTCTCAGATCATTCCACTTTAAGTAATTATGCAAAAGAACCTATTTCTCACCCACTACTGAGTAGAACTATGGTGGGGTTAGAATTCCACCTAAATAAGATGATCTGAGTAGGGTGAATTTTCAAGAAAGGTCAGAAATGTCCTTGAGATACAAGATTTTGAATAAACAAGGAAAAAAAGGATCCTTTGATTCTGTATATAAATTTGGTAATTAATATAAGAAAAATAATCACTATGTGATCTTGGGCAAGTCACTTAACCCTGTCTGTTTCCTCATCCTTAAAATGTTCGGATCACTCCAGTATCTTTTCCAAGAAAATGCCAAATGAAGTTGCAGAGTTTTTAATATAACTGAAAAAACAAGCAACAAAAAATGTGTAATGGAAAGATGATTGGCCAGGAAGACCTGGATTCAATCCTATCTCTGCTCCATATTATCTGTGTGGCCATGGATAAGTCATTTATTTGCCTTCTCAGTAATCAAGCTGATGCTTTAAAACTGAAAGTTATCAATATGTTGTTGATCAGTATCAATTGGGAATCTTTACACTGGAAGTTTGCTAAATCAATAAAATGGTCTTCTGAGGCAGACCACCCACATAAAAAGTTAATTTAAAAAGTCTGCATGCTAATACATTCATACTTCTCACAAATGGCATGGAAATACATACATATGGAACTGATGAAAGAAAAAGTCTTCTTGGATGCAAAACTACATTTAGGTTTTGACTTGGCAAATTTGTCCTGGTTAAGCCCTTAGAGAATGACTTGAAAATAAGGGAGGATTTTCACATTTCTAATTAAATGAAGGAAGCAGCTGAATGGCTTAGTGAATGGAGCGCTAGGACCACAGTCAGGAGGATAGAGTGCTAGACCTGAGTTCAAATCCAACCTACTTGCAGTGTGGCTCTGGAAAAACCACTTAAACTCTGTTTGCCTTAATCCACCAAAGACAGAAATGACAAACCACTCTAGTGTCTTTGCCCAGAAAACCCTACAGATGGTATTGGTGTGCTATGGTCCATGGGGTCATGAAGAGCTGTACAGAACTGAACAACAATTAAAATGAATTGTGTCTGTGTGTGTGTGTGTGTGTGTGTGTGTGTATGCACATACTCCTCTCAAAAACAGATTATTCCAATCCATTTAAGTCCATTGTTTTTATGTCATTATTACTCAAATGGCTGCCCATTAAATTCAATTTCCATAGAATTGACCTTTATGCTCCTCCATGATCAGGAAAATACTTCAACACAGAGACCACCAGAAAATTTTTTCAAGGGAGAAACAATTTAAACCTTGTCCCAGACTCCCTGAAAGCAATCCTAAAGTGACTGGCCTATGTGATATGGCCAATCCTACTGATGAGGTCTTCAGTATTAGATGTGGTTAGCAGCATAACTGATCCCTGAGGTAGGCAGGGAGAAGGCTAAGAGAGATCAGTTTAGCTCCAAGGTCTCACCCTCTGGAGAGGTCCTCCAGTTTGAAATCCAAGTCATGTCAAACTCCTGAAACTCACCCTCTCTGGAAGTCTCAAACAATCTCATCTTGCTATGTCCCATCAGAAATTCTGGTCATGTCCCTGAGGCTAAATTTCCTTTATAAAATCTACTTATGGGCCATCTCTTAGCTGCTGCTTTCCTTTGAATTAGTCCACTATCCTACTCTGATTCATGGCGTCTTTTCCCTTCCACTTCCCCCATTCCACTATACTTCCTGACCCTACTTCTCCTCCTTATAGTTACTATTTCTTAAGTCCCTTTGAGAATTGAGCCTGCCAGCTAAGGGCATGCCCCAGCCTCGTGGAGTGCTCCCTTCCTACTGGGTAACTGTGAGTTCCCCTGAAGAATTTGTCTTTCATATTCTTTTTCACTCTATTTCACGTTTACTATTCCTGGTGTCTATTGTATCCCTTCATTTTGTCTGTAACCTATTCCCCCAAATAAACTTTCATTTTGCAGAAAAGAAGGCCATTGTGAGTTCTTCACATGACCAAACCCTAACTTTTGGAGCCTCCCATCATCTGGTATCTATGTCAACTACATGTTGGGTCTAGAACTACATCATTTGGTGTCAAAGCCCACATTGTAAGTCATATCACTATGGTCTTAAGGATCCATGATTTAAATGCTTTCAGAATTTTCACTGAAAAATCCTTCTGTTGTTGACAGTTCTAAGGAAAAAAATGTTATAACTACCTCATTCATATCTGCCTACAAGAGTCACCTAATACCCTAGTGGAGGAGACAGGGTTCCTGGATTCAGTCAGTATCCTGAAGACACTGTTATTAATGTTTTCTACTACTTTGAATGAAAAAATAAATACATGAAAAAAGCACTTAGTAAACTCTTACTTTATCCCAGGTAAGAGGCAATGCACTATAGTAGATCGATAGCTGGCTTCTAGCTGTTTGATGATGGACAAGTCATTTAATCTCTCATTGTCCTCAGAAAACTCTCTAAAGCTAGAAGTTGCAGAAAAGTTAGTCATCTGGATTGGCAGAAGTTCCTCACCAGGAACTCATGTAGTTCATAGGAAAAATCTTATATTTCAATAGGGGGAGAACACACACAAACACACTGATATATTGCTATTGTTTATACACCATAGTGAGTTAGCTGAATTATACTCACTCTCTAATCAAGAAAGATGGCTTGACCCAAAGTGGAAGTTCCAAGGTTGAATTGATTAATTTTTCCAAGAACTAAGAGCGTGTTATTTTGGTTGTCTAGTCTGAAGATACTATTTCTGTGGCACACAGAGCTAAACACAATAATCCCAAAGTTGTCTGAGTAGAGCATTAGAGAGAGAGACTCATCACATTGTTCCTGGAAATTATGCCTTTTTGAATGAAGCTCAAGACACAGTTTTTTTGGTTGCCACATCACACTGCTGACTCATTGTGAATGTTCAGTCTACCAAAAACCCCAGATCCTTTTTTTTTTTCTGGAAAAGAAAAAACAAAAACAAAAACCTCAGCTGTATAACTATGCCTTCCTTATCTTGTATTGGCAAAACTAACTTTTTTTGAACCAAAATGACATTTATCCCATTGAACAATTTTAGTAACCATGACAAAAAAAAAGAAAAAACATTATATTTTGTGACCTTTTAATTTAGTGGGGTGTTTTTTTAATTTTTTTTTTCTGGAATCAAAAAGCCTGAAAATCACAAAGGCTTACCCAATATTTCACAGTACTCCTTCTTCCTCTCTTCTCTAGGTCAATTCCTCCAATCCCTGCTTTGACCTAATTTTAAAATGAATTAATGAGGTACTCTTCTTATGACTCTTTGCTTTCAAAAGCATTTTTTTTCTCTTTTGCACCTCTGACCCCTCCCAAGATATCTTGGGATTTACTGACTAGATTTCTTTCTTAAGGAAAGGTTTAAACTAAAACCAAGCTGATTCTCATTGGCTACCAATGGATCTTAGGTCAAGTCCTGTTTGGTCTTTGGGTCCTGATTAACTTAGATTGGATATAAATAGCACTCATTTCAGCTTTGGCCAGAAACCCTGAAGATCTTTCCCTCCCACATTTATTTATTTTTTTGGAAAGTTTTTTAGGAGTAGGTGAAAAAGGAGATTGTTAATCACTTTATCACTGAATAGGGGTGATCTTAATCAAACTGAACCCTGTTGAAGACTTTACTAAAAAGCCCAAGGTCTCCCAGTGCCCCCAAGACCATATCTAATCATCCTAATCTATATCTGGCCACTGGGCCCAGATGGCTCTGGAAGGGAAAATGAGGCAGGTGACCTTGTCTTGTCTCCCTCACTTAATTCCAATTCATTTTTCTGGTCATAGCATCCCCTCCCTGAAGTCATAGTCCTCTTTTAGAATGAAGGATAAACAGCAAAAATAATGACTCTTTGTGCAAGAGAAGAGAAGCGAAGACCTTCTTTATCCCTTCCTTTTTATAATTCCATTCTTATTTAAGGGCCTATTCCCTTGATAGAATGTTTACTTATAGAGAGTAGGAGAGGGTTTAGGAGAGGGTTTCCCTAAGAATCCTGCCCCAGAGTAGGGTATAAGGCCAGAAAAACATTTGCTAAGGCAGCCACAAGTGATGATGATTAAAATCTAGATACAACTTTCCACTGCTAGAGCTGATAGTTTTTTATGGATTGTGAATGATGATATAAATATTCAGATAATCCTTGGGAGAAAAAAGATTCCTCATCTCCATCCCTGTCCCAGGAGATCCTCAGTTTATTCATTTGAATGGTGATTTTCATAACCCAAGGCAGACTTGCCCATGCCTTTGTCATACTTTACTAGAAGAGGAAATATCCTGAGAAACTGGTGACTTCTGACCAAAGGTGAAAGGATCCTATGAACCAGATCAAAGACAACAGAGAGACCTAAGAGAATCTAAGATGAGACTAGAGAAATACAGGACCTTTCTTTTGCCTGGTTAAGTAACTGTTCCCCTTTTTTCTGGTCAATTATTTAGTGATAAGTCTCTTCATGTGAAGCTTTAGTGGTCCTCAACTTGTCAACACGGTCTGTTAAAAGAACAATGTTTGATATCTTTTCAGTTTGATAAAAGTGGCTAGAGTTTATGCTCCATTGGTACAGCCTTTAAGAACTAAAGATCATTTCCACCTCATGATTTTTGCCTTCTGGCACAATGACCATTCTCTCTTCTCTATGACAACTTTTTAAAGACTGCCTCTCCCCTCCTCCTTTAGTTCTCCATTAGAATGAATGTAAGCTCCTTGTGGATAAAAGGATTTCTTTTTCAAAATTGCTATTCTATTTCTCAACCCAGAAACTGGAAAAGGATAAATTTTTATGCTGATTGACTGACTCCTAAGGAAATATTGCTAATCTTTTTCATTCAATCTGCATGTAACATACCTTTGGGTCCTCTTACCATCTTGGTCACCTTTCTTGGACTATATTGCAGTCTGTCAGTGTCTCTCTTAAAATTAAATGTCCATTAAACAAATGTGATTATTAACTGTGAAGACTGCAGTGGGACAATAACCTGCCTTGATTTGGATACTAGACTTAATACAGACTAAGATTACCTTAGCTTTTATAATAGTTGTCATGTCATATTGAGCTTGTGGTCAATTAAAAGCCACAGGCCTTTTCCAATGAACAGCTGCTGCCAAGTACTCTTTCTGATTCTGTACTTGTATGATTGATTTTTTTTTTTTTGAGAAAACTTAAAACCAGGATGTCAAATTAACCTATGAAAAATTTAATTGTGTTGCTTTGGGATCTCATTCCTGATGGTCAAAATCATTTGGACTCTTGATTCCATCACTCATTGTATTACTTTGTAGAATCACAGCTTAAATTTTATTTTATTTTATTTTATTATTATTATAATTTTTTTTTATTTTGGCTGGGGCAACTGGGGTTAAGTGACTTGTCCAGGACCACACAGGTAGGAAGTATTAAGTATCTGAGAACAGAGTTGAACTCTGGTCCTCCTGACTTCAGGGCTGGTGCTCTATCCACTCACAGCTTAAATTTTAGAATGCTTATCTGAAGCTAATTTAATATAACCTGGTATTTTATACATGAGGGACATGAGGTTTAAAGAGACACAAAAGTCACATTAAGTGACTTAATTACCTAATACTGTTAGTTGCAAAATCAGTAATTGGATCTTGCTGTTGTTCAGTCATTTCCAACTCCTCTAAACCCATTGGGGTTTTTCTTGGAAAAGGTATTAGAGTACTTTTCCATTTTCTTCTCCAGCTCCTTTTACAAATGAGTAAACTAAGGCAAAAAGGATAAATTGATTTACCTAGCATCAAACAGCTAGTAAGTAAGTATCTGAGACCAGATTTAAATTCACAAAGATGAATCTTTCTGACTCCAGTGTACCAGTACTTGAATCTATTCTTGTCTAATTCTTTCTCTTAGCAAAATGATTTTTTTTTACCATATAATTATCACTACAGCACAGTATACCACAATACAACACATTATACTAACCACTCTATCTTACACAGTATTACATGACTTGATACTACACCATCTCATACAATACTATACTAAATCACACATTATTATACTTCACTGCTGTCACTGGTGTTCTGGTGGTGATTTAATTGTGCCCAACTTTGGGGGATTTTATTTGAAATTTTCTTGGCAAAGATACTGGAGTGGTCTGCCTTTTTCTTCCCCAGCTCATTTTGCACATGAGGAAACTGAGGCAAGCAGGGTTAAGTGACTTGCTCAGGATGACATAGCCAGTGAGTGTCTGCTATCAGATCTGAACTCAGGAAGACAACTCTTCCAACATTCTATCTACTATCATTCTATCTACTATCCCACTTATCTACAAATATATATAAGATACCTTATCTACCCTAGATGAAGAATATAGAGATAATGGAAAGATTCTTGATGGCAGATGAGATGAAAAAAAGGTATTTTTATCTCATTAGACAATTGCCTTTTGTCTTGTGTGCAGTGTATTTTTATCTGCTAAATAAATGCAGTGATGGACAATGAAACTTGCTTCCAGCAAGTATGGAATGCAGGAAGAATTGTGTTGTTGTTTTAAATGTTTTATTGATGTCTTTTGTTTTCTTACAGCACAGTCACTTCACCACCCCTTAGACCATTCTTTTATAGCAAACAAAAGCAATTAAGCAAAATTAACTAACTCTGGGACAACATCTGACAGTGAACAAAACATTCTGTTCTCATAGTTCCCCCTTCTGAGGGATGAATGTCTCATCATCTGTTCTCAAGAATGAAGATGGGTCATTGCATTTTATCTGATTTCAGATGTCTTTTAGTATTGTGTCTATTTGAATAATCATTCAAAGTCTTTGTGTAATAATTTTGATTAATCATTCAAAGTCTTTGTGTTGACCCTTGTTAACTTAGGTCTATCAGAGGATTTGGACTTTTCATCAGCCTTGTTGAAGCATCCCTTAGACAGTAGCAGTTGGTGACTGGCAGTATCTACACCAGGAAGCTGGTTCACAAAGAGGAAAAGCTCCACAGGGAGTTCAGCAGACAGGCTACATCACACCTAATGGGAACATCTTGAGTACTTCATGAAAAGGACTTCTAAGAGCTTCCCTTTGTCACATGTGCTTTCTAAGCTCAAGTCCTCTTCCCATTAGACTCTTTATATGTATTGATAGATGCGTGGGGCAGGGATATTTTATACCAATTAAGCCAAGATATTAAATATCTTAAAACTGTGAATGTGTGAAAGTGTGAATGGGTAATTGATATGTACTGATAATCATCGGTTTGGAGAACATCAAAGAAGTTCATGATCTATAGTCTTGGATAAACAACTGTACAGATCTTCATGTCTATATGTATAGAACTGAGGAGGACAGTAGCCATATTCTGGGGATTTGATCTGACAGTGATCCTGACACAACTATTGTCCTGTCTGGACACATTCATTGATTCTAGGGAAGAATTCACTACCTTAAGAGAAAGTCCATCCAATTTTAAAGACAACTCCACTTTATTAACAATTTTTTTCCTTATAATGAGGCAAAATTTTTATTTCTGTAACTTTCACAATTGGTTCTAATTCCCATTGGAGTTGAGAAAAATTTTAGCGATCTATTTTGGCCAGTTTATTTTCTGGTTTGTTTTTTTTAACCACTCAAAATAAATTTGATCCCTCCTACATATCATAGTTGTTGAACTATTTTTAAAACAAATATTATGTCTACTATATATCTTAATGTCTTTCTTCCAAACATCACATATTGTTTCAAGTAGTCCTCATCTGACCTGATTTTTGAACCAAAAACAACATGGTTGTGCTTTTGGAAGGGGGAATACTGCAGTTTGTCAATAGTTCTGAAATGTGGCATTCTAAACCAAAGAAAGTTCTATATATGTGGTCAGACCAGAAAAAATATATTAGAACTATTATCTTTCTAGGTCTGGATATAATAATTCTGTTAATACAGACTAAGATTATAGTTGCTTCCCCCCCTTTTTGTTTGTGTAACTTGTACTCAATATCTATAAGTCTCTTACATGTGATCCCAATTATTTACATGCATAAAAATATATCTTGGGTTAAACATCAAAAATGTAGTCATTAGTCATACTTCACAGATGACGAGTCTAAGAAAGAACCTAAATGAGAAACTTAATGTAACCTCAGTAGTTAATGGAAGAATAAAGCTTATAAGTCATTTTCCCTTTTTCTCTTGTAGAGGCCAATATAACTATGTGGGACTCCACTTGAAATAAGTATTTGGATATATCCCATTTTTCACCTGAAAGATTAACTTTCAGGGGAAGTGGATAAAACATCAGCTAAGAAAATAAAATAACTGCCATGGGTTAAGGTTGAAAGAAACTGCCAAAAGAGATGTTGACAGAAAGAATGATTAAAGGAGGAATATTAAAATATCACCAGCTAGAGAGATAACCAAGTGAAAACTGTGAAATTTAGATGACTCTAAATTTGGTCAAGATATTTAATCCATTTTTTAAATCTCTTTAGAGATTTAAAGAAGAATTTGGGCTGCTAAGTCATGAAGATCTTGTGGAAAAAGCTATCAACAGAAAGCATGTTTCAAAGTACTTTACTTGAATATAGATCAGTGAGTCCATATGACATGAATCCATAGGTATTAAGGTAAATGATAAATGAACTCACTAAGCTCTTTGCAGTTACTTTGGGATACTTTCCTAGTCACAGAATGTTCTGAGCACTACTTTCTTGTACACTCTGTCCAGTTTCTCAGATTAAGTATTGATGTATAAGCACTCCTTTCAGGATTACCTGGTACTTTTCTGAACTAAAAAACTGAAAAGTCTGGGTGCACCCAGGAGGTTTAGGGCTCCCAGTCTTTAGAAAATCACAGCAGGGAAACCCTTAGCCTTGTTGTTTTCATATAAAAATGCTATGATTGTGTCAGTAAATTTAAGCTGTTGGCTGTTTTGGCTGACTTAGCCAAGCCAAACAGCCAGTCTGATGGCCCTTTTTGGCAGACTCAACAAGTCGGTTCCATTCCAATGAATCAGCCAAACCAATGTGTATGTGTCAACATAGATATAGGATCTCTGTGTGTCTGCATATGAAATACCTCATGTAAAAACAGAGACACAGAGGACAGGACTTTTTTGTTTTGTATATGAAACCAATCATTATTTTATCAGATTTTTAAACATTTAAAGGAACTTTTATTTTTATAAATATATTTTAAAGCATCTAATGTACTATTTCATAAAACTAGTGTTACAAAAATTGTGGTTATTTGCATTTAAATATTTGACTTCTGAAATAGAAACTAAAAGAAAAATCATAAATAAAAAGATATAAGTAATAGAGGGGTTAGTGTTAAGTTTTTAGCTTATTATTAAATCATCCCAAGAAGGGAGATAGACCCTGATAAGTCCACCACCAAATTATTAAGTTTATATTATTCAAGTTATACCTAGGGGCACCAACTTTGAACCATATGTCAGTCATCTTAGTAAAGCTACTACTGACTCAAGATATTCTTTATCTTCATCTCTTCCACTATCTATTCCACTTAGGATAAGAAACTGTTGTACTCCCACTTATTCAGCATCATTCATTGGCTTTTTAAAAAAAATCTCCTAAATCTTAATTCCTCTAAGTTTGCTAACTTGGACATTTGGGTCTTCTTTTGGTCCTCCTGGTAAATGAATGTGAGTAAGAAAGACAAAGGGGTAGGCTCCGCATTATAGGTACAGTCATCTATAGATAGTATTAAATAGGGCAGATATCAAGGGCATGATAATGCAAGGGATGAATTTCAGAGCATTTTTGAATATTTTCCTTTGTGGAGGGCTTAGAGTTCAGTCCTTTAAGTAAATTGTAAAGTTATTAGCAGCAAATGGTTGTAGAATTAGCAGTGAAATAGAAGTCAGGAGCTCTGGTTCTAGAATTGCCTCTTCCACTGATTTTGAAAAAGTCATTTTTTTCATCTTTAAAATGAGGGAATGAGGTAGATAATCTCTAACATTCTATGATTCTTTAAAATCTCATATTCTGTAGTATTAGGAATCAAACTATCTCATTCACAAAGATCAGATGGAAATAGCAACTAGTGCTATACTCGGAAACCAATTTAAAGAAACAAATGGAATAGTCAATTAGGAAACCGTATGCTGTTGTGAGAAGGACATTGGATTTGTATTCCAGAAAATAAAACTTGGGTTCTAGTCCCATTCCAATATTACTAGACTAGGGGCAGCTAGATGGTGCAGTGGATAAAGCATCAGCTCTAAATTCAGCAGGACCTGAGTTCAAATGTAGCCTCAATACTTAGGTTCCTGGGCAAGTCACTTAACCCCAAATGCCTCAAAACAAAAAACCCAAAACTAATATTACCAGAATTTGTGAACTTGGAATCTTAATATACTTAGGTGCATTTCACTCTGCAACTACTACCTATGATGACAATAAGCAAGGAATTTTTTTTCCCTAGTCCTCAAGTCCCTTGGTTATAAAATGAAAGGATTGGATGATTTCCAAACTCTTTTTCTAGCTCTAAAATTTTGATGATTCAATAATAGCATAAAAGGGGGTGGGGCAGTATGGAATTGGTCCTCATCTCATTATCAGTATAATCAGGGCACCTCTGTCAGAGCAATCACAGAATCAATCAATGGGTCAAAATCAGTCATGTTTGGGGGCCAATTGATTGATTGATTACATGACCTTAGTTGAGATTACTAGACCTTCAGTAACAGCATTAATTGAGGTGGAGGAGTGCAATGTTTACCCCTTACATTAATTCTATGATCTTTCAGATGTCTCCATGAGGATGACCTATCACAAAAACAATCATTTGCTTCTCACTGGCTTGTGCATGTGAATTAAATACCAAAAATGCAAGCAAGGGTATCTCAGTCACAGCATGAAGGCAGAGGAGAGACAACTGATATTTGTTCTATTCATTATTGACGCATGGAATCAGCAGCCACAACTGCTGAAAAGATGACATAGACAATAAATGCTGACTCTTAAGGCAATAGATTTGCTCATACATAAGATCTGATTTAATATATACTAAATAAATGGTGTTGACTGATATGGAGAAGGGATGGATTAGAGTATTGTGTACATCAGATTTTAGGTAAAATTGAAAATAAAACAAAGAGCATCAGTCATGATGGGGATACAAATTACAGAGATTCACATCATATCACTGACACTTTATCCCACTGAATATTAAAAAAAAAACCTACCCTAGATACTAACCTAAATTGAGGATTTTCTCCCTTGTGTATTATTTTGTTATTGTTGTACCTTTCCTGTCTAGTCATAATATACACCAAAAATAACATGTGAGAAAAACTTTTTTTTTTAGTGCATACTATGTAGATTGAGCACATGGCTCATTATAGAATTGCTAGCAGTCTGAGATTGGCAGGCTTACTTAATGGAATAACAGATAGAGGGCAAGAATAATAGCTCCCTTGTCCCTTGATCTATTAATAGTGGAACCATTAATATTGTAAAATGCCTGATAATAATAATATTTTAAAGGGTGGGGGTGAGACTTGGCAATAAATGAACTTTCACAGCTAAAAAGTTGTTAGGACATAAGTCTAATGCTTTCAAAAATAGAATGCCAGTTTATGAGGCAGTTATATATTTATTATTTGTTATTATTATTTGTTTACTATGTTATTCTTCCTTTCAGAAAATGTTTAGTCATTTCCTCTTAGCATCAATGTCCAAAAAATACATGGCAACTCATGACCTAGAAATATATTTATATAGCATCACAAACGTTTTCCATGGCAGCAAGCCTTGTCAAGCTGTCAGATGCCATGAGACAGATTTCTGAGCAGTTCTCAAACAAATATAATTCTAATATAGAAATGAATAAGATTCTTGCTTCTCTACAGTGACATGTAACTGTGAACCTCTGAGCACACTGGGTATACAACCAAAGAGTAGATGATTTAAGTCAGAAGTACATAACAGGTAAGTACCAACTATTTAAGAGAAGGCATTTTATTGTTGGAAACTAAAACAAAACAAGATTAGTTGATTCTGAATTATCATCTTGAAATCAAAACAATGAAATCCATTGAATCCACCAATCTGACTCCCAAGGTGGCTCTGAAGGATGTATAAAAGAGCTCTCAGAAAGAGCAGAAAAAATAATGTTGTGTGGCAGAAAGGTTGGACATGCAATTCAGATAAATAAGGAGGATATTGTCAATGTGATTTAAAGGATTTTTGAATTGATAAGACCAGAAACTGAATTTGAACAGGAAAAATTTGGAGAGAAATTAAGGAAGTATTAAAGAAGACTAATTTGAAGTAAAAGAGGAAAAGGATTAAAATCTGAAAGAGAAGTGAATTTGAAGGACAGAATTACTGAGGAAAAAAATTGCTGAGGATGATTCAAAAAGAAGGCTATATTGGTTTTTAAGAAAATGTGATTTTAAAAAACTAAATAAATCAAATTGATGAGTTAAAAAAAAAAGCAAAACAGATCAGAGAAGGGAAAAGAAGTTGAATATGATTGTTCTGCTGATAGGAGACTATTAAAGACTTGATGGAAGTGAAAAGAATAGATGAAATTGGTACAAAAGACTTTAAAAATCTACTTGTGAAGTATTAATATTCACCAGAAATTTTAAAGATAAAATGGGAAATCTCAGTTAGTATAGAGAGTAGGATGGCATTTTGAAATGATAAAAAGTAAGATCATATGTTTTTATTTTTTACATGCCTGGAAAACCACTAGCTATATTAAAAATGCAGACTAATCTTTCCTATAAACAAAGTGAAGAGGCTCGAGGAATTTTTCTCCACATTTCAGGTTATGAGGAAAAATGAAGTTTCCTATTAAATAAAATGAAAATAGAGCTTTAATGTAGAAAAGAGATCTGAAGTTAGAGGACGAATGGCATACAAAGGAAAAAGTAAAGAGATCCACTGTTCTCTTGGGCTAAAAAACTAAAGCTCTAAGCAGAAGTTTCTGGATTCTCTGATATAAAATGAATTGCTTGTCTTCCAAGCATAGTAAACTAGATCAACGGCATTTGTTTGTGTAAAAGATCATTAGAGCCCAGACAAAAAAAAAAAAAAAAAAGAGAGAGAGAGAGAGAGAAGAAGAGTAATGGTGGATGAGGACTAGAAACAGCTATTTGTCAATCTGATAATAACAATAGAGAGGTCTGTTGTTTTCCTTGAGTGTTCATTCAAGACATAAATCAGGGGCGTGCTAAAGCCAGCTTGATGAACTGACTTCAAGGAGGTTGTTGCTAATGTTGAATTTTGAATATGAGCTTTTACCTCTTGGAAATTAACAAATGCTTCAAATAAGGATTTGATATGTTGTTTTGTTCAATGTCTCTAGACTGATGGAGAGAAGTAAATAATATAGCTTACACAAGATATTGTGTAATGCACATAGATATGTGTGTGTTTGCAAAATCTCAAAGACTAACCTCTCCCAAACTACATTAACTTAATAAGGTTTCTGGATTAATTCCTTTCACTAGTGACAGAGAAAATTATCTTGAACTAAGTATATTTTCTAAGTTTCCTAAGAGATATCTATTAATTCAAAAGAACAATGTATATACTAAATGGAAAAGCACACTCTGGATATAATCTGCATCAAAATAATGGGTACATAACCATTATCTATCAGAAACAGCAAAAGCTAAAACAACCACAAAAGCCTTGCTATTAAGGCCTTTTAAATAGATTAACCTGCTGCATTTTGTCTAGTTTAATTGTGGTCATTTCAGAGAGAGAAGGAACATTAAATCACTACCATAAACTATACACTTTAACCAACCAAGCAGTTTTAAAACTATTTTTAAAACAGTTTGTGTTAGAAAACAGGGTGGTAGTGATGGTGTAAGGCTCCTGTGATACTGATGTATATAAAAAGGCTTTTCTGCAAATAAGGGAGGCTGCGCATGAAAATGTCTTTTCCCTTGAGACCAAAATAAGTAAGAAAATAACTATTAAAAGCTTGTGTATATTTCCCTCCTTTTTTCTTTGAATTTTATGTGCCACTTGTTAGGGCTGGCATCAGAATCCTGGAATAGTTTCTTTTTGAAACTACCGAATAATTACAGCATGGCTAGTCACATTCTCTCCTTCCTGACCTCTCAGTTATAGTTTCACAGTTCCCTTAGGGATCCATCTCCAGGGATTTGAACTTCAGTTTTCTGTCCATTCTATTCTTTGGTCTTTGGCATCTACTCAATCTGTCATTGGCTAAATTAGCAACCATAGTTAGCAAGGACTAAAGTTTGAGAAGAACAAATGAAACAACCTAAAAAGAGCCCCTAAAGTCATGTGGAAATGTTCACAAGAAATTCAGTTTATTTATAGAACATTTTTCATATTTTCCCACTTTTTATATTTTTTAGTTATTTGTAGAACTGACAATAATAGCTTCACTAAAGATTTTTACAGAAGAACCTTGACTGGCTTATTTTATTTCCCAAGCCATAACAATTTCGTATCAATTCCTAATTCCAACTCATTTCATAACAAAGTAATAAGTATATATTTTGTAATAATGTAACATGAATACATATTACATATATTTTATATTTGCAAAGCACTTTACATGAAATATTTCTTTTAATTTTTTCTCCCCCCTGAGGCAATTGGGGTTAAGTGACTTGTCCAGGATCATATAGCTACGAAGTGTTAAGTGTCTGAGATCAGATTTGAACTCAGGTCCTCCTGACTTCAGGGCTGGCACTCTATCCACTGTGCCACCTAGCTTCACCATTTCTTTTAATCTTCATGACAACTTACATATTCCCATTTTATCGATGAGTAAACTAAATTGGAGAGAAGTTAACTGACCTGCCCAAGATCATACAGCTATTAAATATCTGAAAATTCAAATTTAGGACACCCTTTATCTAAGATGAGTGATCTGTCCTCCATGCCACCTATCTCTAAATGCAACCAAATTGCTTTTGGCAGAATACTATTTACTGGTATAAAAATGTATGTATCTTACATAACACACATTAATATCAATAACCAAAAAGGGTTATGGAAATTCCTCAATTCCAAATTTCAATGGAATAATCTGAATTAAAGTTGTTTATTTATGGCAGACATGATGAAAATTAGAAAATAAAATCTAATATGAAGTTCAGGGTTAATTTTTAAAATTTCTATCACAAGTGACTTTTTAAAGCTAAAATTGTCTCATCATTTGGCCGTATTCCAAAGGATGGAAAGTTGGTTCAGTCTAGTTTTAGGCAGTTACCACAAAATTGGCTCCCAAATGGGGGTTGGGAGGAGGAGAGACAGAGAGACAGAAGCAGAAACAGAGAGAGAGAGAGAGAGAAAGAGAGAGAGAGAGAGAGAGAGAGAGAGAGAGAGAGAGAGAGAGAGAGAGAGAGAGAGAGAGAGCGCACCAGGGTGAGAAAAGTTTCTTATTTCTTCTATTCTGGAATTAGTCCCAGAAGAATAAAACAAAAGCTAGTGTAGCTATAGGTCTTTGAGCCAACAACATCTAGCCAATATTTGTAATAAGGAAAAATCAAATGTTTTTGCTACTATTGGAAGATTAACTAATTTCAACCATGTCTTCAAGGCCCCTTGATAAAAGCAGATTTTTCTCCTCCCCTTTGCACCCACCCCTGTCAATAAACAGCAGACATCAATTCTTCTCAAGAGTAGAAAGAGAGTAAACAGGGCTTTCCCATCTTGACATGAAAAGGCTAAGGTGGATGTTATATCCTTTTTTTAAAAAGAGATTACAAAGGTCTTTTTAATAAATCAGTTGTATAAAGGAAAGTGCAACAATGCCTGACAGAAATTTTATGGAGTCCAAGGATCATGGAACAACATGAAGAAATTCCATGTTGGTTTAAAAAAGGAATAAAATAGATAAAAGAAGAAATCAGAATTGAATGTGTTAGGTATTATAATGCTCCATGCAGAATTTTTAAATTTAATTAGTAAATTAGAAAAATATAATTCACAGTGGAGAATCTTTTTAAAGAAGTGAAGGCAGGGGCATATAGGTGGTACAGTGGATAGAGCACCAGGCCTGAAGTCAAGAGGACCTGAGTTCAAATATGCCCTCAGATACTCAACATTTCCCAACTGTGTGACCCTGGGCAAATCACTTAACCCCAATGGCCTCAGCAAAAAAAAAAAAAAAAAAAAAAAAAAAAAAGAAGAAGAAGAAATGAAGGCAAGATTAACATTTAAAACACAAGAATATTAAGGTGAGGCAAATATAGCATAAGAAATGCAAAAGGCAAAGAACAAATGAATTCTACATAAGTCAAAGTAATTTGCTTTGAAGATAGAATGCAAAAATATAATGTAAGAAACACAATCCTCCTAGAAGACAAAGAATTTTTTTTTTAAAAGCATACTATAATGTAGGGAAAAGATAAAAGAAAACTCTTTAGAACTTCTAGATTCAGAAGGAAAAAGAAGAAAAAAAATTTAAACTAAAATTTTGGAAGAGAGATTAAATAACTTAATTTAGTGGGGGAAAAGAAGGAATAAAAAAATGTGCCAAAAAAAGATAAATAAACTAAATAAATGAAAATAAATTAATAATTTAAACTAAACCTATGAACTAGAGAAAGGATAGGTAAATGGGCAAGAGAGGAGAAGAGAGCCTTTGGAAATAGTTTAGCATGAAAATAATGTGAGCAAAATCAATCACTGGAACAAAGAATTCACTTAACTGAGAAAGAGGATTTAAAAAAAATTATTTTGTAATGAGCAGGATTCTCTCTCTCAAAAACAAAACAAAAAAACAAAAACAAAAACAAAAACAAAACAGGAACCTGGGAAATCCTCCATCAACTCAAGCAAAGTGAAATGTACTGTATACAAAGAAATAGCAATGTTCTATAAATGACTTGGCTATTCTTGGTAGTACAATCATTCATGACTACTCTGAAGGATTTATGACAAAAAATACTATCTATACCCAGAGAAAGAACTGATTGTGTCTGAATACAGACTGAAGCATTCTCTCCATCCTCACTATCTCTCATTTTTTAACTAAATTTTTCTTAAGGGTTTTTATTTTATTTTCATTAGGATGAGAGATCTATGTTTTCTTTCACAACTTGAATTTTATGGAAATGTTTTGCGTAACTTCCCAGGTGGTTTCTTAATTGTAGGTGGGGATAAGGGATGGAACCTAAAGTGAAAAAATTTTTAAAACAAATGTAAAATGGGGTTTTTGTTTGTTTTTTTTGAATGTGAGTGGGGAAAATATTAAATAGATAAATCCAAAACAAGAATTATTTTAGAGACAAATGGAGAAAAACACAAACTTAGAAACCATTAATTTAAATGTAAGTGAATTAAGCACTCCAATAAAATAAGAGTGACAATGGCTAAGAAAACAAAACCTAACAATATGTCACATATTGTTAGAAAAACATCTATGAAGTTATTATGCAGAATCAAAATGAGAAACTGGAATAAAATGCCCCATGCATCAGGGGAAGATCCAGAACCAGAGTTGCAATAATGGTATTAGACAAAGCAAAGGTAAGAATTCAATAATAATATGCTTAAAAATCATACACAACGACTCAATGTCAGCTAAACCTACATCAACAAAATGATATAATATTATAAACTAGTCTGAAATAAAGCATTTGCAAACCATCTTATTAGTAAACAAAGGAAAGTTTACTTAATCATATTAATCATATTAGATAAAGGCTACGCAGCATGGATAGAATATTAGTTTTAGTGGAAAGAAAAAAAGAAAAAAACTTAAATATAGGCAAAGAGACAAAACTATGCTCATATGAAGTTTACATGAAAGTTTCCTTAAATCTTAGCAAATCCATTAATAAATTAATCAAGATAATTAATAGCTTCAAAAAAACCCAGCAATATATGCAAAAGAGAGCCATAAAAGTCAGCCACATTTCTAAATAGTAATAGCAAAATCTAGAAAACAGTAATAGGGAAATTTCAATCAAAATAAATACAGAACTCACAAAAATCTTGTGTCAATATTCCAAAACACACTAAAAACTTGTATAGATATAATTACAAAATGATTTGTAAAAAAATAAAAGAGTAACAAAAATATCTGGGGAAATACTGATTGCTCCTTTCTAGACTGTGCCAATATAATATAAAAGAATACAAAAGTATTCAAAACTAACGTATAAATTTCATACTAAAATAATCAAACTATCAAAGAGATACTTTATAGACATTTATTTGGAAGAACAAAAAATCTACATAATAAAAAGAAATGATGAAAAACAACTAGGAATAAAGGAGGAATAACACTTTCAGAGCTCAAACTATATTATAAAAGAATAATTATCAAAAACATTTGGTACTCATTTTTTTTTAAAAGGAAAGTAGATCAGGGCAACTAGGTGGTACAGTAAATAGAGTACCAGCCCTGAATTCAGGAGGACCCGAGTTCAAATCTGGTCTCAGACACTTAACACTTCCTAGCTATGTGACCCTGGGCAAGTCACTTAACCCCAGCCTTGGAAAAAAAAAAAGGAAAGTAGATCAATGGAACAGACTAAATGAGGAAGAATTAAAAATATTTAAGACTCAAAAATTTAGTATTCATACACTCCAAATAATTATTACCCAGTAAAAAACTCCTTACTTGACAAAAACTTCCAGAAAAAAAAAAATCTGATATAAAATTTATTTAGGCAACTACTTTATGCTATATATTGCAAGATAAATTTGAAGTGGATGCATGACCTGGATATTAAACAACATAGTAAAGGGGGAAAAAAAAGAGATCATGAACCTGTCACAGCTATGAATAGGTGTTTGATAAGGCCCTAAGGACAATCCTCTCTTCAAGTTTAATATGGGATGAAGTAAGGTGATTAACTCCTTGAAATGTCATTCAAAAGTTTATTCAGTAAATATGCATAAAGGATACTTAGCTTTTCAGGACATAGTCCCCCTTTTTACTTATAAAAATGGGTCAAGTCAGCAAGACAGAGTACAAGGGTAGGACTATGGCTCCCATGATCTTCAGAAATCCATCATTGGAGAGGGAGCCTTCTACTCCATTACACAATGATGGAAATTTTTAATTCTCTGGGTGAGCAGAAAGTTGTGATAAGGAAACAAAGGTCTAGCAAGTTTCCTGGTCTCTTTTGAGAGAAAACCAATTCCTTTTGTAGGAATGAGGGAGGATGCATAGGACTAACAAGAGCTATAAGAAAATACTTCTAGATATTAATTCTGTGTTTGTAGTAGGAGAATTCTTAAACACAGGATAGAAACTATTGTAAAAAACAGAAGAGCTGCGTGTAAAATAAAAAAAGCTTTTGTATAAACAAAATTATTGCAACTAGTATAAGAAGGGAAATAGTTGATTGATAAATATAGTTGTATCAAATATCTCTCATATAGATCTAATATGTATGCATACTGATATATATATATATGCATATGTTTAGAAGATATATACACATATATACAGATCTGTATATTTTTTCTCTTTTTTCTATTAAAAAAAAACTTTTGTCATAATTCATTAGGGGAATGGACACTTACAAAAGAAAAACTACTTCAAATCACTAATAAGAGAAATGCAATGTACATAGTGTTGTTCTCATATATTTATATGTTGAATTGGATAGATACTGAGATATCTTCAAATGCTCAAATTCTGTAAAATTGTAGGTTTCTGTGATTCTTATATTCTTAACAGACACCTTTAAAATGTACAAATAATTGAAAAGACATTCAGTGCTCTTGGATAGGCTGAGCGAATATAATAAAGATAACAATACTCCCAAAACTAATCTATTTATTTAGTGCTATACCAATCAGACTCCCAAGAAACTATTTTAATGACCTAGAAAAAATAACAACAAAATTCATATGGAAGAATAAAAGGTCGAGAATTGCAAGGGAACTAATGAAAAAAAAAAAGTCAGATGAAGGTGGTCTAGGTGTACCTGATCTAAAGCTATATTATATAGCAGCAGTCACCAAAACCATTTGGAACAGATTAGGTACAAAGGACAAAAAAGGGTACATCTATAGCAATCTAGTCTTTGACAAACCCAAAGATACCAACATTAGGGATAAAAATTCATTATTTGGAAAAAACTGTTGGGAAAACTGGAAATTAGTATGGCAGAAATTAGATATGGATCCACACTTAACACCATATACCAAGATAAGATCAAAATGGGTCCATGATTTAGACATAAAGAATGAGATCATAAATAGATTAGAGGAACAGAGAATAGTCTACCTCTCAGACCTGTGGAGGAGGAAGGAATTTATGACAGAGGAGAACTAGAGATCATTATTGATCACAAAATAGAAGATTTTGATTACATCAAACTAAAACGTTTCTCTACAAACAATACTAATGCAAACAAGATTAGAAGGGAAGTAACAAATTGGGAAAATATTTTTAAAGTTAAAGGTTCTGATAAAGGTCTCATTTCCAAAATATATAGAGAACTGACCCTAATTTATAAGAAATCAAACCATTCTCCAATTGATAAATGGTCAAAGGATATGAACAAACAATTCTCAGATGATGAAATTGAAATTATATCCACTCATATGAAAGAGTGTTCCAAATCACTACTGATCAGAGAAATGCAAATTAAGACAACTCTGAGATACCACTACACACCTGTCAGATTGGCTAAGATGACAGGAACAAATAATGATGAATGTTGGAGGGGATGTGGGAAAACTGGGACACTAATACATTGTTGGTGGAGTTGTGAAATAATTCAAACCATTCTGGAGAGCAATTTGGAACTATGCCCAAAACGTTATCAAACTGTGCATACCCTTTGATCCAGCATTGCTGCTATTGGGCTTATATCCCAAAGAAATACTGAGGAGGGGAAAGGGACCTATATGTGCCAAAATGTTTGTGACAGCCCTTTTTGTAGTGGCTAGAAACTGGAAGATTGAATGGATGTCCATCAATTGGAGAATGGTTGGGTAAATTATGGTATATGAAGGTTATGGAATATTATTGCTCTGTAAGAAATGACCAGCAGGAGGAATACAGAGAGGCTTGGAGAGACTTACATCAACTGATGCTGAGTGAAATGAATAGAACCAGAAGCTCGCTGTACACTTCAATGTTGTATGAAGATGTATTCTGATGGAAGTGGATATCTTCAACATAAAGAAGATCCAACTCACTTCCAGTTGATCAATGATGGACAGAAACAACTGCACCCAGGGAAGGAACACTGGGAAGTGAATGTAAATTGTTAGCACTACTGTCTATCTACCCAGGTTACTTATACCTTCGGAATCTAATACTTAATGTGCAACAAGAAAATGGGATTTACACACATATATAGTATCTAGGTTATATTGTAACACATGTAAAATGTATGGGATTGCCTGTCATCAAGGGGAGGGAGTAGAGGGAGGGAGGGTATAATTTGGAAAAATGAATATAAGGGATAATGTTATAAAAAATTACTCATGCATATATACTGTCAAAAATTTATAAATACAATTAAAAAACTAAAATGTACAAATAATTTTCATAAAGATTTTGAAGAAACAAGAGTTGGCACATAGAAAGGTATTGATATATTCTTTGACATCTTATTTCAGCAATGATACCATTCAAGATTTTACTAATTGTTTACCATCTCTTTTTTCAGATGAATGAGTAGCAAAGAATGTACATAGAATATAGTAAATTATTTTACCTGAGTGTAATACAATATTATGTGCAATAAGAAATAACAAATATAATGAAAAAGAAACATGGAAAGACTTACATGAACTGACACAAGGTGAAGCAAGCATAACCAAGAAAGTAATATACATGATGCATATAACAATGAAAATGTAAACCATGATTATAAAACAACCCCCCAAAAAGAATTACAATAAATAATCTTGATCTTTGATATAACTGTTTATTGGTCAACTATTTTCAAAGAAAAAATATGAGAAGACATCTCTGTTGCTCCCTGCTTAACAGTAGTAGGGGGGCCATAGATTATTATTTATAGTGTTAGACTTTTTTCAACATTTTTATTAGTTTTGCTAAATTTTTTCTCTTACTTTTTCTATTTAGAAAAAAAATCTTTGTCACAATGGATACTTATCTGGGAAGGGGGAGAAAAAAGAACATAGAAAGAAATCTAGGCAATGTAAAAATAGATGGTATCAATTAAATCTATTTTAAAAGAGGGGAAAATATTTCTAAAAGGCTTTATATGAGCAAAGTACTGGGGATAGAAATACAAAAGAAAGTTGGTCCTTATGCCTCATGATCTTAAATTCTAATAGGATAGGAAAACACATGGAGTGGAGTGGAATCAAAACTCACTTGGAAGGTGAATGGAGACATTGGAGAATTATTTCTAGTAGCATTGGCAGTAGTGCATTGATGATTGTACTAAAGCTAAAAGAGGAAAGGGATGTCAGTAATAAGGGTAGAGGATGCAAAGATGACCAAAGCATAAAGTGAAGCATTTTTTAGCAAGCTAGATACAAAGGGCTATGTGAGATACTCATCAATCAGGATAATATAATATCCCTCAAAATATTCCTTAAAACTCCAGTGGAGGGGGGAAAAGCCTTTTAAATTCATCTTTTTAAAATATTTTATTTCAATTAACATTTTCCTCCCTTCCAACTCCTCCAATAAAAAAAAAAGTTAAAACTTTTTGTAACAAATGTGCATAGTAAAGAAAAATTATTTCCAGCACTGCCATGTCTAAGAACATTTGTCTCATTCTATATCTTGAGTTCCTCTTAACTCTATGTCAGGAAGAGAATATTTAACATTGGACTTTTGAGATCGTGACTAGTCATTTAGTTGGAGTTCTTAAATATTTCAAAATTATTTATCTTTATAACATTGTGTAAATTGTTCTCCTGGCACTGCTTACTTTGCTCTACACTAGAGAAATTTGGATAGAGTTATATTAACTGTTACAAAATAAAGTGAGCGGCACCATTGTATTCCATTATGTCTATATACTATAATTTGTTAAGTAATTCTCCAATTGATGGACACTTCCTTAGATAACAGTTCTTTGCCACTATAAAAAAAAAGAGCTGCTGTAAATATTTTTATATGCAAGAGTCATTTGCCTATTCCTTTTATCTCTTTCAGAATTAGGTTTAAAAGTAGTATTACTGGATTAAAGGCTATGTACAACTTAGAGACTTTGGAGGGATAGTTATAAATTGTCTAGAACAATTCACAGTCACAGTCCCTCTTCCCCTCCAACAGTGTATAATTGTGTGGTTTCTGATAGCCCTTTCAATATAGTCTTTTTTGGATCATCTTTGTCAATCTTATGTGTATAAGATGGAACTTCTGAGTTATTTTAATTTTCATTTCTCTAATTATTAGTGATTTAAAAGTTTTCTTAATAGCTAAGATTTCTTCCTTTGATAATTGCAAAAGTCAGTATAATTTTGTTATTATTGTTTAATGTCTCAAAAAGTTGAATATCTTGAAAATGAGACCTTTATCAAAGAAGCCCGCCACATGGAATTTTTTTTTTCTGTAGTTAGCTATTCCCTTTCTAATTTTAGCTGCATTGGTTTTGTTTGTACAATGTCTTCATCAAATTGTCTGTTTTACCTTTTGTGATCCTTTCTTTCCCTTGATTTATCTTCCAAATTAATCTGAAAAATTCCTAATTTGGAGTTTTAAAAATGAGATTACCTACATTTGGGGGGAAAATACCAAATTGATACCAATATTTATAAAAAAATAAAAGGAAAATCATATGAATACATCATTGCCTTTCTCTTAAAATAAAATTTTGATTTATTAGTATTTTCCATGAAATATTCCCATCAATATTTCACATCTTATATAGATAACCACTGCCAATATATTTATTTAAAAGGGTATATTGTAAAAGAAAAGATTTGAGATTGAAGCATTTACTTTACTAATGGATTTTTTTTCTCCTACTTCACAGGGTTTTTATTCCAATAGATGTTGAAATAATACAGTATGCATTTATAAAGAAATAAGCCAATAATATTCCTCAGTGATACTTTGGGGATCCATCTAGCAGTGGTTAATAGAGTGTTCACTGAGCTAAATGCTTCTTTAAGCTTCAAAATTTTTGTAGGACTTCTATTTCTTGCCTTTTGTGTGATGCCTTATTAATTTCTTACACTTAGAGTAAGCCTCCATTTTGAAGATGAGAACTTGAAATTATTTGAAATATGGTGCTAAATTAACAATTATCTTGACCTCTATACTTTGTTCTTTCTTTCCTTACCTTATGCTTTTTTAAATTTCCCTTTTTCTTGTTTGGTTAGGAGATTGAATGCTGATGAGTGAAAGTTTGGTCTAAACCCAACCTTCCATATTCATGTGAGAGGTTTGTGTGCCAAGTCCCAGATATAAATTTGAATAATGTTACACTCCACTCATTTTGGAAAAGAAAGTAATTCAACTCTGAATCATATCTATTTACAATCAGTGCTATAAGCATATGTTACATCAAAAATATACTGCAAGATAAAAAAAAGAAAGTAGAGAACAAGCTACTTATGAGTTATCTAAAACTCAATCTGTTGAGCTTGAGCCAAAAGGAATAATGATTGTTAAATAATATTGTTAAGTTCCTAAGTTCCAGTTTCCCAAACATG
This sequence comes from Sminthopsis crassicaudata, assembly GCF_048593235.1. Taxonomy (NCBI): domain Eukaryota; kingdom Metazoa; phylum Chordata; class Mammalia; order Dasyuromorphia; family Dasyuridae; genus Sminthopsis; species Sminthopsis crassicaudata. The sequence continues at coordinate 176,094,390 of NC_133621.1, forward strand.
TACATATTGCATGGAAGATTTCAGAGACAGTTTTCCTAATGCATGAAGCATGCATATGTTTTAAAAGTGGGATATTCTTTATCTATATCTTTTGGGGTTTTTTGTTTGTTTGTTTGTTTGTTTGCAGATCCATCTACTTAGCTGGTATTGTAGATAGAATACTAGCTGGGAGTCAGGACCACCTAAGATCAAATCCAATCTCATATACAAGTCAGTTGTGTAATCCTGGGCAAGACAACTAGCTGCTGTATGACTCAATTTCTTCAACTGTAAAATGAACATAATAATAGCACTTACCACATAGGGTTGATATATGAATCAAATGAGATAATATTTGTAAAGTGCCTAGTAGAAAGGTAATAAATGTTTGTTTCCTTTCCTCCTATCTTTCTCAAATTTATACCATATGTAGAAGTGAATGTTATTGCTCACTGAATGTGCTTGAAGGCACAAAAATTTGTTAATTAAGACAAATTAATACATATTTTATAGATGAAGGAATGAAGAAATTACTGGGCTCACAATCCAATTCTGTGGTTTTTATGGCAAAATAGAAAAAAAAAGTTTGACTTGATACTATTATTTCTGAAATATTGATTTGAATGAAAGTCATATCATTATTGTTTTTGTATTTTGGTTAACAATGACAAGTGAATATCACCTAATAAAAAGGTGATTTTCTTTGTTTTATTTAAAAGGAAACTATTTCTCTGAATTGAATCAAAATAAAAAAAAAATTTAAAAAAATGAATTCCATCAAAAGTAATAGCTAGCTATAGTTTCTCACCTTATCTCTGCATATCTCCACATGTCTACCATACTCTAACCAACAAGTGGCTTCCTCTGGCATTAGTTTATGTATCTATGTTTATAATTTTAACAGATACTTCATCAATATGAAATTGGGCTATTATCTTGATAATGTGCCACTTTTCTACAAATATAGAGATTGGGTAATTACCACTAGAACTATTTGATAAAATTCAAAAATAGATAAATAATGAATAAGAATTCCATTCAGTCATTAAAATTCAGGGGAAAAAAAACGTACAAAATATATTTAGCTATTATCCTTTTGATGAATTTGGCTCCCTGCCTCCAAACCACTACCAATTTCAGCTGGCGCATAAGGAACATTTTATGAATACTGCCCAGGGTGCGCTGAACGGGAGACACTAGTCAATAACAACTCATTATCATCATCCAGATGAAGAAGCAAATTAAGCATGAAAGTATTCTAAAAAAAATTAAGTTGGAATAGAAAGTAGTAAAAGCTAGGAAATTTTGAGCTAAGGTTTTCCTCCTGCTTTCTACTTTGGGTTGAGATCTAATACAAGAATATGTTCTTGTATGAGAAGTAGGATTATTTGTGAAACTCATTGGATAAGTAGCTTTCTTTAACATCATATAGCTATTGTTTTAAGTAAAGCAAAATAATCACAATTTTTTTTGTTTGTTGAAATGGACTTATATCAGCACTATGATGAACTATTAAAAATCAGATATCATCCTAAGTTATTAAGAACATTCAGACCAAGGAATGTAATTATGTTGTTATACTTTGTACTGCACAGACCTATGTGAGGTGGTAAGATTACCAAGAGAAATAGAGTAGAGAAAGAAGAGAAAAAGATGCAGAGTACATTCCTGCTGTGTATTCATACAAGGCATATGGGACATGAATAATGAGCTAGCAAAAAAGGCCTGAGAAGGGATAGTTAGGCAGATTGAATAAACAAGTGAGAATACCTTCATTTAAAACAAATCAAAGGAGAAAAAATGTCTAGGAGAATTGGGTAATCAACAGTATCAAATAGTAAAGAAAAGTCAAGAAAGATAAAAACTGAGAAAACACCACTGGACTTGGGAATTAAGACTTTATTGAAGGAATAATTTTTGGTTAAATCATGAGGTTGTACAATAGACTACGGGAAGTTGAGAAGTGAGTAGGAGGTGAGAGACTAGAGGCACAAGAGTAGAATTTTTTTCTGAGATTTTGGCTGTGAAAAGGAGGAAAGGTATAGGATGATAGCTTGAGGAGACATTACTATCAAGTGAAATTATTTTTAAGACTAGGAGAGATCTGGGAATGTAAAGAAGGAGCCAGTAGATAAGAAAAGATTGAAAATTAGTGGAGGGAATAGCATATTTTAAGGATGGAAATCAAAAGCACCAGATTAGGAGTGATAGGAGAAAGGAAGCTTATGTCTCCCTCTAAGAAACAAAGGAGGAGACTGGGGATAACAGATAGGTAATTCAAAGTGTAGTGATGGGAAAATGGGAACTTTTAAACTTAAATATGAGCTGATATTCTCTAATGTGAGGGAGGGGAGAATGTATTTGGTTTGAGAAGAGAATTAAAAGTTTGGAACAAACCTGGATGGGGAGCAGATAGACAGTAAACTAGGGAAGAACAAAAGAAGTGTAATATAGCAAGAATGCAATGAAGGAGCAATTGAGATTATATAATTAGTAGATTTAATCAAAATTTATGTGTGATTTTTTCATTTATATTCTGTAGAACATATATAAGACCATAGTTGGAAAATAGTAGGAATGATCCTGAGTTGACATTTGGAGAGGAATCAGGCCACAGGATTAGGCCACAGGACCAAATTGCTATGGGTGTAAAGACTAGTATATAGTTGAATTAGTTAAGTATAGGGCTAATATTTTGAAATCTAGAGCAGTGTTGATAGGAAGGACATTTGGGGTAGCTTGAGAAAAAGGGGAGGACAAAGTGACTAGAGGTTGTAAAGTGAACAGAATATAAGTCCTTACCATCACAGAAGCATTTTTTTTTTTTTAAAGCAATGAAAAAGTTCAAATAAAAGATCAACTTAAAAAGTGCAATGTTTATAGTCAGGTACAAGATATAATCACTTACTGGGTTGTTTTGCTAATAGCTAATCATGTCTAGTTATACCATTTTTGGTGTCAAAGAACTGAATTACGATACTTGACTAAATATATCCCAATATGCTTTTGTCTTTCATCTCCGCCAGTTGAAAGAATCTGTTTCCTTCAAGGTAACTAATAACTAACTTCTTTATTGACAAATATAACCTTATTTTCTTCTACCCCTCTACAAGATTTGACTACCATGTTACTGAGTTAGATTTTTGATCTACCAAGTTTTGCTCTTCCCCTTATTCAACATGGCATTTCCCAGAATTTTCACTTAGCAAGGAAAAGTGCTTAACTGCCGGAATGAACATAGTCCTCCCCAAGTCTTTCCTAACTAACAAATCAGGTTAGTGACAGTAGTGCTCCCATGTGTCCATTTAAAAACAAATATCATATTAAACAAAAGCTTATTATTGGAAAAGACCACAAATGTCATTGGGTTCAGCCCATAGATGAATAAGAATTCATTCTATATAATATCCTCAACTTTAAGATTAACAATGAAGGTAAACTAGTCTTTTCTCAACCCCCAACTTTTTCCATTTTTTATAACATTTAATTTTTAGGAAGTTTTCCCTTATATGAAACCTAAATCTGTCTTCCTGAAACTTTTGTCCATTGTTCTGTCCTTAAAACCTAAGCAGGACAAATCTGACCTTCCTTCCATACAGCCTTCAGATAGTTGAATACACGTTCCCCGAGATTCTTCTCACTTCCAAGCTAACCATTCTCTAATTTTCTCAACATACTGGTCACTCTTTTGTGGATCTGCTTTGTATTTGTCAAAATACTTCCTATTGAGGTCAGTTCCAATGATCTTGTGATGAAGAGAGCTGTCTACACCCAGAGAGAGGGCTGTGGGAACTGAGTGTAGATCACAACATAGAATTTTCAGTTTTTATTGTTATTTGCTTGCATTTAGTTTTCTTTCTCATTTTTTTCCTTTATGATCTGATTTTTTTTTGTGCAGTAAGATAGTTGTATAAATATGTATACATATGTTGGATTTAACGTATTTTTAACATATTTAAAATACATTGGGCTACTTGCCATCTAGGGGCAGGGGTGAGGGGGAGGAGGGAAAAATTTAGACAAAAAATTTGGCAAGGGTCAACATTGAAAAATTATCCATGCATATGTTTAGAAAATAAAAAAAGTTTTAATAAAAAAGAAAAACATTGAGATAATTTAAAAAATACTTCCTAAAGTGCAGGACCCTCACAAAAGTGAAAGTCAAAATATGAAAAGAAGAAAAAAAGGACCCAGGAAAGTCTATATTCAGATTCTGTCTCTGATATATATTGTGTGATCATGAGAGCACCTAACTGCTCAATGCCCCAGGCAATTCTCTATGAATATAAGTTATAGATGAGATATAGATTTTATCAGTGGAAATAGTTTCCATTCCAGGAATTCCTCACAACTATGAATAACAGGTATGGGGTTTTTAGAAGTAAAAAAAAATTTGGCAATCATATAGTAAAATTCTAGCATAGCTATTAGAAGACTTGATTTTTTTTTTTTCTGAAAGGAATAGAGAACATAATTCTTTATCTTCTGGAATTTCATGAAGGATTGGTTCCCCAGCTGGAGAGCTATAGTGAGAAAAATCATAAGATCTTGACTTTTGTTTCAAAAATCAAATCAGAACTTAGAGGATTCTCTATTTTATATCAAGTAGCAGTAAGAGGCAAAGTCAAAGGAGTGAGAGCAGATGTTCAGCTGCAAGGTGCCTCACATAAGCCATCTTATACAAAGCAAATTTTGAATGCAAATACTTTGCTTTCAATACTCCACAGATGATTTTTCATCCAATAGTATATGTATTTATAACCCCAGTTGTAATGAATTGACAGAATTTTGCCTTTTTTTGCATGCTTCCCATGAAAATGACAATTATCTTTAGCCATTCATAGAAAGCTTAAAAAAACTTTTTGTAATCATAATATTACATATTAAATTATTAACATTTTTGGTATTTATTTTGTTGGCTTTCTGAATATAATCCTTCAATATACATTGTTCTGGCATTGCTTGGCATCTATTTATATTACAGATATTTGTAAGAGTCTCACTCATTTCATTCTGGTTCCAAAATGTTTTGAAAAGGTAAAACTCCACCCTGCCCTTGGATTTTACTAAGGATTTCTTCATTTAAAATCATACTTTGGTTGTAAAATATTTTAAAGGATATATTGAAAGACAACAATAATAAAAACAGTCACTAGTTCTACTCCCTTTTAAAGACAAGATCATTTAAAATCTCTGTATGGACAGCCTTCAATTTTTATTTATTTTATATCTTGTCACATGTGACCAAAGTCATAACAAAGAAAAAGTAATTTATTGTGTGTGTAGTTAAGAGATCACAAATGTATGATTTTAGTATTAGATATAACTTCATGTTTTAACAAATTGCATTGCCATGTGGTAGCTATCCTATTCCACAGTCTGTAGGATGAAAAGTTTTTATTACACCTGATACAGTATGTACCAGAAAAATGAAACACAAACTGAGATTATGTGATCAATTGTGGCAAAATGAAAAGTTGGCATTTACATCACCAGCAAAATGGAAAACTCTAAAGATCCAATTGTTACCTATTGAAACACAGTAGGAAAGTCACCCCTGGTATTTTTGCACATATCCCTTTTTTAAAAACCATATTTTTCCAGAGGTTATTTATTGAAACAGATTTTTTTGATTTGCTAGTTTTCCCCAACAACAATAAACAAAGCAAGTAAATAAATAGAAGGATTCTTGTGGATAATACTTCCCTCCATCCCATGAAACTTAAAAACATTGACCACAAAGAAATACCCAAGGAATCTATGATCTCATTGATGTGGGTACTCTGTAATGTGAAATCCAAAAATTCATGTCTACCTATCCTTTCTGATTCTTGCCATTTCCACAAATGTTCATTTAATATGCTTTTCTCACTTTTCCCTGATCTTGTAGGAGTATCAGTCATGATAGGAACAGAATTTTTCTAAGGTTACTTCTATTCTAGTTTCTCCAGTAGTCCTTGTTCCCTGATGCAGCTTCCTAATTAAGAGACATAAAAGTTTCCAGTTTTACAGAGTCTGGCCTCTCAGATTTAGTGGGTTCCTGAGACCATGAGAGCTGCCATACACTAAAGATTGATTAATGACAAAAATTCAAGATAGACACAAATTAGAGGTTCAGTATCTAGGGGAAGCCAATGGATCTGTATTATATAGTTTCCCTGTCAGGGAAAAGTAAATCTCTTCCTTTGTTAAATGTTCAGACTTGTAAGTACCTCATTTTGAATCAACATTGAACCTGAACTAAGAAGATCCTGGCTTTAGAGTTGTGTCTAAAATACCATACAATACAATATAATACATACAGGTTGCCCATTGATAATCCTTTGTTATTTTAATGAGATCAGCCCATGTGCTTTTTTTGCAAGACAGATTCTCTATTGATTACACCATGCTTCTTTGCATTCTACTGTCAAATATTTTTGCACAAAAATCTAGCTGTGCCCTACTAATATTTTCAGGCAGGATGTCCTTAATGTATTTGTAAACTTTTCTAAAAATTGTACATATGTATGGGAAAATAGACCTGAAGATTAGTAGAAGTTGTTATTTTCTCTATCATTTATTTTTTGTAAATTCAAAGATTCATTTCATGCCTTCAGTATTTGAAATGTATATTGTACTCTTTACAAGAAATCAGCATTTCTAACTTTACAAAAAAGAAATTTGAAGTGTCATATTGGCTTGGAGCAATGGGATAGACAGCTCCAAGATTCACATTTTTTTTTCTATTGTATCAAAAAACATTTTTATGTGGTAATTCATTTTCAACATGTGATCTTCAGAAGTTAGAGAAATAAATTAAATTTCCTTAAGTTTTTTTTTTTTAGTAAAATCATAATGAGAGCTCCTGGAGAACAGGGACTTTATTTGGCTCTTTTTCTGCATCCTGAGTGCTTTGCACAGTTCCTGATACAAAGTAGACAATTGGTAAATATTTATTGACTTATTGTGGTACCTCACAACCATATTCTCAGCTTTGTCCTGTTATTACCAAACATAGATTGCATGCATATCAAATTTGCTGATGGAACAGAATTGAGAAAGATAAATAATATATTGATTTAAAAATCAATATTGAAAGAGATCTCAGTGGGATACAATAATAGAACAAAACAAAATAAAAAAGCAATTTACTTTCATACTTTGTTGGATTGTCTATATTTTGAGTAGCAATATCTTTATCAATTAATCAATCAACAATTTTTTAAAAAATTTTATCATGTTCCAGGCAATGTACTGGGTGCTAAAGATACAAGTAACAAAAAGAGGAATATTTTTTTATTTAGAAGAAGGTTATATTGTAATGAGGAAGGCAAATACTTATATAAAGCATTAATGTGCTTTATGTACATAGCAGTTAAATATAAGGTAGTTTGAGAAGGAAGGCACTAGTAGATCAGGTAAAGCTTTATGTAGAAGATGTCTCAAAGGTGGAGCCAAGATGGGTAAGAAGACATGCATATCATTCTGAGCTCCCTTCTACCCTTCTTACCAAATTCAGCCTCAGAAATAGTGCTAGACTTTTAACACACAAATACTGGGAGTATAATAAATTACCAGCCAAAAATAATCTGGAAGATCGCCAGAAAAGGTTTGTCTTGATCAGAGGGAGCAGGCCAGCGGAGGCAGGGAAGCAGAATCAGAGGCTAGCACACTGAGCAGAGGGTGGAGTGGGGAGTAAGGGGGGGGGTGTCTTGGGCGGTCTCCATGGGTGGAAAATTTGCTGGGAGGATACTACCACAAGTTGGCTGCTCTGCTTTGGTTGCAAAGCAGTAGATAGCAGAGAAGTTTAAAGCAAAGGTAGAATGTACTCCCAAAAAAACTCCAGAATCTAACAGGATCTGGCTATACCCACACAGCACTAGAGGTGACTCAGCACAGACCACAGCTGCATTCTGCAGCCCAGGGCTTTTGCTTGGGGCAGTCACAAATCTGCACAGCATGAGGGCTCTGCCTGGGGCATTAGAACTTCCCCAGGGGGGCTGCGCTTCCCAGGTAAGAGACACTTGCGTTATTGGGCTCTTCCCTGGACAGCAGTTGAAATGCACAGTGGGATTCTGCCAGGGCAGTGACATTTTCACTGCTAAGCCACTTGTCCCAGGGCAGCCATGGATCTGCACAGCCAGGCTCTTCCCAGGACAGAGACACTTACAGTTCTGGGATCTTCCCAGTGCTCTTGGCTGCTCTTCCCAGGGCAGAAACACTTCCAGTGCAGGATTCTTCCCAGAGCACTCCCCCAGCTCAGCCTCTTTTAACAGCTACTGTCCATATATCTATCCCTGTTCTGCAGAGGAAGCTGATAACCTCCTTGCCCTGAAGGCATACCCTAAGGGCTTTGAAAAAAATGAGTAAAAAAGCCAAGCTAATAATAATCATCTACAGCTTCTATACAGAAAGAGGGCAGGATTTCAATCCTGAGGAGACTAATGGCAGACAGTCTCCAGACAAAAACCCCAAAGGGGGATATAACCTGGTCCCCATCACACAAGGCTTTCAAAGAAAAAAATTATAAAAGATTTTAAAAGAGAGTTAGAAGAAAAATGGGGAAAGGAAAGAGAAGCTTTGCAAGAGACTATGGAAAAGGTATATAATTCACTAAAAGAAAGATTTGATAAAGTGGAAAAAGAAAATAACTTCCTGAAATGTGAATTGGAAAAGATAAAGAACTCTTATGGAGTACAGGGAAATAGAATTTGTGAATTGGAAAACATGAAGAACTCCAAGAAAAGTAGGATTTGTGAACTGGAAAAAGAAAATAACTAAGTTTTTTAAAAAATAGTGAAATGGGAAAAAAAATTCCATAGAACAAAACAACTCATTTAAAAACTAAATTGGACATATACAAAAAGAAGTAAAAAAAAAAAGCTAATGAAGAAAATAACTCATTAAAAATCAGAACTGAAAAAATAGAAATGAATGATTCATTGAGACATCAAGAATCAGTCAAGCAAAATCAAAAAAATGAAAAACTAGGAAAAAAAGCTCAAATATCTTCTTAAAAATAGATCTAGGAGAGATAATCTGAGGGTTATTGGACTTCCTGAAAATTATGATGAAAAAATAGACCCTAGATACTATTTTACAGGAAATCATCAAAGAGATCTGTCCAGATGTGATAGAATCAGAAGGTAAAATAGGCATTGAAAGAATTCATCAAACACCTTCTGAAAGTGACCCTAAAATAAATCCTAAGGAATATTGTGCCTAAATTTCAGAACTATCAGACTAAGGAAAAAAATATTACAAGCAGCCAGAAAAGAACAATTCAAATACTGAGGAGGCACAATAAGGATCACTCAAGATCTGGCTGCCTCCACATTAAAGGATCGAAGGGTCTGGAATCTGATATTCCTAAAGGCAAGAGAACTTGGAATGCAGCCAAGAATAAACTACCCAGCTAAGCTAAGCATTTTCTTCCAGGGAAGACGGGCATTTATTGAAACAGATGAATATTAGAAAAATTAGGTATGATAGATCTTTGGAGAAAACTGAATGGAAACAGAAAGGAGTATACTTTCTTCTCAGCAGTTCATGGAACCTATATAAAAATTGACCATGTATTAGGATATAAAGACCTCAAAATTAAATGCAGGAAGGCAGAAATAGTAAATGCTTTCTTTTCAGATCATGTTGAAATAAAAACTACATTCAACAAAAAGCTAGGGGTAAATAAACCAAAATGTAATTGGAAACTAAATAATCTCATCTTAAAGAATGAATGGATGAAACGGCAAATCATAGACACAATTAATAATTTTACCCCAGAGAATGACAACAATGAGACAATATAACAAAATTTGTGGGATGTAGCCAAAGTGGTTATAAGGGAAATTTTATATCTTTAGAGGCTTACTTGAATAAAATAAGAGATCAATGAATTGGGCTTGCAACTTAAAAAGCTAGAAAAAGACCAAATTAAAAACCCCCAATTGAATACTAAACTTGAAATTCTAAAATTCGAAGGAGAAATTGATAAAATTGAAAATAAAAAAAAAAAAACCTACTGAATTAATAAGTAAAACTAAGAGTTGGTTATGAAAAAAAACTAATAAAATAGATAAACCTTTGGTAAATCTGATTAGAAAAAGGAAAGAGTAAAATCAAATTGTTAGTCTTAAAAATGAAAAGGGAGAACTTTCTACCAATGAAGAGGAAATTAAAGCAATAATTAAGAGTGACTTTGCTCAACTTTGTGCCAATAAATTTGATAACCAAGTGAAATGAAAGACTACCTTCAAAAATATAGGCTTCCCAGATTAACAGAGGAGGAAGTAATTTGCATAAATAGTCCCATTTTAGAAAAAGAAATAGAACAAGCTATTAATCAACTCCCTAAGAAAAAATCCCCAGGTCCAAATGGATTTACATGTGAATTCTACCAAACATTAAAAGAACAATTAACTCCAATGTTATATAAATTATTTGAAAAATTGGGAATGAAGGACTCCTACCAAATTCCTTTTATGACACAGACATGGTACTGATACCCAAACCAGGTTGGTTGAAAACAGAGAAAGAAAATTATAAACCAATCTCCCTAATGAATATTGATGCTAAAATCTTAAATAAAATATTAGTAAAAAGATTACCGAAAATCATCCTCAGGATAATACATCATGGCCAAGTAGAATTTATACCAGGAATGCAGGGCTGGTACAATATTAGGAAAACTATTAGCATAATTGAACAATGTTGCCCACTGTCACCATTACTATTCAATATTGTATTAGAAATTATAGCTTTGGCAATAAGAGTTGAGAAAGAGATTAAAGGAATTAATGTAGGTAAAGAGGGAACCAAATTATCATTCTTTGCAGATGATATGATGGTATACCTCAGAGATTTTACTAAAAAGCTATTAGAAATAATCCACACCTTTAGCAAAGTTGCAGGATACAAAATAAACCCACATAAGTTATCAGCATTCTTATATATCACAAACAAAATCCAACAGTTAGAGTTACAAAAAGAAATTCCATTTAAAGTAACTACCAATATTATAAAATATTTAAGAATCTATTCTGCCAAAGGAATATCAGGAAATATATGAGCAAAACTACAAAACATTTTCCACACAAATAAAGTCAGATCTAACCAATTGGAAAAATATTAAATGCTCTTGGATAGGGTGAGCAAATATAATAAAGATGACAATACTACCTAAACTAATCTATTTATTTAGCACTATGCCAATAAGACTCCCAAAAAACTATTTTAATGACCTAGAAAAAATAACAAAATTCATCTGGAAGAACAAAAGGTCACGGTTTTCAAGGGAACTAATGAAAAAAAATGAAGATTGTCTAGCTGTACCAGATCTAAAACTATATTTTAAAGTAGCAATTATCAAAACCATTTGGTATTTGGCTAAGAAATAGACTAGTTGATCAGTGGAATAGTTTAGGTTCAAAGGACAAAATAGTCAATAACTTTAATAATCTAGTCTTTGACAAACCTAAAGACCCCAGCTTTTGGGATAAGAATTCACTGTTTGACAAAAACATTTTTATAGTCAAAGGTTCTGATAAAGACCTCATTTCCAAAATATATAGAGCATTGACTCTAATTTATAAGAAATCAAGGCATTCTCCAATTGATAAATGGTCAAAAGATATGAACAGACAATTTTCAGATGAAGAAATCTGCCATATAAAAAGATGCTCCAAGTCATTATTAATCAGAGAAATGCAAATTAAGACAACTCTGAGATACCACTACACATCTGTCAGATTGGCTAGGATGACAGGAAAAGATAATGCTGAATGTTGGAGGAGATGTGGGAAAAGTGGGACACTGATACATTGTTGGTGGAATTGTGAATGCATCCAATCATTCTGGAGAGCGATTTGGAACTATGCTAAAAAAAAAAAAGTTATCATGAAATAGTGCATACCCTTTGATCCAGCAGTGTTATTACTGGCTTATGTCCCAAAGAGCTTTTAAAGAAGGGAAAGAGACCTGTATGTGCAAGAATGTTTGTGGCAGCCCTCTTTGTAGTGGTCAGAAACTGGAAACTGAGTGGACGCCCATCAATTGGAGAATGGCTGAATAAATTTTGGTATATGAATGTTATGGATTATTATTGTTCTGTAAGAAATGACCAGCAGGATGATTTCAGAAAGGCCTGAGAGACTTACATGAACTGATGCTGAGTGAAATGAGCAGGACCAAGAGACTGTTATATACTTCAACGACAATATTATATGATGATCAATTCTGATGGATGTGGCTCTCTTCAACAATGAGATGAACCAAGCCAGTTCCATTTGTTCAATAATGAATAGAACCAGCTGAACCCAGTGAAAGAACTCTGGGAATTGAATATGAACCACTACATAGCATTTCCAATTCCTCTGTTTTTGTCCAATTGTATTTTTGATTTCCTTCATAGCTTAATTGTACATTATTTCAAAATCCAGTTCTGGTGCAGCAAAATAACTGTATGGATATATAAACATATATTGTATTTAACATATATTTTAACATATTTAACATGCATTGGTCTACCTGCCATCTGGGGGAGGAGGTGGGGGGAAGGAAAGGGGGAAATTGGAACAAAAAGTTTTGCAGTTGTCAATGCTGAAAAATTACCCATGCATATATCTTGTAAACAAAAAGCTCTAATAAAAAATTAACAAAATATATAATTAAAAAATTTCCAAAATGCAAAACAAAGAAGAAGATACCTCAGATGCATCTTAAAAGAACAGAAGCACACTCCATGAGGCAGAAGTGAGGAGAGAGTACATGCCAGCTGTGAAGAACAGCTTGGACAAAATATGGAGACAAAAGACAGAGCCTTGTGTGTTAAGAACAAAGAAAACACTTTTGCTGGTTCATAGAATATGCAAGATGGGAGAAATGTCCAGTGAGACTGGAAAAATAAGTTGTGGCCAGGTGGTGTAAAAGATCTAAAAATTAGACAGATAAATTAATTTTATGTTAGAAAAAACAGGTAACCATTTTATTTGACTAAGCAAGATTGAGGAAAGTGACTGTAATAGCACTGGAATAGAGTGAGAAGAGTCTTGAGGCAGGGAGACCAATTAGAAGCTTGTCACAATAGTTTAGGGAAAAAGAGATGAGAGTTTAAATTAATTTGGTAAAGCTGTGGGAGTGAAGAGAATGTGTTTTGAGAAATTAGAAAAAGTGAGATTTGACTACTCACTGAATATCTGGCATGAGGGAGAGTGAGGAATCCAAGATAATGCTGCAGCTTTGAACAAAGGAGAATAAAAGGAAGATGAAGCAATTAGTCTGAGGTACAAAAATTTATTTGATTTAGAAAGTTCTGAGATTATTATTTGTTTTCTTTGCTAAGGCTATCTTTGTTTCAAAAACAAATTTTGCCTTACCAGTATGGAAAAACACTTTTTCCATATTATACATACATATATACATACATATATATATGTATATATATATATATATATATATATATATATATATATATATATATATATATATATATATATATATATATATATATATATATAGTTTCCCCATGGAAAGCAGTTATCTTTAGAGTCTCAGGTAAATTTGTTTCTTTCTATACATATATACATGAATTGTTTTAATGTAATTTTAATTTTTTTTTGTTTTATTGGGGTTTTTTGGAGGTATAACAATCTTAGCTTGGCTTCATCCATTGTTTTTCTTAAAAGACTGTTACTATAATACTGTACATTGATTAATTACAATGTGTATTAATGTGGATACATGTAATAATCTCTACAAGTTATGGGAGTTAAAATATCTAAAGGGTACTGTTTTGCTTTTGCAGCTAAAATATTTAGAGATCTATTATTAGGAGTAGACAAAAACCTTAAGAAAAAAGATATGTTAAGGATATTGGGCAGAAAAGTAAACAGATTAGAACAGTATATTATTAAAGATATTAATTTTAAGATAGGTAGGATAACTTAGGAAGTTTTTTCTAGTCCCACCTGAGAATTTTGACTATGTAAATAAGCATAAGTGATTAATAGCAGGCAGCTATTTTTTCTCCCAATATTCTTATAGTTTATTGTTTACCTAGAAAACCCTAAGGAAGCTGCAAAGAAAATAATTGAGATCATATTCTCAAAAAAGGACCAGGATACAAAATAATTGCATAAAAATCATTGCCATTCCTATAAAAGTTTTTTTTTTTAAAAAGGAAGTTATATAAAGGAAAATGTCATTTGAATTACCAGAAATAGATGAAATCTCAATGATCTGATAAGAAACCCTCAAAACTTACAAAGACAATTACAAAGTACCCTTTATGGTAATAAAACATGACAGGTAATGAGCAGGACATTTGTTATTCATTATGAACTGTTCCAAGGTAAAATTTTTATAGATCCCTAGAAGGTCCTGAGACATGCAAGCATATACACACAAATATACCATATTCAGAATTATCAGTCAGAATAGACCACAGAAATTATTCAGTCCAATTTATACATGAAGAGGAATTGCCTTTTTTATATTGTCTGTTTATATTTTATATTTATATTGTGTTCAAAATTTCCTTACAGACAACCTATAATCAGAAAGTCATGACTTTCCAAGATAATCATTCTTCCCTTGAGTAGCTCTACATAATAATTCATTTCCTTTTACATCAAGCCCAAATTTGCTTTTTTGCAACTTTTGCCCATAAGTTCCTTTTAGGGTCAAGCAGAAAAAGGAAACCTTATCCTTCTTCCATGTGATGCCCTTTCTAATACTTGAATATAATCGATATGTCACTCCTAAGGGATCAATCCAATAAACAATCCAACCCAATAAACGTTTATTAAGCATTCACTGTGTGCCAGGCACAATGCCAAGTGCTTACTATCAAAGAGTTTCCAATATAATGGGGGGAGATTACACAAAAAGGCAGACAAGTTGGGGGTGGGGCAGGAGGGGAATGAGACATCAGGAAATATGAAGCATGAGTGTGTTCTGTCCCATGGAACTGAAACTTGGTGTAGCAATAGAAGCAAAGTAAAAGTGAGTTAAGTATCCAGTTCCTGCCCTCTATCAAGAAAAGCATTGAAAGGAGTTAGGAATTCTACTCTCCAGCTCTCCAATAAAAGGGAAGAGGAGACTGAGGGAGATGATGTTAATCAAGACTTGAGTTAACAGCATGGTAATGAGACTAGAAGTAAGGAATTTATCCTGAGAGGGGTATCTTATTCCCATGAAATTATAACTAATCAGAATAGCAAATGCAAAAATGAAGTGAAATCACATTTGAACATTCTACTCTTTAGTTAATTTTAATATATGAAGCACCTGCTTCACAGGATTGGTCTAAGAATCAAATAAGATAATATATAAAAAGTGGGCCGGGTGAGGTTTCCCGTGTTATAAAATAAGAATAACTTTTAAAAATGAGGCTCTCCATGCTTGTCTTCATCGGGATTTTCATCAGTGATTTTACAATACTCTGGAAAAAAAAATTAACTTCAGATTTGGCTTGATCTCTTTATTTATTTCTCATAGCTATGCCTGTATCTTCTTTATTTCTCATAGTTATGCCTGTATCAATTCAACCTAAGATTTCCTCCATCTGTCAAATCACACCAGTCATTCAGCTTTCAATCCAGTAAAACATCCAGAGTTTTCCCCACCACACTGTTTTCTAATCGTCTCTCTCCCATCTCATATTTGTGAATTTTTGTCATCAAGTATGTGCTATTGTTATTCAATTGTTTCAGTCATTTCTGATTCTTCATGACCCCATTTGGGGTTTTCTTGGCAAGGATACTGAAGTGATGTCCCATGAAGTGTATAATTTTGTATTTATCTCTGTTGAATTTCATTTTATTAAAGTCAATTCTTTGTTCTATCCTCTAGGGGTTTTTTTGTTTTTGTTTTTGTTTTGTTTTTGTATTTTGACTTTATTTTCTAGCATATTAGCTCTGTTTCCCAATTTTTTGTAATCTGCATATTTGATAAGAATAACATGTATATCTTTATCCAAGTCATTGGTAAAAATTACAAACAGCACAGAGACAAGCACAGATCCCTGGGGAACTCTATTGGAGACCCCCTGCCACCTTGACATTGAAACATTAATTCCTGATTAAGTTCATCTTTTCAACTAGTTCTGAATCCATATAAATGCATTATCCATAGCATTCAATCTTTTCTTCTAAAAACATGGAATATTTTATCAAATTCCTGCATGGAGCACATACCCCAAGGAAATAGAGACAAAGACAGATGTAAAATCCCCTGTATCTTATAACTAAAAAGTCATAGCAGTACTTGTTATGGTCTCTAAGAAATGAAAAACAGGTACACAATAACTAGACAATAGCTAAAAAATAATCCTGTGTCATAGTAATACAATGAAGGAATTAAGAAATACTGTACCTGGAAACTGATGCAAAGTAAAATACAGAGAATAATTAATCAAATGCAGATTGAACATTGTAAATGAAACAAATCACAAAAATAAAAAGCTCATCTTTCTCTTTCTCTCCCTCTCCCCCTCCATTTATATATGTATTTATCTTTCATCTTTAATGTATAAAAATGATTTATAAACATTATCTCATTTTGTATTCACAATAGTTTTGGGCAGTAGATTCTATTATTATCCCCATTTTTTTGATAAGATAACTGAATCAGTAAGAGGTTATTTGTCCAGTAAATTCATATTCATTTTACCACCTAACTGGCTTTAGACAACAACTTCAACAGCAATAAACTTTCTGTAAAATAATGAAATATACGTGTCCCTCTGACCCCTGGCCCCAACCATCATTGGCAGAAAGCCGGAGAAAGAAGCTGAATGTGTTTTCAAACATGGTTATTGCAACAATATGTTCATTTTATATAATTATTTCACATGATTCGTTATATATTATATATATATATATATTGTATATTATTCACTATATAATTATATTAATGAACTAAGTATAATGAAGTAGACAAGTGTTATGTATAGTGGATAGAGTATATATAATATGTACATCTATATGTGTGTGTGTGTATGTGTGTGTGTGTGTGTATGAAATCTTAATTTAGCCTTCTAAGGAAAGCAGTGGCATTTTGCAATAATTTTGGCTTAACTGTGACTTTCTTTTCTTTAGCAATCAAATGGACACTTTTTTTGTTGTTGTTGTTATGGCTGTTGTTGAATCATTGTTGCCTATTTTTTGGAGGGAGGGAGATATATTTCCAGTCCCATGCCAGTTCTTCAGAATCCAAATATGTCATTTAGTCTTATATTTTTTTTTCCATTTTTCTTTAAAGTCATTTCATCTCAAATCATATTTTTTGCTAGCTTTATTTCTTCCTATATCTCATTATTTGATAGCTTAAATCAAATTAACAAAAGGAAAAACCTAATCATAATTTTAGGGTTTTATATATGTGTACATGTATGATTTCCATGGTGCTAAAAAAGAAAATATTTCCAGAATCAATTAACTGAATTTTAATAATTCAAATACTTAGTATGAAAATTTTGAAATGTCTCAAGGAGTTTTCAAATAGATATATAAGAAAACTTTTAAAATTTTATATTTAAGAGAGACAGCACAATATAGTAGAAAAAGAGCTGTCCCTAGGGAAAAAAAAAAAACTTGACTTCAAGTTGCAGTTATGATACACTGCCTGTGGTACCTGGACAAGTCATTTATGCCTTCTCTGACTCCAGGCAATTCTCTTAAGACTTAATTTTAGAAAGCAGATGCCAATTTGTAATGGCAAAAAATATTAATCCTCAAAAGTTCCCCATAGCAGTGAAATCACAGGTCTGGTTTAAATGAAATAAAATATTATATTTATTCAAGAGAAATAACAATGAAAATAAGCACATGTATACTAAACATGCCTGTCAAAATCCCCAATTAAACATGTTGCTCATTTTATTCCTAAAAAACGAAAGCATTGTTTTAATGCTTGTTTATTTAAAATCTGTGCAATATCATTTCCCTTCTTCCAAAATATTTACATACAAATTAAGTTCTTGGGATCACATGCAAGTTTCTACAGCTTGCTTTTGATTTTACAAAATACTCTGAATCAAATATTCAAGACTAAAAATTGAAATTTTAAAATGTACATATATATAGATATATGGGTATGTGTGATATATACATATGTGTGTTTGTGTACATATATACCCATACACACAGAGATATACAAATATATATTATGCAATGTGTTTGCATATAAATACTGATATTCCTGATCCAAAGGATCAATGGTATGAAGATTGGAAAAAGAAATAGCATAGATCAATCATCTGCTTTTCTACACCTAAGCTGTCCTCCTCAGGTCAGTGCCAGTGGCCCTTGGGCTTTTGCTCCTATACTAACTAGGTAGAGGAAGATGCCTAGAAGCTTACATGAGGTCAGATAATAAACATTAGAACCAGGATTTAAACTCATTTCTTCTAATGCCAACTCTCATCTATTGTCTAACATATTTTCAGATCATGAAAGATACTACAGATGTGAAATTGATGGGACTTGGAGTATAGAGAATCACATATAAAACCAAGGTTTTGAGGGAAGCCATGCGAACATGGACACTATTCTTTAAATGATTGAAGCGCTAAAATGCTTGACCCCAGATTTAGAAATATAGGTAGAAATTGCAAAGAGGTAGATTTTGGTTCAAGATAAGGAAAAAATATTTCCAATAATGAGAACCTTACAAAAGTGAATTTTCATGTCTTAAAAGCTAATGGATTTACCACCACTAGAAAAAATTTAAGTACATGAATACTTGTTAGGGATATTACAAAGGAGCTTTGTTTTTCAGTTGTAGATAGTTCCTTGTTGTTCAGTAATGTGACTCTTCATGACCCCATCAGGGGTTTTCTTGGCAAAGATATTTGAGAGGTTTGCCATTTCCTCTCAAGCTCACTTTACAGATGAGAACCTGAAACAAATAGAGTTAAGTGACTTAGCCAGGGTCACAGAATTAGTAAAAGCATCTGATGCTATTTTTTGATTCAGAAAAATTCAGAAAGATGAGTGTTCCTAACTTAAGGCTTAGCACTCTCCACTGTGCACCTTAGCTTCCCATTATCTATTTATCTTTATTTCTGTTCAAGAGTATTTTATAAAATAAATTTGTCTCCCATAATTTCTGTTCATGGGATTTTATAAAGAGCTTATTTATATCAATTTTATGTGTGTATTGCTTAGTTAACTTTTTAATATTTTATATGCTTTAGAGCTTTTTAAAAAGAATTTTTCTTATCCTTTCTTCTTTCTAGTACTGTAGAGAAATACTGATGATTTATTTTATATCTTACAAACTTACTGAACCTTTAATAGTTTTACTTAATTTCTTTGCTAATTCTGTGGAGTTTTCTAAGTATATTCACATCTGAATTAAGTATAGTTTTTTGACTCATCTTTCCTGATCATTTCTCATCATATCACTATAACTAGCATTTGTAGAACTACATCAAATAATAGTTGAGGGAAGGGACTTCCTTGTTTTATTGATCTTTTATTTTAGCAGAAAAGTTTGTAGTACATATGTACAATGCAACTTATGGTAAGTCTTATTATTAAATATATAGTTTGAAGAATATTAAAGAAAAACTTTTCTTTGTAAATGTTTTGGGAAGTATTGATATCAATGAATGCTGAATTTTGTCAAAGATGTTTTTCTTCCTTTATTGAAATAATCATGAAGTCCTTAGCTTCCATGTTTATATAATAAAACATACTTATTATTTCGCTAAAATTAAACTACCCTTGCATTTTATATATGAATCCAACTTAGTCATGGTAAATTGTTCATGGTCAATTATTTCTAAAAACTCCTTATTTAAATTTTTATATCAATATTAATGACTGTTTGGTCTACATTTTTTTTTCTCTGATTTATCTCTTTGTTTTGTCAGTTATTCAGTCAAGAAGTACTTATTTTGTTTCTATTATGTAATAGACACTATGCTAAACATTAGGAAAACAAACAAACAAAAAAAGGCAATAGACATTCTTTGATCTCAAGGAACTCATAGTCCAATGGGGGAAGACAAGAAGAAAGCAATTTGTATACAAATAGGATATATGAAGATGATTAGAGATATTCAATACAAGGAAGACAATAATATTAAGGGAGATAAGCTATGTCTTGCTGAAAATAGGATTCTAGTTGGGACTTGAAGGAAGCCAGAAAAGCCAAGATATAATGAGGTTGCATTTCAGATATAAGGCACAAGGAGTGAAAGAAAATAGGAGTTAAAGTTAGATTGTCTTGTTATTAGGAACAGCAAGGAGGCCAGCAATACTGAATCATGGACTGTGTTGAAGGGAGTAAGGTTTAAGAGGAATGAATGTTATGAGAGGCTTTGAACACTAAACAAGTTTTTCTATTTGATTTATATTTATTTTTATATCAGGACCACAACTGTCTCATAAGAGGAATTTAATGGAATAATTCACTTTCTTTGTCCAGTTTCAGGTTATTTCAGGTATCATATACTGCATAAAACTTGCTTATTTTGTTATACTTTTTGTTATCATTTTCTTACTTTTTCCTTATCTGTTTGTGTTTTCCTCCTGACTTATTAGATTAGAAGCTTTTCTGTTCATTCTTTCTTCTTTCCTCTTTTATTCTTCTGGTCACATAGTATTACATCTGCTTTACTACTTCACACTTTTCAGTATTTGGTTCCTCCCATATCCACCATTAATTATTTTCTCTTGCTCAAAAATTTGAAAATTGTAGAGATTTTCAACAATTTTCACAGAAGTAAAAAAAGTTATCTGTCTGGACTTCCACCTTATAGAAAAATACTAGAGAAAAAGACCACAACTTTGTTTATTCCTGCTTTTCCTATAAGAAGGAAAATCTCTTTCATGTAACAATTATATTAGTTTAGATATAATTATATCATATGATATATATACATATATATAATAATAACATAAAAATTATGTAGCACTTAATATGTGCCAGGCATTATGATAAGCACATTACAATTATTTTCTTATGTAATACAACAATCCTAAGAGTCAGATGCTATAATTTTTCTCATTTTATAGATCAAGAAACTGAGGCAAAGAGCAATCAAATTATGTATCCAGGATCACACTGCAATAAATGTTTAAAGAAAGATTTGAACTCAGACCTTACTGACTCCAGGTCTAGTACACTATCCACTGTGCTATTTAATTGTTCTTGCAGCTTCTTTTATGCTTTCTCTCCTATCACCAACACCTTTTGTGTTATTAGCTCTCTTTCTACCTCTACAGTTTTCTGATTTCTTCACCATAGGGCTAAGAAAGTTTAATATAATCCTTGTGCTGATGTTGGAACTGAGTGTCAGGTTGGTTCAGTTCTGAGAGGGGATAATATAAAAAATACCATTAACAAAGTTTTAAGTGTGGGACTATTGAGATTCTTGTGGTCTTAGTGGGACACAACTATGGGGAATGGATCCTTTATGCAATCCTCTGCTAATGCAGTCTACAGAGCTATTACTTGCCTGCTCATATTTTAGCTGTAATTTGAAATACTTAAGTGTTGAAATACTTCAATGGCTTAATGATGTCAAATTCAAATAGAAAAAGAGACTACTAAACAAGATATAGGGGTCCTTTGGATGGGATTAGTCACCAAATATTGTAGTTTGGGAATATATTGAGGTTATGAGTCAGTGTCTCAAAAGAATTTGTGGGCTTAGACTTTTTACAAATCAAGAGGCAAAGATTTTATTCTTCTTCTAAGAGTGGACTAAATGCATTTGGGGTTTTAGCAAGGAATAGGGGCTCTAGCAATTAACAACCAAAAAGACAAGAGCTAAGTTCCCTAGTAGACCTCACAATTAACCAGGAGGAAGAAGCCATTAGGTAAGAAGATGCCATTGGGGAGGAAGATATCATTAAGGTCTAGCAAGTTCCTAGAGAACTGAATGCTATAAAGGTGGGCTAACTTACACTTAGCAAGCAGACTGACCCTAAAAAGGAGTTAGCAAATTAGTGAAGTGAATTAAGTTTTTTAATAGGGAAAATATAACCTCAGGGATTGCCATCATAACTTAGCTTTCTGATTGTAGATAATAAACCATGGGGTCATGGTATCCATGCAAGGAACAAAAAGCCCACTTAAAGAACTGAGATAATTCTATCAAGGGTCCTTCTAGCCTTGCCTCAGAGAGTAGCTTGGATGATCAACATCCATCTATCAAAGACCAAGAACTTCATCACTTTCAGGCTACATATTGACTTAGTTTTAAAATGTAATTATCTATACTTTTTATATTCTTATTTATCACCCAAACACATTATAATTTGCCTCAGGCTATATTCAAAAATGTTATAAGTCATATGTTTGACACCTCTGCTTTAACACAATTTGGGGAATGTTTTGAAGTAATGGTGGTGGAAATTTTGCTGAGTAACAACCACTTTCTCAAATATTTTGTTTTAATTTACTTGTGTTTCAATTTCTTTCTATGTCTTCCCTATGAAAATGGTCTTAACCAAAGTAGGCCTATGAAATTTTGGACATTATAGGATGCTTTGCCATGTTCTAACAATTTAGTGAGAGAGGCATGAATTAGAAATGGGAAAAAACATTAGAAAGAAGAATGCAGGAGAGAAGATGAGAGTGATATTGTTCTTCCAGTTTTCTCTTCTGTTCTGGGTGTATCATAATTCAGATTCAATCCCAGGTAGTTTATACCAGATGTTAGAACAGAATGAAATATTCATGGGTCATTCAACAGTTAACAATGTATATTTATATAACCATAAAGGAAAAGGATATTCAACAATGAGGATGTCCTATCTGAATCAGTTGATTCAGCTTCCCAAATATCCTTGACCCGAATTGTCCCTTATATTTTATCTCCTCAAATATCAGAGATGGGCAAGAATGCCTCCTTTTATTTCCTAAGCCAATAAAATCTTGAAGATGTTTTCAATACCTTTTGTGAAAAAAACTCACCTAATCTTGCATGACAGTAAAGTTTGGAAATTATTTCTACCATTTACTATTTAGCTAGGGGATCAAGATTTCATGATAGATAGAAGTCCTATACTGTACTTCCTTTTATAAAAGTACATGTTAGGGATACCTACAATATTTTTCTCTTGGATATAGAAGGGAAAGAAATCTGAAGAGATTTTTATTATTTATTAACTATGTATTTTTCATTAAAAGAAGAATGTCTTTAGTCTCATTTAATTACATTAATCATAATTAACTTTTTTTATTTAGAACCTGGCATTATTTAGGACTAAATTCTATCTATTCTTAGCTTTAGTTCTATGTTACATCTCATCTCTTTTGTAATAAAGCAGCAGAGAGGAGTGTATGGTATAATAATAAAGTATTACAAGGTGTGTGATTATTGTACATATAATAAAATATACCCAGGGTGCAAAGAAAGATTTCTGAGCAAAGCATAAGACATTAGAGAATTCTAGCTGTGCAGTTATTATAATTTAGCTACACATTAGTTATATCACTTTTGTTAAGGGTTTTTTTTTAAATTACAATATAAATTGTTTAAAAAAAAGAAAACATTCAGAAGTATTGTAAAGAAAATGCCAATTTATGAAATCATTTGACTATTTTTATCTTCATTATAGTTAATGTTTCAGTAGATGATAATTTCCCTGCCTATTGGAGACTGGTTAAAAAAATACACACTTCTAAAATTGGGTAAAATATTATAACAAAACTTACTTTTTTTTTTTTCAGCTAATAGTCAAGAAGATGATTTATAGGAATGGTTCCTTAAACAAATTAGAAGTATGAAAACTAAATGTTCAAGCTTTCAAAGATGGCAGCATTTAAAGTTTTCAGTTCAGAAATTGAAAAGTTTATAATTCTGTCAGTAAGAAACATAAAAACTGCAAATTAAACTAAATATGACTTAAAGGCTTAATATCTATATTTAACTGTATGTAGGTGGTTCAATAGAGAAGTAGGTCTATTAGGATTGTACTATCTTTAGACTAATTTTGCCTAGAGGCCATCCCAAAGAATATTTAGTCAAACTATAGAGTTTGGGTTTTTTTGCATTTATAAAACACAGGCTAATCATTTAGGGGCGTAAAAATCAATTATAATAGCTTTCATGAAATGAATACTGAAAATGTCAACAATACATATCTAGTTTATGAAGAAAAAAAATCTTTTAAAACCAACTGCTTTTAAAAGAGATCTGTGAAGGAAACTAGGTATGAAATTGTCTTAGGAAGGAGATTTTAATCCCCCTATATAATACTGAAGGCTTGGCATTTAATAATTCTTTAAGTAGTTATTGAATGAATGAGTGAGTCAATTAATTAATTCAATCACTGTCTCATTTCAGAGTCCCTTCACACATGGAACATTTGTTGAAACCTATATGGGAGTAAATATAAAGCTTGTCTCTTAGTACTAGATCTTATCCAGATCGTTCTGGTTTCTGTGAATTGTTCTTAAGCATATGATGTCATATCTCTACTTTCTTTCTTGTCTATTTAGTCCTTGTCTTTTCACAATTTGAAATAAGTTGTTACCATTAGTCAGATTGGTCACAATCTTAAGACTTGAATACCTTTTTACTAATTTAAAATTTTTCTTCACATATCTAAGTTTCATTTTGTCCATTAAATTATAAACTATTTGTAAACAGGGAATTGGCCATATTCTTATTCATACCCATACTGAACTTGTTCAAGAAATGTTTATTAATGACAGAGTCTGTAATGTTTGATGATTAATATTGACCCTTTATCACATTACCCACAGGAAATGATCAAAAACTGTTCTCATGTCTCATATCACCTCTTTCCCACATTCATCAGAAAACCTAAACTCCTACTTTTCTGAGAAAATTTAGGTCATTCATTATGAACTTTCTCTTCTAACCTATTCTACACCTCAAAATCCTTTAATATCAACTTACATTCTCTCCTCCTTTGTTCTTTCATTTTTTAATAAAGAGTTGACTCTTCTTTCCAAATTCAATTATTCTAATTAAGCCTTTATCCCCACCCTCTCCTATCTCTAATTAAAATTCATTCCTGAGATCATCTCCTCTTTTTCTTTTATTTTTTCTTTTCTATCAGTTCCTAGAAGTATGTCCAGGTTTTCCTTATCCTTAAACTTTTGTTGTTGTCATCAGCTGAGGTTATTGTCTAACTCCTCCAATTCATATCCAAATTCCTAGAAAATGTATCTACATCAAGGGATCCTACTTCTTCATTTTACATTTCTTACCTCCTGGTGATTCCATTTTCAGGACTATTTATAAGATTAGGACTAAGAGGGACTTTGAATGTCACCTCATCCAATTTTCTCATATTTACAGATGAACAAAACAAGGGCTAAAAAGGGCAAGCAATTCACATAGATAGAACAATTTTGTCTTGGACTTTCTATTCACTCTCTAGACAATTTTTCTCCATTATAGTCCCATCAACTCTCATGGGTTCAATGATCAGTTTTCTGAAGATAACCAAAATATTTTTATTTCTAAACATTCATAGCTCCTGAATTTTAGTTCAACTAAATAATATTCAACTATAATATTGACCCTTAAATATCCTATAGATATCTCAAACTTAATATTTCTTTTCTTTTCTGTAAAGCTATCCCTCTTTCAAACTTCCCAGTTGTGTTTGAGATTAACATCATTTTTAACCATTTAAATATGTATACATATATTGCGTTTAACATATATTAACATATTTAATATGGATTGGACATGTTAATCTAGGGGAGAAGGCAGGGGAAAGGAGAGAAAAAATTGGAATAGAAAGTTTTGCAAGGGTCAGTGTTAAAAAATTACCCATGCATATGTTTTATAAATAAAAAGCTTTAATAATTAATAAATAAATAAGAAATGAACATCATTTTTCCAGTCATCCCAATCTATGACATCATTGATATTTCACTCCTCCTTACATTCCATATCTAGTTAATCTCCAAATCTTGTCAATTCTCTTTACAAAAATGTATTTTATTCAGACTCATTTTGCCACTCACATGGCTACTGTCTTAATTTCATCCCCTAACACAAGGGAATAGATCATTGTAATAGTTATCTAACTGATTTCCTTGTTTCAAGTTTAACAGTTCTCTTTTTTAATTTCTTTTTTTTTTTTTTGAGACAATTGGGGTTAAGTGACTTGCCCAAGGTCACACAGCAAGGAAGTGTTAAGTGTCTGAGGTCAAATTTGAACTCAGGTCCTCCTGATTTCACAGCTGGTGCTCTAACCACTGCGCCACCTAGCTGCCCCTAAATTTAACAATTCTCTAAGCCATCCTCCATGGAACTACAAAAATAATTTTCCCAAATCATGGTTTGACTAAATCACTTGCTCAATAACCTTTAAAGACTTCCTCTTGGAAGTAAAGTACTAACTCTTCAGTAAAATACTAATTTCTCATCTTAGGACTTAAGGTCTTTGGTTATAGCCTATCTTTTCAAATTTACTTCATATTATTCACCTTCAAATAGCCTATTTTCAATCCAAACTTACTTGTTATTTCCTGAAATTAGCATTATTTCTCCTGTTTGGAGCCTTTGTGGAGGTTGTTCTATACCTGTTTGTCATTTTTGCCTTTTAAAATCATAATTTCCTTCCAAATTCAGCTCAGTTGCTCCTCTAATAAGTTGTCTCTACTGAGTAATCTGTTATATCAATCATTTAATCATTCACAGTAGGCTGCACATCCCTACTACGTGTGCTTAGAGTAAACAATATTGAAATGTTTCCCCTAAGATACAAGGAATTGTTGTAAGCTCCTAGAGGACAGGGATTGTTTTCCATATTTTTGTCTTTATCTCTCATACTTAGCAGTTGGTTACTCAATATGCATTTATTAAGCTTTTACTAAATGTTAGTTACTATGCTATGTGCCAAAGACAAAAAGAAAGACAAAAAACAGTCTGTTCTCTCACTGGCAGAGTCAAGAAACAAGTCTGATGGGGGAGACAGCATGCAAACAACTAAGAACAAACAAAATGCATATAGGGAAAAATTTGGGTAAGCATAAAGGGAAGGTATTATCATTCAATTATCATAACAACCTTAGAAATTCTATTTTGACTTATTCCTTGACCATCTTCTTGTTTGCTATCCTACTATAGGATCAAAGATGATGTTGTCTAGATAGGTAAATGCTAGTCAATCTAAATAGTTCCATCCTTCCTTCACTTTACTACTGGATATTTTCTCACATATACATCCATTATCATTCCTTTCCCTCACCCATTACTTTCCAGATTTGGAATCCTAATCAAATACATTTTTAATACTTTTTTTATTAATTCATTCATAATATGCCATATTATTGTTGAGGAAAGAAAGTTTCACAGAATAGTTGATCAGTGGAATAGATTAGGTCTTGTGAACCTAATTTATATAAACTATAGTCAATGACTATAGCAATGTAGCATTTGATAAATCCAAAGACTCCAGCTTTGGAGATAAAATAAAAATTGATAAAAATTGCTGAGAAAATTGGAAAGTAGTATGGAAAGTAAGGTTGAGAAATGTTTAATGACTTTCCCAAAGTCATTCAGCTCATAGAAAAGGTTGGATTTAAGCCCAGATCTCTCCAGCATACTTTCCAGTACACCATGCCAAATTTCTGATTGATTCTTTCTAAACCTAATCATCATCATCATCATCATCATCATCATCAATATGCCCTTCAGTCTTTCCATTATTTTTTGCTTTCAAGTTCTAAAGCACCTGCTTTGGCCTTATATTTTTTCCTTTTGTTAAATTATTGTGTGGAAGAGCTTGCTGAAGGTGTGAGAGATGACCAACTTTTCCAGTCCTTCCTTTCCCCTCCAATTTAGAAGAAAATGCCTTATAAATATTATAAGGTAATGTTAATTAATGTTAATTCCTCTCATGGAATAATGGAATAGTCCTATCTGTAGTAGATTAGGTGGTAAGAGGGGATAAGTATTTATATAATGCCTACTAGGTGCCAGCAACTGTTCTAAGCATTTCACTGATATTATCTCATTTGATCCTTAGAACAATCTTATAAGGAATACTCATCATCCCTAATCATCATCCCTATTTATTTATTTATTCATTTATTTTTTTTAATTTTTTTTAATTTTATAATTATAAAATTTTTGACAGTATATATGCATGAGTAATTTTTAAAAATAACATTATCCCTTGTATTCATTTTTCCAAATTTTCCCCTTCCTCCCTCTACTCCCTCCCCTAGATGACAGGCAATCCCATACATTTTACATGTGTTACAGTATAACCTAGATACAATATATGTGTGTAAATCCAATTTTCTTATTGCACGTTAAGTATTAGATTCCGAAGGTATAAGTAACCTGGGTAGATAGACAGTAGGGCTAACAATTTACATTCACTTCCCAGTGTTCCTTCCCTGGGTGTAGTTGTTTCTATCCATCATTGATCAATTGGAAGTGAGTTGGATCTTCTTTATGTTGAAGATATCCACTTTCATCAGAATATATCTTCATACAGTATTGTTTTTGAAGTGTATAGTGATTTTCTGGTTCTGTTCATTTCACTCAGCATCAATTCATGTAAGTCTCTCCAAACCTTTCTGAATTCATTCTGCTTGTCATTTCTTACACAGCAATAATATTCCATAACTGTCATATACCATAATTTACCCAACCATTCTCCAATTGATGGGACATCCATTCATCTTCCAGTTTCTAGCCACTACAAAAAGAGCTGCCAAACATTTTGGCACATATAGGTCCCTTTCTCCTCTTTAGTATTTCTTTGGGATATAAGCCCAATAGCAGCACTGCTGGATCAAAAGGTATGCACAGTTTGATAACTTTTTGGGCATATTTCCAAATTGCTCTCCAGAATGGCTGGATTCTTTCACAGCTCCACCAACAATGTATTAGTGTCCTAGTTTTCCCACATCCCCTCCAACATTCATCATTATTTGTTCCTGTCATCTTAGCCAATCTGGCAGGTGTGTAGTGGTATCTCAGAGTTGTCTTAATTTGCATTTCTCTGATCAGTAGTGATTTGGAACACTCTTTCATATGAGTGGATATAATTTCAATTGCATCATCTGAGAATTGTCTGTTCATATCCTTTGACCATTTATCAATTGGAGAATGATTTGATTTCTTATGAATTAGGGTCAGTTCTCTATATATTTTGGAAATGAGACCTTTATCAGAACCTTTAACTTTAAAAATATTTTTTTAATATTTTTTAATATTTTAAAATATTTTATATTTTTATTATTTTTAATTTAATTTTAATTTAATTTTAATTTAATTTAAAATATTTTTAATATTTTAAAATATTTTAAAAATATTTGTTACTTCCCTTCTAATTTTGTTTGCATTAGTATTGTTTGTACAGAAACTTTTTAGTTTGATGTAATCAAAATCTTCTATTTTATAATCAATAATGATCTCTAGTTCTCCTCTGGTCATAAATTCCTTCCTCCTCCACAGGTCTGAGAGGTAGACTATTCTCTGTTCTTCTGATCTATTTATGATCTCATTCCTTATGCCTAAATCATGGACCCATTTTGATCTTATTTTGGTATATGGTGTTAAGTGTGGATCCATATCTAATTTCTGCCATACTAATTTCCAGTTTTCCCAACTGTTTTTTTTTTTCAAATAATGAATTTTTATCCCAAATGTTGGTATCTTTGGGTTTGTCAAACACTAGATTGCTATAGATGTACCATTTTTTGTCCTTTGTACCTAATCTGTTCCACTGATCGACTGGTGTATTTCTTAGCCAGTACCAAATGGTTCTGGTGACTGCTGCTATATAATATAGCTTTAGATCAGGTACACCTAGAGCACCTTTATCTGACTTTTTTTCCATTAGTTCCCTTGCAATTCTCGACCTTTTATTCTTCCATATGAATTTTGTTGTTATTTTTTCTAGATCATTAAAATAGTTCCTTGGGAGTCTGATTGGTAAAGCACTAAATAAATAGATTAGTTTGGGGAGTATTGTCATCTTTATTATATTCGTTCTGCTCATCCAAGAGCACTGAATGTCTTTCCAATTATTTAAATCTGACCTTATTTTTGTGGCAAGTGTTTCGTAATTTTGCTCATATAATTCCTGACTTTTCTTTGGGAGATGGATTCCCAAATATTTTATACTCTCAACATTTGTTTGGAATGGAATTTCTCTTTGTATCACAAAGAGTGACAGTTTGATTTCCTCATTACCTACTCTTATTCCTTTAATCTTTTTCTTGACTCTTATTGCTGAGGCTAGCATTTCTAATACAATATTGAATAGTAATGGTGATAGTGGGCAACCTTGTTTCACTCCTGATCTTACTGAGAAAGGTTCCAGTTTATCTCCATTACATATTATGCTTACTGATGGTCGTAAATATATGCTCCTGATTATTCTAAGGAATAGTCCATTTATTCCTATACTCTCAAGCATTTTTAGTAGGAATGGATGTTGGATTTTATCAAATGCTTTT
Source organism: Sminthopsis crassicaudata (assembly GCF_048593235.1). NCBI lineage: Eukaryota > Metazoa > Chordata > Mammalia > Dasyuromorphia > Dasyuridae > Sminthopsis > Sminthopsis crassicaudata. Next base: position 176,124,774 of record NC_133621.1, read on the forward strand.
TCTGAATCTATTGAGATGATCATATGGTTTTTATTAATTTGATTATTAATATGGCCAATTATACCAATAGTTTTCCTAATATTAAACCAGCCCTGCATTCATGGTATAAATCCTACTTGATCACAGTGTATTTCCTTGGGATGATTTTCTGAAGTCTTTTTGTTAATATTTTATTTAAGATTTTAGCATCAATATTCATTAAGGAAATTTGTCTATAATTTTCTTTCTCAGTTTTCGATATACCTGGTTTAGGTATCAGTACCATGTCTGTGTCATAAAAGGAATTTGGTAGGATTCCTTCATCCCCTATTTTTTCAAATAGTTTATATAACATTGGGGCTAATTGTTCTTGAAATGTTTGGTAGAATTCACATGTAAATCCATGTGGTCCTGGGGATTTTTTCCTGTGGAGTTGATTAATAGCTTGTTCTATTTCGTTTTCTGAAATGGGACTATTTAAGCAATTTATCTCCTCCTCTGTTAATCTAGGAAGCCTATATTTTTGGAGGAAGTCATTCATTTCACTTAAGTTATCAAATTTATTGGCAAAGTTGGGCAAAGTAACTCCTTATTATTTCTCTAATTTCCTTTTCATTGGTGGAAAGATCCCCCTTTTCATTTGTAAGACTAACAATTTGATTTTCCTCTTTCCTTTTTCTGATCAGATTTACCAAAAGTTTGTCTATTTTATTGGCTTTTTCATAAAACCAACTCTTGGTTTTATTTATTAATTCAATAGTTTTTTTACTTTCAATATTATTGATTTCTCCTTTTAATTTTAGTATTTCAAGTTTGATTTTTGTTTGGGGGGTTTTAATTTGGTCTTTTTCTAGCTTTTTAGGTTGCAGGCCCAATTCGTTAATCTTCTCTTTCTCTATTTTGTTCAAATAAGCCTCTAAAGATATAAAATTTCCCCTTATTACCACTTTAGCTGCATCCCACAGATTTTGGTATGATGTCTCATCATTGTCATTATCTTGGGTGAAATTATTGTTTCTATAATTTGCGGTTTCACCCAGTCATTCTTTAAGATGATCTTATTCAGTTTCCAATTACTTTTTGGTCTACTTACCCCTAACTTCTTACTGAATGTAGCTTTTATTGTATTGTGATCTGAGAAGAAGGCATTTATTATTTCTGCCTTTCTACATTTAATTTTGAGATCTTTTTGTTCTAATATATGGTCCCATGAACTGCTGAGAAGAAAGTATATTCCTTTCTATCACCATTCAGTTTTCTCCAAAGGTCTATCATACCTAGTTTTTCTAATGTTCTATTTACTTTTTTACTTTATTTCTTATTTGTTTTGTGGTTTGATTTGTCTAAATCTAAGAGTGCAAAGTTGAGATCTCCCACTATTATAGTTTTGCTGTCTATTTCTTTTTGCAACCCTCTTAACTTTTCCTTTAGAAAGTTATATGCTATACCACTTGGTGCATATATGTTTAGTATTGATATGGCTTCATTGTTTATGCTACCTTTTAGTACGAAGTTTCCTTCCTTATCTCTTTTAATTAGATCAACTTCTGCTTTTGCTTGATCTGAGATAAGGATGGCTACCCCTGCTTTTTTGGCTTTACCTGAAGCATAATAGATTCTGCTCCAACCTTTTACATTTCCTCTATGTATTTCCCTGCTTTAAGTGTGTTTCCTGTAAACAACATATTATAGGGTTCTGACTTTTAATCCAGTCTGCTATCCATTTCCATTTGATGGGAGAGTTCATCCCATTCACATTTACAGTTAAAATTACTAATTCTGTATTTCCTGCCATCATATTATCCCCAGATTATGCATAGCTCTCCCTTTTTAGTATCCCTCCCCCCTCCTTTTAAGTCCCTTCCCTTTTCTTCTACCCTTCCCTTATTCCCCTTTTCCTTTTCCCTTTTCCTCTCCCCCCTTTTAATGAGATGAGAGAGAATTCTCTGAAAAACAAATATGTCAATTATTTACTCTTTGAGCCTACTCTGATGAGAGTAAGATTCACACAATGTTTCTCCCCCTCTTTAAATTCCCTCAGATGTGGTAGATTTTCTATGCCTCTCCCTGGGATGTAGTTTCCCTCTTTTTATTACTCCTTACCCTTTTTCTGATACTACCCCCTTCCCTTTACTACTCCCCTTTTTTATGTTATATCAGTAAAATCAAATTATCCATGCGGACTTTCTGTATATCCACAACAGAGATACAGTTCTCAAGAGTTCTTTTTACCTTTTTCTGCTTCTCTTTAGTCTTGTGGATGTAGATCAATTTTTTTTATTAAGTCTAGTTTTTTTCTTAGAAACAAATGGAATTCCTCTGTTTCATTAAATGGCCATCTTCTTCCATGGAACAAAATGCTAAACTTAGCTGGGTAGTTTATTCTTGGTTGCAATCTTTGATCTTTTGCCTTTCAGAATATCAGGTTCCAGGTCCTTTGATCCTTTAATGTGGAGGCAGCCAGATCTTATGTGACCCTTATTGTGGCACCTTGATATTTGAATTGTTTTTTTCTAGCTGCTTGAAATATTTTTTCCTTTGTTTGGTAGTTCTGCAGCTTAGCCACAATGTTCCGTGGAGTTCTTTTTTTAGGGTCTTTTTCAGAAGGTGTTCAATGAATTCTCTCAATGCCTATTTTCCCTTCTGTTTCTATTATCTCTGGACAGTTCTCTTTTATGATTTCCTGTAAAATAGGATCTAGGTTCTTTTTTTGATCATAGTTTTTGGGAAGTCCAATGATCCTAAGATTATCTTTCCTAGATCTATTTTCCAGGTCTATAGATTTTCCCAGTAAGTATTTGACATTATTCTCTAGCTTTTCATTTCTTTTTTGTTTTGTTTTGTTTTTGTTTTGTTTTTTTTTTGACTGATTTTTGAGTTCTCAATGAATAATTCATTTCTATTTGCTCTGTCCTGATTTTTAATGAGTTATTTTCTTCATTCACATTTTTTAGTTCTTTTTGTATATGCCCAATTGAGTTTTTAAATGAATTATTTTGCTCTATTGAATTTTTTTCCATTTCCCTAATTTTTTTTAGTGAGCTATTTTCTTTTTCCAATTCAGAAATCCTACTTTCTTGAGAATGTTTTATCTTTTCTAATTCAGAAATCCTATTTTCCTGTGATTTTTTAACCTTTTCTAATTCAAAATTTTGTTTCCCTGCATCTCCTGTGAATTCTTTATTTTTTCCAACTCAAATTTCAGGATGTTGTTATTCTCTATCATAGCTTCTTTTTCCTTTCCCCATTTTTCTTCAAACTCTCTTAACTTTTTAATAGTCGCTTCTAGGAGAGAGTTATGTGATGGGAGGCAGGTATCGCTCCCCTTTAGGTTGTTATCTGCTGACTCTCTGCTGTTAACTTCCTCAGGGTTGGATACCCCCTCTTTCTCTGTGTAGAAGGTATCAATCATTCTCTTCAGCTTCTTACTCATTGTTCAAAATCTGTTGGGGTCTGCCTTTGGGGTAAGAAGTTTATTTATTTATTTATTTATTTACCAGCTTTCTCCCAGACTGGATGGATGCAGTGGGTCCTGTGCTTGAGCTAAGAGAGAGCTCTGGGAGAGAGTTCCCCTCCCTCCTCCCTGGAAATGCCTCAGAAGTGGTTAGCACTGCTGCAGCTTCAAGGAGTGCCCAGTGAAGGACCCTGCTGTGTGGCCTAGCGACTGCCCTGAGGTTTAAGGCTGAACAGTGAAGTCACAAACCCCAGGTAATGCGTCCCATGGGGCGTGGATATCAGCAGCTGATGTGAAAAGCCCCTGTGCTCAAACTGGAAGTGTCTGCCCGGAAACCACTGTCCCTATTTCAAAGGTTCCACTTCTCTGGGAGTTATGCTTCTCTGGGAATTCCAAGGCTTCTAGAATTCCACTGCTTTAGGCTGAGCCCGGTATTATGTGGATTAGATGTTGCCTCAGGCTGTGTCCCCACTGTTCAGGCTCTTAACTACCCTAAGGAGAAGCCCCAGGCAGCAGAAAGTGGCTGCACAGCAGTGCCAATATCTATTAGGTTACTTCCAGATTAGGGTGGATTAAGGATCTGGCTTTATATTTTAAAGTGGCTGGATTTCTCTTCTGAACTGCTGTTTTATAAGCAGAGAAGAGCTAACATGCTGTGTCTGATTCCTCTATCTCAGTGGCTTCTCTGATCCCAGAGTTCTCCCCAGCCTGGCCTTTTTTTTTTTTTTTCCTCCCCTCGGAACCGACCTTTTCTATTAAAATTCCAAATTCTCTTTAGCTGGTAAGTTGTGCTTCTAATCCTTGTGGTTTTTATCAGTCCAGCATTATTTTTGAGGCTGATTTAACTAATTGGTAATGAGGGAAGAAGGGAGCCTACAAATTTGCATGTATCTTCTCCACCATCTTGGTTCCACCCCCCATCATCCCTATTTAGCAGTTGACAAAACTGAGGCAAATGGAAATTACATAACCTACCTGAGCTCAATGTCTGAGCTCAAATGTGAAGCCAGTGTTTTCTTGACTCCAAGCTCAGAGCTCTAGCCACTGTACCACCTAATTGTCTCTAAGATATCATTAACATCTCTTTCAACTTTGAATTCTTTGATTCTGTAATGAGTGGATGATAAGAAGTAGTCATACCAGAAAGATAAATGATACCCCCATGCAAAATTTCTATATATTTGGAGCCAAATTTATTGAAATAAAATTTTGGTAATAGTTACTGGTCCTAGTTTTCTTGGTAAGGTACAGCAGCAAGGCAGTGATGATGAAACCCTTATGTACCTCAAATTTAGATTGTATTTAGGTTCAATCACTGGGACACAGATTCATGAAGAAGCCAAAGATGGAAGTTCTTACAACTTCCCTTCTATAAAAGTGAAACCTTATCTTTTTATATTGGCTATGAAATTAGTAACACTTTTCCTTGTTTCTCAGTCTTACTTTGGACCTTCCAGTATTTTAATTGGTGAATAGACTTGATATATTGTCCATAGCATCTATTTCCCAACCTACAATTCATAAGTCCAAGACAGGGATTGGGTAAAACTGAGATTTTCCTCCTGAAAGTGGAAGTCAATAATTTACTATCCAAATTTTGATGATTCAAAGTCTTCAGTACTTTTAAGATTCACAACAAGCCAAACCGGGTCCCTCATTTCTTACATAAATATACAAATTGAATATACAAATTAAGGCAGTTTGAAAGTTCATACTAGTCACAAGCAAATAATATGTTGATTATGAAACAGGTCAGCTTCATTATAAAATCACAGTGATCCAGGAACAATCTTAGCTAAAAACAAATAGAAATGAAGCTTTCAAATCATGCTCTTGTTGAAGAATCCTGCAAAAGGAAACACTATCCAGTCCACATCAATCTTGCTTCCATTAATTAAACACAGAAGTGAATTTTGCAATGAAAAAGTAGCATTGTACAATGATGCATTGAAGTAGAGAAAGGAATCACAAAGCCCATCATGTCTTTTGGTGGCTAATAGTCTATGACACTAATGTAGTTTCAAACTCTGGGTCAAACCAAGAGGCTACAAATCAGTTCTGCTCTCTAACCTTGTATAGCTATGAGAGGCTGACCTCCTACAGATGTCACATCTGGCTTTCCTTGAGCTACTTTATCAGTGTCATCCCCAAGCTCTACTGCACATCAAATGGCAAGACAAGATCATCACCAACAAGTTTCTGGAATGGAGCCAGTTCATCAGCTTTGAAGCAAGGCTGATCACAAGCTATGTGCTTTAGGACTAAATAAGAAGAATGGACAACAGCAATATGTCCAACCTAAAGTTGTATTGTGGGAGGAAGTTTAAAAAAAAAAAAAACACATCCCAAACAAGGACTTGAAGAAAATGAAGTGTCCTGAAGGTTCACTAAAGTTTATCCACAAACAATGCAATAAGGAATAAAGTTATTCTTGTTTAATAGATTCTCAATAAATCTTAATGTCAATTGAGCTGCAGTGTATCATAGTCACATTATAGTTAGTTCCCCCTGACAGTCATTAAGCTTTTAGTAAAATTGATAGGCAGGATATATTTTATTAGTTCAAGTCAGTCACTTCTCATATCTAATTATCAAGTCCTGTCAGTTTTATATTCACAATATTTTTTCTGTTTGTCCACTCTTCTCTATACACACTGTTATTAGATTAATAAAGGCCCTTATTAATACTCAATTGTACAGTTCTACTTTTTTTTTTTTATTACATAAACACGTTGTTTTGTTATTGTGATAAACTACTACAGTTTCCTAATAGTCGCTAGTACTTTAAGGTTTTTTTCAAAGTATTTTTCATGTCATCTTATTTAATCCTCACAATATTATCCTCATTTTACAAGTGGGATAACGGAGGCTGAAAGAAGTTCTGACTTGCCCAGATGAATTCAGCTCTTCCTCACTTCAGCATACTATCATGCTGCCAAATTAATCGCTCATATACAATTCTACCACTTTACAGATGGAGAAGGAAACAGACTCAAATCAGGTTTGCTCTACTTGTCCAAGATCACACAGATAGCAAAAGATGTGGTTAAGTGGATTTGAATTCAGATCTTCTTGACTCTAAGTTCCAGATTCTATTCTACTTGAAGATGATTAAAAGGTGAGCCCATAGTCTCCGAAGATTTACTGACTACAAAATATGAAAGGCAGTACTAGGATTAAGAAAAGATGAGGTAGGAATAAAAAGATGGCCCTCCCCCATCAGCTTGGTTGGTGTTTTTCTTCATTCCCCCACTCCAATTTCTTATCTGTACAGGAGAACAAAAGTTTTGGAATTGAGATACTATTAAGATTATCAATGCCTTCCAAAAACGTGGCTGATTATAATACTTTAAATGTGATTTGACTAAGGCAGAATATAACAGGATATTGAACTCCACAGCACTGGGCGAAATGCCTCTCTTAATTCAGTCTAAGACTGCATTAGCTTTTTTTCCTCTTGCAATAACCCCCTATTAAATTAATTAAGAATGCCTTCTATATCATCTCCAGCAAATTACTCTCCATCCCCTGACAAATTACCTCCAGTGAAGTGAACTCTTTACTTCCCAAGCAATCCCATTCTACATTTGGACAGTTGTGAGAATTAAAAGGTTTTTCCCTACATCAAGTTTAAATTTGCCTGTCAGCTACTTCTACTCATTATTTATCATTCTGCCTTCTGGAGCCAAGCAAAAAATCTGATCCCTCTTCTGCTTGTTAGCTCTTCAGAACACTGAAGACATTTGCCATATCCCCTATGAATATTTTCTTCAAGTTAAATACCCCCAATTCCTTCATTTGATTTTCCCCCCAATTGCCTCCCCATTCTGGCCACCTGTTTCTTAACCCCATCCAACTTGTTAAAAAAGTTTTTCTTCTAGTGTGTCTCCCAGACCTTGCCTGCCAGTTCTTTTGTGACATATGGGTAAGTTATTTAACACTTTGGGCCTCAGTATCCTAGTTGGTAAAATGAGGGGAGTTGAATAGAAAGCTTCTGAGGTCACATGCAGCACTATATCTGATTCTAGAATCTACTCATTTATCTCCTGACCTCTCTAACCTTCTGCATCTCTCCTCCCCAGAAAGAAGATTGCCATATAATATCAATCTTGACAAAACAGAGTTCTAATTATGTCACACCCTACACCATTCCACATAAAACAGAATAAAATTTCAGTGAATACCCATCACTTAACAAATATTATCTAAAGTCCTCTTGTTACTTAAGGTAACATTTTTGTCCCAATCTGTATTTTCAGACCTGTCTTTCACTATGTACGAGGTGTCCCATAACTTTCCAGTCTTCTTAAAAGTCACTACCTGCCATATACTCTGTTATCCAATGATACTATCTGCCTTGCTATTCCTTGCTTTGAATATTCCATCTCCCAACTCTTTGTTTTGGTTTGTTTGTTTGTTTTTGTTGTTGTTTTGAGTGAGAGGCTTTTTTTTTAAAGTTTATTTCTTTTTAACATTGACTTTTTAAAAATTTTGATTTCCAAACTTTCTCTTTTCCTTCAGCCCTCATTTGAGTATTTTTCTTTGGCTGTCCCCCATGCTTAGAACACAATTCATCACCATCTCTACCTCCTAGCTTTTTTCAAATCACAGCTAAAGTTTCACCTTTGAAAAGAAGTCTTTCCTAATTCTATTTAACTTTATACTCACACGCATAATACATACATAAATATATATGTATATTTTTGTTGTTGTTATTGTTCATTTGTTTAGTCATGTTCAACTCTTAGGGACCCCATGGGCCCCAGCACATTAGACTCTTTTACCTTCCACTATCTCTTGATATCTATCCAAGTTTAAGTTCCTTGCTTCCATGATACTATACATCTCATCCTCACTGTCCTTTTCTTGTTTTTGCCTTCAGTTTTTCTCATCCTCAAGGACATTTCCAATTAGTCCTGACTTCTCATTATACAGCCAAAGGATTTAAGTTTCAAATTCAGTATTTGTACATCCAATGTACATCCAAATTAATTTCTTTAAATGTTGACTGATTTGATCTCCTTGCTATCCAAAGACTCCCAAAAGTCTTCTCCAGCACCACAATTCAAAAGCATCAATTTTGAGGCACTCAGCTTCATAGTACAACTCTCACAGCCATACATTGCTACTGGAAAAATCATAGCTTTGACTATAGAGACCTTTTGTCAGCAAGGTGATGTCTCACTTTTTTAACATGCTGTCCAAATTTGCTATAGCTTTCATTCAAAAGGAGCAAGCCTCTTTAAATTCCATGGTTATAAGTCACTACCTAAAGTGATTTTTGAGCCAAATAAAAGAAAATCTGACACTGCTTCCATTTCTTCTCCCTCTATTTGCCAGGAAATGATAGGACTGGTTTCCATGACCTCAGTTTTTTTCATATTAAGCTTCAATCCAGTTTTTACATTCTCTTCTTTCACCCTCACCAAGAGGTTTCTAAATTCTTCTTCACTTTGTTCCATCAGATTGCTATTATCTGCATATCTGAAATTATTGATATTTCTCTCAGCAACCTTAGTTCTAGCTTTTGATTATATATTCTCCTGAATCACTATCTTATCATGGCAGAGGGGCTTACATAGCTCAAGGAAAGTATGAGTTACCCAAGATAGACAAGTCATACTGTAGTGTTCTGACAAAAGATAATCCACTGGAGAGAGAAATAGTGAACCACTCCAGTATCTTTGCCAAGAAAACCTCATGAACAGTACTAAAATGATAAAAAAAAAAATAGGATACTGGAAGATAAACAAATCAGAAGGTGAACAAAATTCTGTTGGGGAAGATCAGAAGACAACTAAACTATATCCATGTATACCTATATAACTAAGCATAGACATATGTGTGTGTTTATATGTGTATATATATATATATATATATATATATATATATATATATATATATATTTCTATCTATATCTCTCTATATATATATATATGCATATATCTAGATAGCTAGATAGACAGGTAGATAGATAGGTAGATAGATGATAGATAGATAGATAGATAGATAGATAGATAGATAGATAGATAGATAGAGTTTACATATAGATGTTTGGTTTTTGTGTCTTCCATTAAATTAACCACCTTGAGAGTAGGGACTATGCTAGTTGATAGACATGACTGACTCATCTACCATAGCATTTGTATGACAAAATTAATGTTTACCACATTGCTACATAATTTAGGAAAAAAATGACTAAGCCAGGACTTGATGGTTTCTGGGGGAAGGGGGGAAAGGACAAGGTTCAATCTTGCCTCTTTAAAATTAGCTTTCTCATTGCCTCTGGCTGTTTTTAACATGACTTCCTGCTCATCCAAGGCCATGAAAGAGCCCATCGAGGTGTGTGGATGTTCTTCACACTGGGTGGATGCCAGAACACCATTCCCACTCCCACCCAGAACCACACTCGCACTACTTGCCTGACATTTCCATAATGAGGAGGAGAACAAGTCAACAAAAGCCAAGGATCACATGAAGGATGCTATGTTAGCTCTAATGAAACATTCTTTTGTTAACTATTCAATGATTTATGAGTGTCTCATTTTTTTCCAACATGGAACCTAAATTCCCATTGATAACTCTGTAGTTGTCCTTTCTCATTCTACTTTATATTATGATTATTTGGAAGGATGTTTTTATCTTCCCCATTAGATAACGATAAAATATGTGAAGATAGATTGTGTCTTAGACTTTTTTTATATCCCTCTACAATATCAAATACAACATTTTTCATACAATAATCACTCCTTAATTATTTGCCAAGTAAATGAATGACCAGAGGCCATTGGCTTTCATCACTCTGTGGTTGTTTAGTCATGTGTCTCAATCATGTTGATCCCATTTGGAGAGAAATTGGATAGTTTGCCATTTGCTTCTCCAGTTGATTTTTACATCAGGACACTGAGGCAAATAGACTTAACTGACTTGTCCAGAGTCATATAGCTAGTAAGTATTTGGTGTAGGATTTGAATTCAGGAAGAGAGTCTTTCTGAAGCCAAGCCCTGTACTCTATTTACTGTCCTTAACTTCCCTGTCCTTAGTCATACCTATATATAAAAATGGCACAAGATCAACAAAGCAGAATCACTTTTTAAAACAAAATACCAAAAATACCCCAGCCTTAGAAGCTACCAAGGTATCTTAAGATTTGATGGCATAGCCCTTCCATATGTTTTATTTTTTGGATTTGGTTTTAGTTTGTTTGTTTGTTTGAAACAAACATTAATAGGTACAAAACAGTATTTGGGAGGCAAGATTTTTACCCTGTTTGTTTTACTTTGATTGGAGAGGGGAGGGTAAAAAAAGTTTTGACTTCTGATAGAAATTTCTTTATTTTGCAATTACTAGCTCTAGGGCATGGGGGTCTTTCTGGAATTTTTGTTTGGGGCCTAGAATTTAAAATGACATCTCTGTCTAGGCCCCACCTCAACAAAAGCTAGTTCTGCTGAAAACCATTCATACTATTCATGTATATTTAAAGTGGAAATAACCCTTGACATTATCCTGTAGTGAGGAATTTGCAAAAGTCAGTTCCAGTTTTATAACTGTTCAAAAAGAGAAATTGGCCAATTTTCATAACTCTTCAAACATATGGCATGGCACAACATATTTGAAATATCAAGAACATTTACATGATACTTTTCCAGATGTTATCATGGACGTGTATCAAAAAGCATATTACCTGATGGCATTTCTAAGCATTTCAAATGCTTTTTCTAACAATGGCAACTTGGAATTTCATTTTACATATAGTTTTATATTAAAAATGGTGATGACATTGATAGGACTGTGTGACTTCACCCAAATCATGTTTTCAGACTTCCCTTAAAATATGATTTTTCTCTTTATTGGTCTGATGGGGAAAATTAACATATGGATAAATAATGGGAAAGCTTGAAAAGTATGAAAAATATAATGCATAGATTTATTTCTGCTTTCACAGGACCTAATATTCAAATATCCTTTGTCATTGTTATTGTTGTACAGTCATTTCAATCATGGCATAGTACTTCCTCATTTGGGGTTTTCTTGGCAAAGATATTGGACTGGTTTAGCATTTCCTTCTCCAGATCATTTTACAGATGAGGAAACTGAGGAAAACAGCATTAAGTGTGCCCAGAGCCACACAGTAAGTGGATGAGGCTAGATTTGAACTTCGCTTTTCCTGACTCAGGACTAGCACTCTATCCACTATGCTACCCAATGCATCAGCCTTAAGGTAATTAAGCTAAGTAATTAAGAATGCTAAGGATTATCACATGGAGTCTGTATAAGAGCAACAGGAAACTCAAAGTTAAGTAAATATCCAGAAAACCCTGAAAACTTATTCTCTTCTCTATTTTCTCTATTACGGTGTTTGATATCAAAAGTAGCTTGACATAGTGAATCGAGATCTATCTGGTCATCTACTGGGAAAAACATGTCTACACTCTCTGACATACTGGCTGTGTGATATCAGGAAAGTTATTTAACCTTCAAGTGCACTATGCAACTCTGCAAGATTATAAATCACAAAATAGGTATCAATGATAACACAGGTCCAGTACCTCACCTCCCATCTACTTCTTGGCCACTTCCCTATTATGTTTATTCCACTCCTGCCATTATTCCCATTACCCCCAATCCTCTTGGGACTATCTTGTTTGTTCATATTTGTATACCCAGCACTTAACACAATACTTGCCACACGGTAACCACTTTAAAAATGCATGATGGGGGGAGGAAGGAGAGAATGATAGAAAAAAAGAGAGGCAGAAAGAGAGAGGGAAGAAGGAAGAGAGGGAGAGAAAGAGGAGAGGGAGAGAGAGGAGAGAGACAGAGAAGAGAGATAGACAGACACATAGAGAATGGGGGTAGGAGAGACAGAGAGAGAGAGAGAGACAGAGAGAGAGAGAGAGAGAGAGAGAGAGAGAGAGAGAGAGAGAGAGAGACAGAGAGAGAGAGAGAGAGAGAGAGAGAGAGAGAGAGAGAGAGAGAGAGACAGAGACAGAGAGAGAGAGAGAGAGAGAGAGACAGAGAGAGAGAGAGAGAGAGACTCAGAGACAGAAAGAGAGGGGGGGAGGGAGAGAGAGAAAAAAGAGGAGAGAGAAAAGGAGGGGAGAGGAAGGAAGGGAGAGGGAGAGAGGAGAGAGAGGGAGAGAAAAGAGATAGACGGACACCCACAGAATGGGGAGAAGAGAGAGAGAGAGAGAGACAGAGAGACAGAGACAGAGAACGATATTGGGAAAGGCAGGACAGATAGAAAGAAAAAAGAAAATATGTATTAAGCATTTACTATGTGCCAGGCACTAATTCTGGGATAAAAATACAAGCAAAAAAATAAGATAAACCCTGTTCTTAAAGAGGTTAAATTATTGCAGAGAAAAATAAGACATTAAATTAAACTGAAAAGAAGTGGGGAAAGATGATATGTCTGTGAAAGTAACTCCTTACTTAGAGCATGAGATCACAAAGGCAGAAGCACTAACCTTAATCTGTCTACCTTCACAGGACTATGGATTTGAGGTTAGAAGGGATCTCAAAGGTCACCTAGTTTAATATCTTTATTTTTACAAATGAGGAAACTGAGATTTATAGAAAATAAGTGTCTTTCCCCATGGTCCTATAGATAAGTATTAAAGCGTCTATGAGAGAATTTGTACCTATGTCTTCTCCTTTGTCACTTGGGACAAATTGTGTTTCCTTTCTATGTGTGTGACCATGAGTAATGCCAAAAATATGATATCCATCAGCCTATATTTCTTTCTCTTCAGGATCTAAGAGAAACTAATATTTTCTTCCATCTTTGAGTAAATTATCCAAGTTACATTTTTTTTTCCTTTAAAATGTAGGGTGTGTATACTTTTCTTTCTTATCAGAAAATGTAATAGCATATTTGGTCTCAAGAACAGTATTGTTTCTGTGAAACACAAGAACCCTTGTGGAGTTAGAAGCTCCCAGAAACAAGAAAATAATAGAAGAACTCAGAGTGTCACTGTAGCAATGACATACCACTAACACCCACTACTTGCTTCCTAAATAGGAAAAGTAAAATATGTTCTAATTAGTTGCTTTAACCTCATTGCCAAAAAGACATGTCCTGTTGATGCTGTTGCAAACATAAGACCATACAGACCAGAAATTTTCAACAAAGTGTAGAACTGCCATACTGAAAGAGGAACAAACATGGCTGGTTATTATAAACCTTGGTGTGCAACTGGTAGAACTATTGAAACAAATAGGCAGGGGAAGGGGAGGAGGGTGTGGAAAAAGAAGACCCTGGAATCTGTGCCCATTGAATCTCTGCCATTTTCTAAAACAGAACCAATTTTTTTTAATGTTCTGGCAAAATATTGCTTTCCATTACTTTCCATTTTCTCTTGCCAAGACCCAAGCCAGATGTTCTGAGATATACCAACGCCTTGCTTTTCACAGTATCATAGATTGTACCCACTTCAGAAACTCTTAGATATTTAAAATAAGAAGCTTCACAGGTGACTGTCAATCACATTTCTGAGATGTCTAGCATTTTGGAAGAGAAAGGAAAGGCATCATCATTCAAGTGAATATGTTTGAATGGCTTATGTGCTTTACTAGATATATTCATCTTTATAATGAAATTAATATGCTCATATACTTTATCTTGCAGCATATGATATAATACAGTTGATCAAAATCCATGCTATGATTTCACCCCCAAAAAAACATTGCTGCACTATTAATATAAACAGTATAGGGAGGGTGTGTGCAAGAAATCCAGAATTTAAATTTAGCTCACCACAATAATGCATGAGAAGGTTCCAAGTTGAAATGGAAATATGGAACAAAAATGATATTTTACAACTGGGCTGCAACTTTGGGTAGATGTCATTTCCTTTGCCTCCTTTGCCCCTTGCATCAGAACCATAAAATAATGGACTTGAAAACTACCATTAAATATAAATGGAACTAAGATTCTATGCATGCATATAGTTAGAATGCTTAAACCCAGCCCACTTTTGTTGTGCCTTTTGGCATACAACTTAATTACAGGCATGTGTCTTAAAACGAAAAGAATTACAGAAAGGGATCCCACCTCCTCTCCTGACCTGATCAAAACATTTACATTTTGTTAACTACTAAAGCCCTCTCTCTGGCTAGCAAAAGAAGTTCAGTCTAAATCATGAGGAAGTTTCCTACTGAAATGGCCAATTAAAAAAGTATTGACCAGTCAGGCATGGTTGTACATGCCTGTCATTCTACCCACCAGGGATGCTGTGCCTGGAAGATCTCTTGAGCTTGGCAATTCTAAACCACAGTTGACTATGCTGATTCGGTATCCACCCTAATTTACCAGGTTGCCTAAGGAGTGGTGAATCAGTACACGTGAGAAAGAGTAAACGCCTAACTTGATCAATGGTATGATTTAGAGTGTGAGTAGCTCTTGTACTTCTAGCTTGAATAGGATGAAGATTGAAGATAAAAAATGAAAGAGGAAGGAAGGAAGGAAGGAAGGAAGGAAGGAAGGAAGGAAGGAAGGAAGGAAGGAAGGAAGGAAGGAAGGAAGGAAGGAAGGAAGGAAGGAAGGAAGGAAGGAAGGAAGGAAGGAAGGAAGGAAGGAAGGAAGGAAGGAAGGAAGGAAGGAAGGAAAGGAGAGAAAAAGGGATGGAGGGAGGAAGGAAGGAAGGGAGGGAGGGAGGGAGGGATATTGACCATGTGAGGTAGAGCTAGATTTGAATCTTTTATTTTTTATTTGAGAGTACATAAGATTTTATATGTAGAAGAAACTCTAGAGACTTTAGAGATTATCATGTTTAACCTTTTTCATTTAATTAAGTCCCAGAAGTAAGTTGTCCAAAATCATACAAGAGAGGCATCTCCAAGTTTCTGACTCTATTGGTAAAGAAAGTTATTCAAAAGAAGATACCTTTTCCCAGAGCAGGGTGAAGAGGTAAAGGGAGGGAGAAACACTGTTTTACAAATCACATTGAAACTGAATCTGGAGGAGACTTCAGAGAACATCTTATTCTATCCCTTTTTTGAGAATAGAGAACCCAAGGGTCAGAAAAGTGAAATGAATCTATGGAACTCACCTAATCAATAAGCATTTCTTAAAGTCCCATTATATTTTAGGCATTCCTGCAAAATGCTAGACATCCAAAGACAAGAAATAGAACATTCTCCACTTGCAAGAGTTTATAATCTATCACACACACACACACACACACATCTACCAACATGTGCATATATAAATATGTTAATAATAAATACAATGTAATTTACTGAGGGAAGTCACTCTTAGGAGGAATCCATGTAGAAGTTAATTAATACTTAACAGAGTTTAAAAGGAAGTAATAATGCTATTAGCTAATTTCATGTGGTCTGTTGAGGTTATCAAAGAATATTATAATGTATGTATCACTACTAATTACTAATGTATGTATCACAAAGCTGTGAAGCAAGAGTTATTTTTTTTTAACTTTTTTTTTCAGGCTGTTTGGGTTAAATGACTTGTTCATAGTCACATAGCTACTAAGTATTAACTGTCTGAGGCTGGATTTGAACTCAGGTACTCCTGACTTCAAGGTACTGTCTAGCTGTCCCCAGAAGCTATTTTATACCTGACATATGTGACTAACCCTGGGCCACAAAGCTAAGAAAGGTTGGATGTTAGACTGAACTCAGGTCTTCCTGACTCCAGCACTCGCTTTACTGAGCTTCCTAAGTAAAGGGTTCTGTGAGCTGATGGTGAGAAAGGAAAGCATTTTTGACTGTTCAAATACATGATGTTAAGAGATGGAGTGATATATACTTATACATATAGACATATCATATAGATGTATAGATAGATAGCATTAAGGTTTGCAAAATGATTTCATATATATCAAATCATATGAACCTTATAACAACCCAGTGAGGAAGCTGCTATTGTCATCCCTGTTTTAAACATGCATAAAATGAATGGGTAAGTGGCTTCTCCATGATCATGCAACTTAATAAGTATCTAAGAGAGAATTTTAATTTGGTCTTTATAACTTCATGTTTTGAACTTTAGGCATTGTATCATTTAAATGCCTCTCTTGTGCAATCTGATCCACACCAAATTTCTTTCAAGGTCATATGTGTGTGAGGGACAAGAAAAAAGGGACATTTTGCCTGGATCATAGAGTGTGGAAAGATGAAGAAAGTTATAAATAAAGTGGCTGAAAAGGGAGGTTGGTGTCAGGTTCTTTAGGTCTTTAAAAACCAAAGAAAGGAATTTATATTTTATCTTAGGGGAAACAGGGGACCACTATACTGTACTAAGTAGGGAAGGGACATGATCAGACCTCTGTTTTAAGAAAGTAAGTCTGAGTCAGGGGAACCAAAGTCCAGGTAAGAGGTGATGACAATATGAATTAAGTTGGTGCCCAGAATTAAGGTGTATGAATAATGAAAAAAAAGATGAATGCATGAGATACTATGAAGGAAGAAATAACAAAATTTAGTGAATTACAGTCCTAAATTTGGGATTAGACTTCTTTATCTAGCTTAAAGGCTAGTCGACACCAACTTGGCTACTGAACTGTGTCTACTCTATAAAGTCTTTCCTCACTGTTTGCCCAGGTTCCAATGGGAAAGTGGTGATATTCATTTTTTGTTTTTCAGAGACTATTATACTCTAATTACCAAACAGTAACATCAGTTTAAAATGTTCTCATTAAAAACATGGGCCTACCTTTCCATGGCCCTGAGGGTCATTAGAAGATCTTTGAAAATGTCTGAGGAAAATCTAGTCTGTTTTCTTTACCCCTGTGTCTTTCTTGCTCTGTCTGGTTAGATAAATAAACTAATAGACATATTCTATAGGTTTTCTATCCAAATCTATAGCAATATCTGGTCAATGGCTGTTTTTTAACTACTTGGCCATTTTCATGTGATGCTCAAATTCTTTTGAGTGGTTAGAGAGCTCTTCAGGAAGGCTGTGCTAAATTTTAGAGCTTCATATGTCCAAAACAATGTCTTTTGCCAACAAAAGCAACTGGAAGATTCTTTCTACCTCACAATCTAATTAGTATGTAATCAGAACATTAGAATGTAAGCTCTGGTGAGTTGGGATTTTTTTCATTTCTTCTTTCATTTCATTTCATCTTCTTTTTCATTTCATTTTTTCTATTTATATCTTTATAACCTAGCACAGTGTTTGAAAATAATAGGTGCTTAACAAATTCTTGGAGGATTGAGTTATTGATTGAGGCTGATGGCTCTCTATTGGAATACACAGGAGCTGTTGGAATACAAAAGAACCACCTGACAGTGGCTGCTGGAGATCCAACCCAGAATGCATCTCCACATGTGAGAGTATGACACAAGGAGACTGAGAGGCAGTTGCTGTTCTCTGACTTCTCTGAGTGAGAGACCATTGCATTGTCTGACCTCTCTCTTCTTCCAATTGCCTACAATTTGTCTCATTCCAAGTCTGCAACACCTGTGTCAGCAAAGGCTGCCCTTCAACTCCTTCAGATGCTATGATTCACATCTGGGGAGGCTCTCGGAGAATTGACTTAACAGCTCTCCCTTAGCTCTGCTGAACAGAGGATCCAGGATTCATGTAAAATGTAGAAAATACCTCACTCTTGAGATTATCTAAATGAAGACTCCATTTTAATCACAGAGAAAAGATTACTTTTGACTGTACTGGATCTCTTCCGTCACAATGGAATCTTCCATCACACCAACACTTCTGGTGAGCATACATCTCCCTATTTTATTCCTCAAATGATATTTATGTTTATTATAAAGAGCTATTGAAATGGATTACTTCTAACATTATGTCTTTCAAGGACTCGAATAGTTTTGAGGTATGGATAAAAGACACCATGGAAGAGAAAAAACTTTAAGGCTGAGTTATGCTCTGTTGAATCAAATATTTCTTCATAACTAATAATAAGCACATTGTTATCTTATATTCTCTAAATATTTTTATCAGCTATGGAATAATAAATAAATAACCAATTTTAAATATTACTTTTGAAAGACTATTTGTTCCTAAGAGGGCACCAGCAAGTCCTATAGAAATAACATATATAGATATCTTATGTAGATGGAAAAGTTATATTTTTCAAAGTTATTTCATATATATTCTCTCACTTGATCTTTATTCCAGTAAAGAATTGTATTTATAAGAAAGGAGAGTGAGACATACATTATCTGCATTTTCTGTATGATTTTGACACCTAGAACAACTAAAGCAAGTTCTTCCTACATTCAGTTCAGTGGTCCATTAAAGTTTATTAGACAACTGAAGGGAAGCATGCATGGTAATAGGTAGTTAATACTACCTTCTGATATGCTGACTCATTGACATGCAGAAAATTAGAAATCAGTTTGACAAAGCAAATTGATGGAAATTTATCTTAGCTAGATTCTAATGGTGGTGACTGTCATTGCCTCTTCCACCTGATTATTGGCATTATTTTCCCTCACACTTTCTCCAATTCAAACTGACCTATTTGCTATCCTTCACACATAACAATCCATCCTTACTTCCATGCTTTTGTAGTCTCTCACTAATTCCTCAAATGTACACTCTCCTGAAATCCTTAGAATCCTTAGCCTCCTTTGAATGTCAGCACAAAAACTACTACATATATGAAACTATTCCTTGTTCTCAGACAATAATGCCAGCACTTCCCAAAAATACTATATATATATATATATATTTATTGTGCATTTACTTATATATCCCCATGCTGTCTTTACTTCTTGCCCATTAAGATTGGAAGGTCCTTGAAAGGAGAATCAAAATAATTTTTTCCTTTATATTTTCAGAACCTGGAAAAAGATCTGGAATATAATAGGTGCCTTGATAAATGCTTATTGATGGATTGATTGGAGCACACTCACTTGTGAATGCATATCCTGTTACTCAGGAACATCAACCATACTAGCTACACTATATTCCTAGTTACCATATTATTCCAACTGACTAAAAACTCCTTGAGGACAGATTTTGTGACTTTTTTGTCTTTGCATCTTTAGCACCTTTAACAGTATCTATCCCGTGGTATTTAAATATAGCAGAAAATTAAGCTCACAGTGCTTAATAAACTTCTTTAGAAGTTGGACAGGGGAGAGAGGAAGTAAGAGGAAAGAAGAAAATCTTTGAAGATTAAGGCCATAATTAAATCTATGACAAGGAAATACAATGCATGGCATATATATATATATACATACATACATATATATACACATACATACATACATATAGATATATATAATTTTGATTTAAAGATAGATGGCTGAATGCTATTACTTGTGTATTATACTGTCAAATTCTACCTCTAACATTCTACCATTTTTTAATTTTGATTCTAAAGAGTTTCAAAAGAAAATTGTATTATGATATCTAGCATATAAGAAATTTATAGGACATAGTAACATGCAATGTGGTCAGTGCTAACCCTAGATAAAATTATGAAAATTTCAACCATTTAATTTAAACAAATATGCATGTGACTACTCTGGGCAGGTACCTGGGTGAAATGCAAAGTTTAAATAAGATCATATTTCCTAGTCTCGGTATTCTCCCCATTTTGTAATATTTTCCCCACCAAATGGCACATGCTTCTCCAACCCCCTAAATGTACACAGTGTTTTCAAGGTCTATTTTCAATGAAAACTGGTCCCCAAAAAGGACCAGAACAACTCTTTGACACAAATGCAAAAATGGCATGTATGTTTAAAATAGAATTGGTTGGTCAAGGATATTCCCATTTGGGGATCAAAACCTTAAGGTAAGGTATAAAGGAATAGAGCCACTAGTCAGTGGCAGGGATAGGTATTTGGGAGGAGGTATAGCAAGACTTTCCTGGAGTCCTTGGAATTGTATGATATCACTTAGGTTATGATCTAAAACATAGTAACATAAGCCCCTGTAATGAACCTGTTATCAAACTTTTAGACACCAAATTGTTATTCATCCCACTGACTACTATTATAGTAGTTTTCAATCTGCTGAAGATTAGCTTTCAAATGTAAGTTGATATTATAAATGCCAAGGTATTTTTGAGTTAGGGATTGATTTCTTTTCTATTTCTCTACTATTTCTTCTAAAATTATTTATTTATTTTAAAAATAATAAACAATCGCAAACTGGTACATGTTTAAATCTGATTTAGAAATAGTTGAAATACCTTTCTCCATCCAAATTACATGTTCAGAGTTAAATTTTACCAAAACTAAGAACACCTTATTAGTAAATTTTTCACTTTATTAAACCATTATAAATAATCACAGAATATTGCAGCTGGAAGAAAAATTAGTGATTTTTACAGTTCAGCCCTCTTTTTTAGAAAACTGAGGCATAAATTTAGATAAGGGATTTGCCCAAAGGTTTACAGCAATTAGTGATAGAACTTACTGTTCCTTAGTTCA